>NC_090933.1:382556903-382861335 GCF_040938575.1 Ambystoma mexicanum
CTATCAATCTATCCGTCAATGCAGCCACATCTATCCATCTATTTACACGTACATATGTATACACCTATCCCTCATTCTTCCTTCCATCGCTCCGCCTTACGACCCGCATCTTTCTGCCCCCTGCCCATCTCTGTGCATCTACCTCTCTGCCTGTTTTTTCTGTCTACCTCTCGCTATCGCTCTCCATCCATATCCGCACCCTCAGGCAAATGTCCACGCACAAAGACACGAGCACACATGTTGCACCGATCCCCAGCCTGGCATGTCGGAAACAGCGCCAGCCCCCGCCCCCTCCCCAGCGGGCAGAGCCAGGGCGCGTCACCTCTTCTCGGGCGGGTAGTACAGGGTGTACACGTCGTCCAGCATGGAGGCCGGGCTGCCCATCCCCAGGGGCTCGTTGTCGAAGGCGAAGTCTGGGAGCGAGTTGCCGTCCTCGTCGTACACTTCATCTTCAAACCTGTGGGGGGAGGGGGTGCAGAAGGAGAGGGGTAAATGGACAGCGTGCGCCTCCGGGCGAGTCATAAACGTACAGTCTGCCCCCTTGGGCGGCCTCCCCTTTTTTTAATATGAACATGATAGGCCTGCTCGGCGCGGAGTGGCTGAGGATTGATGGGAAGAGCCCCCAAGAGACCCCCTCGTGCAGCTGAAGGGAGGCGTGAGAGAAATAATGAGCGCAGCCCATCTGTGCGCTGCCCTGGGGCTGGGCCAGCAGCAGCAGCCCAGCCTGGCAGCAGCGCACACGCAGGCCACCCGCTTACCAGCAACTACAGAAAGGGCTCCCCCCAAGCGGGGGAAGGCGGGAGGGGGTGGCGAAACAAAGCCACTCAACAGCATTAACACTGCCCGGAGCGGGGTCAAAGGGGGACTTCCCTGCCTGCCCCGCCAGTAGGGGTCCCGAGGGGTCCTTGTGATCAGGGAGCAGGTTCCCCAGCAGGTAGGCAGGCAGTGGGGGGGAGGGGGCGCTTTCATGCGGGATTTACAGCCTGCTTGGCCGCGAGCGCCGTGCCCCGCCCACTCCCAGCCAGGATTCCCCTCCAACCGCCCCCCCCCCCGCCCCCAGTCTCCCTCGGTGCCGGCCTGGGCTTGGCTCCTAGTAGGATGTAGGTCACAGAGTGCTATTTTCGTCGGCTTAGCTCTACAGGCCGGTTAATAATAGATGATCCCAAAGTGTTTCTTCTTTCTTGCTAATTCTGGAGCTCGCTCGATGCAGGCTGTGCCCCCATCCTCCCCAAGAGCGGGCCTGCGGTTGCCTCAGGTGCGGGAACCCCGGCTGTGTGCAAGGCTCAGCTCGTGGAAGTCAGCCGCCCCTTCCCTGGCCCCTGGCCATCCTCTCCCTGGGCGGGCCCGGGTCGAGTCAGAGCCCCGGGGACTGTGCTAGGGACGGTGCTAGGTAAACCAGAGAATGTGTACATACGCTTCACACACACACCCTCCCCCCTCCCGCAGAACAATAACAATACACATGTCCACGTATAGGAGCGGTGGGTGGAGGGATGCATGGCTATGTTGAATGCACATACCTGTAGAACACTACACAATAACTAAACATATCGCTGTGTAGCAGAATGCAAGGCTGGGTGCATGCAAAGGCGGGCGGCGATGGACGAATGCTAGTGTGGGCGAATGGAGGAAACCGCGTCACGTGACTGACAGATTGAGTGATAGGCGATGACATGATAGGAATACAGACTCTCAGAAGAAAAATAGAGGCACGCATGACTTACAGGAGCACGTGTTAGTATCCAACAGACAGAGAGGCAACAGACACAGTGGCATTGACAGACGTGGAGAGCGAGAGGGGTGGGGATAGGCACATAGAGATAGATCGAAGAAATCATAGATAGACAGGTACTTAGATAGCTAGGTGAGTATATAGAAAGGTACATATGTGAATACATAAAACGTAGACAAAGACAGATATGTTGGTAAACGGATAGACGGCTACGCGGGCAGATGGGTAGACAGGTGGGTGGATAGATAGATTGATAGAGTGACAAACAGACCGACAAACAGATATGAAGATAGATAGATAGATAGATAGATAGATAGATAGATAGATAGATAGATAGATAGATAGATAGATAGATAGATAGATAGATATGTGGGTGGGTAGGTAGAAAGATGGATGAATAGATAGACAGAAACAAAAGATAGAAAGATAGCTAGATAGATACATAGATACATAGGTAGATATGTAGGTAGATAAATAGACAGGGGAGAGAGAGACAGTGGGAGAGAGAGAGAGAGAGAGAGAGAGAGAGAGAGAGAGAGAGAGAGGTGCATAGCTGGATATGCTGCTAGATGGATAGACTGATGGATGGGACACGTGCTTCCGTGTTAGACGATGTGAGTTGTGAATTCCCGCCCTTCGTGTAATAAACTGTAGGCGATTTGGCTCATCAGAATGTTTCTAAGTAACACGTTTCTGTCGAGATAACATTTCAGGACCACGAATGCATCGTACTGAGTATCACGATGGAAAGACGTATGGAAGAAAGTCTCTGTGCTATTAAGGGCAATAGGAAGGCAGGCAGTGGCCAGCCTTTCCACACCTTGGCCCAGTCTGACGGGTACCGCCAGGGAAGGGGCCCGACCTCCGTGGAAGCTGCCAGTGCCCACGCAGAGGCATTCTTGGAAGCCCTCGACGGCTGCGGCTCAGCAGGAGGCCCCGGGGCCGGGCGGGAAACGGGGAGGGGCCTCCTTTGTTTTATGTGTTCGGGTTCGGTGTCATGTCTCCCCTCCCCCTGCGCCTTCCGGGCCTATGACGCCTTTCTCTGGCTCCCCGCGGCTCCCCTGCCTCGCACCCCGCAGCCCCTTCCTCGCCCAGGGCAGGGGGGAGCCCCCGGCGTGCTGCTTTCCACTCACACACGTGGGGCAAATCGCAGAGCACTCATTTAACGCTTCCCTTTGAAAAATGTAGGTTGATAAAAACCGGGGAACCGTCTAAACTGAGACGGCATTGAACACACGGTGCGCCCCCATCTTTGCGACACGCCCTCGGTAAACCGCCTGCTCCGCGGTTCCTTCCCGGTGGGCCTTGCTCGGCGGCTGCTCGCACTGAGTGCCTGGGAGTTGAGGTCCGCGCTGCGGTCAAGGGAGGCGGGCAGCCAACCTGTACGAAGCCAACCACGGGACCACGGCTGGTGGCACACGCCCAAGTGCACTGCGTGCACTCTAAGAAGCAGGGGGCCAGTGGCTCGCATATTCCTCGCCGTGAGGCGAAGCCGCGGGGGGTGGCAGAAGGGCCAGCTTCTCACGTACACGCGTCAAGGCGGGCGGCCTTTCTCGCAGGGTCAATGCGCTGACTATAGGGGGATGGAAGGCGCTCCTCTCAGAGTTCCGGCGACGTCTGCCGCGTGCTCCACGATTTTAACATCGTGCACAAACCCGTTTTCAATGGCCTTTTTAGAAACTTCTACCCGAATGTTTTAAGAGTCCTCTCTCCCAGCAGAGGAGGGGACCCTCGGCACCCTGTGTCCTGCGTGCAGTGCCGGCCCTGACTAGTAGTAACAGCGGTCGCACCAGGGACTCCCTCGCCTGGGACCGGCCCTTTCTCCCCTCTACTGCCTCGGCGTGCGGCTGATCTCTGTCAATCCGCCCCCACCCCCTCCCCCACTGCCCGGCCACCTTCATAACACAGACACGCGCAGTCTAATGCTTCGTACGTGGCTGCTTCAGCCGTGTACTATTTCTTTTGCACCTACCGTGTTCCCCCCCTGTGGACATGTTGGCACGCCATTGCCCTGCTCTCACAATGACCAACATGGAAGCGTTCACACAAAGTCGCCTTTACAAACAAGGCATTGGATGCATAGAAAGGACAGACGCTAGACAAAGGCAGACGTGTGTCGGTTGCACCTACCTAAAGGCCGGGTACTTGAGAGCCGCCGGTGAGCAGTAGACACTGGAGTGCATAATTATTCCATAACCGACCAGCAGGGCGAGCAGTGCTCGGCAGCACATGGCCATTCTGAGGGCGAGAGAAAGGGACAAGAGAAGCCGTCACTTTTTCATATTACTTACTGTGCCTTGCGGTCTCCAGTCACCTCCTGGAACCTGAAAAAAAAGAGGCACCAGCCAGCCCGGAGCACGGAACAGTGCTTCTAGGTGGAGCGCAGGCGAAGTGGGACCGCGCCCGGCGCCTGAGGGTGGCTCTACGTCCTCTCGCCCACCACGAGCAGGGCAGGAGCGGCCACCAAAGTAACTCATTCTTCTAACACTGGTAAAAAAATAAAAATCCAATGCCAGGAGAGGCGCGTGTTCCGGGTCCTTACCATCAAACTCTCCGCCTAGCGCACCAGGAGATGCGGGCAGCCGCAGCAGCTTCAAGGCTGGAGAAGAGCCAAATCTTCCGAAGGCTTCCCCAGGTAGCGGCAGCAGGCAGCGGGCGGACCAGACACTAGACGGGCAGGAGAGGCAGGTGCACGGGCTTCTGCTGAAACGTTGCCGGGTAGTTTCTAAGACCAGGTGGATCGGAGAATGTAGCGAGGCTGGGGTGAAAAATGGAAGATGCAGGACCGGATCAGAGGACTGGAGGAGTGTGTGTGGTGGGGGGCGGGGTGGGGGGTGGGGGTGCAGGGAAGAATTGATACAGATAGGGAGGGGAGTCCAGGAAAAAGAAGACAAAAAAGCGGGAATAAATGAGGATGTAAGGGGAAAACAGGAAGAAGAAAGAAAGAAAGAAAGTACGAACGAAAGAAAGAAGGAAAGAAAGAAAGAAAGAAAGAAAGAAAGAAAGAAAGAAAGAAAGAAAGAAAGAAAGAAAGAAAGAAAGAAAGAAAGAAAGAACGAAAAAGAGGAGAGTTAGAGAGAGAAAGGCAGGGAAGGCAGAGGCAGGAGGGTGACGGTGCCCGGTGCAGCCTGTTGTGATGAGCCTGGGCTGAGATGCTGGCGGTGAGATGAGATCTTCTCCTCCTCCTCCAGCAGAAGACGCAGTCCCTCTCCTTGCTCTCCGGAGGCAGCTCCCTCTCTTCGATGCTCGTTTCTTCTACTTCTCCTCCTGCTGCTGCTCTCTCTCTCTCTCTCCCCTTGACCAACCCCTCAGAAAGCTGGATATATATATGCAATTAGCCCCCTAAAAAGGTCTCGCCGGCACTGCCTCCTTAGTGAGAGCGCGCTTTGTAAATACGTGTCTTCCCGTTACCTTTAAATACGATTTATTGTTTGTGCTACTGTTGCGCTCGGTTTTTTATTCATGAATCAAACGGCTTCCCTCTCTCTCTCTCCCTCTCCCCAGCGTATAAGTCACGCAATGATCCGGTATCAGGACCGACGTCATCGCCCCAATTCCTCCAGGAGAAGAATAACAATTCTCCTCTTCCTCCCCGGATAATCTGAAGAGAGTCATAAGTTTCCTTCCAAAGGCAATGACTTACACATTCCCAACCCCTCTCCCGCCCCGTCTCTCAGAGACACTCTTTCTCTCAATCTCTGCCTGTCTTTTGCGCTGATCGTAGTCTCTCTCATCCCTTCTTTGCTGTGTTTCTCTCCCACCCACACCCTCATTCCCGTCTCTCTCTTCGCCATCCCCCACCCTCACTCATTTTTCCTGCGGGTTTGTGATTCTGGATGTGATTTCAGCCCTCTCCCCTCGGCTGATTAGGTTTCACGGTCTTAATTGCGATGACACACGAAAATGCGAACTTTTAGAGCAGAGCGGAGGCCATCCGTAATGGGGCTTTTCAGACAGGGGCGTATGTCAATGGATCAAACAGTATTATAGACAATCAACGCAGTTTGGGTCTATTTTTATACATAATATGTTTTTAAGGTATGTTGATGAATTAAGGGTAACCGGCGAGTTGTGTCTGGCAGAGCATGGACCTCGGTAAGTGGAGGGATGAGGGCCTGTGCTGGGCCGTCCGCAGGCAGGGCAGCGTTGTCTGCCGGGAGCTGTCCAGAGCCTGGTGCTGAAGTGGATGACTATGGACAGTAAGGCTGAGACGGGCTGCGCTGGGGCGCACATAGGCCGAGCGCCTCTGTCTGCAGGGAGCTGTCCAGAGCCTGGTGCTGAAACACGACCCGCCTTACTCTGTGTGCTAGAGGGAGACACTGCTTTAGCAAGGAAGTGGGTGGCTGTGGACAGTTAGGCGGAGACGCCCTGCGCTGGTGCGCCCATAGGCAGAGCGCCACTGTCTGCAGGGAGCTGTCCAGAGCCTGGTGCTGAAGTGGGTGACTATGTACAGTTAGGCGGAGAAGCCTGTGCTAGGGCGTCGTAGGCAGAGCTCCTCTGTCTGCACGGAGCTGTCCAGAGCCTGGTGCTGAAACACGACCTGCCTTACTTTGTGTGCTAGAGGGAGACACTGCTTTAGCAAGGAAGGTGGTGACTGTGGACAGCAGTTAGGCGGAGACGGCCTGCACTGGCGCGCCCGCAGGCAGAGCGCCTCTGTCTGCAGGGAGCTGTCCAGAGCCTGGTGCTGAAACACGACCTGACTTAATCTGTGTGCTCGAGGAGGGGGAAACGGGTATTCGCTGTCTAGTTGAAAGGAAGAGAGTGACAGTTGACAGTTTGCATGTCTAATTATCTGGTGCTTATTGCTCCCTGGAGCGTTGGGATTTTGGGGATTGTTCTAATTAGATGGAGTAAGGAGTGTAGGTCGCTGATCTTTCGGGGTGAATGCTGCGTTGATCAGCCTACGAAAAACACAGTTTTGAATGAAGAAACCTCACCAGAGTTAGTGGTGCTGAATCACCGAGGCTCTTTTCCATTATCGATCACGCATTTTCCCCATTAACATATTCATTGTCAGTATGTACACCACAAACACGGATTTAGTGTGATTCCATATATTGGGGGGGCTGTTCACTACATTTACTCTGTGAAGCGGGAACGCAAAAGACTCAATGTGCCTGAAAACAAATCTTTTTCGAGGTGCATCACCGAATGGAAGCGCATAACACGCGTGTCCCCAGAATGGAGGCCCGTGTGTGCTGTGGGGATGGGAGGGTCATGTATTCTTTTGGCGTGATCTGACTATCTTCTGGCATTTTTCTGCAATTTATTCAATTACATTTACTGTCAATAATTTCAAAGGAAGCCATGGCTTGACGTTCGTGAATCGCTGTCAGCATGTTTGCTGTTAATTGGGACGCGGTGGCGTCGAGGGGGAGGAGTAGAGAGCTAGAGGGAACCTGTTGCGCAGGGGAGGAGTCTCGATTGGGAAACGGACGCCCTGGGGATTTCCGATGTTGGGAACTCGCCATCGCGCCCGCATTATTTTCCTGAAACTGACGTGGTGCTAGGAGAGTGACGTGCCCAGACCACCCGAGAGGTTTTCCGAACCACTTTTCAGTAAGACGCCTCTTCCGCTCCAGTCTGTGTAAAGAAAAGAGGGGCCGTTTCTGAGAACCAGCCTCGGAAAATGTACTCAGAAACCAACACTTTGAGCCCTCGCTCTCGCCACCAACATAGCTGAGGCCCCTCCCTGCACCCCACCATAAACAACTGCTGCATCTTGACACCCTTCCCGCCCATTCAGTTTGCCCAGCCTTACCATGTGAGTGAGAGTTAAAAAGTCACAGCGTACCCCACATAGATTCTTTCAGGGAGAAAACAGATGTATAGTACCGTTGACGACTTTCTCTGAACTATTGTGGGGCTTTTTCCCTCAACACCTTGCGTTATCTGGCTACAAAGAGCCACCCTAACCCCTTTCAGCGAGTATCAACGTTTACTTGGAGGACAGATGAAAGGCCGTGCGAGGATTTGAATATGTGACCCATAGCGGCGTGAACACACATTTCAGGAGGGAGTGCTTAACTCGCCGAGCTATCGGGACGGTTAAAAGAAGCGGGGAGCGTCAGCGTGTGACCACGCGCCTTTCGCGACTCCTTAAAGTTTACCACTTGGCAAAGGCTCTTTTTTAAGTTCCCAACCGCGTGCATACAGCGCCAGAACCCAAGAAACATCGCAGCGCCCAGCGTCTAGAACACGGACGGGCGTTTCTTTCTGCAATCTGGGTTTTTAAAACTTTCAGCAACCTTGCGCCGTGTCCTTATTCTGCGTGGAATTGAATGTGTGCCCGAATCGAATAAAGCCAAGACTCCGATGACGTGGTCCAGACCCCCTTTGTATGTCTAGAAAATCAGCACTTTGGGCGTTTTTGCAGAAGCTCACACATGATGAATAAAATATCAGAGCCGTATTCCTAATAAATTACACACGCGCCCACCTACGCACTGACGCCAACCTTGAAGGTCCTGCGCCAGAGCGTTTAGTACTGGTGCACAGCGCCACCCAGTGGCAAAAGGAATGGTAACCGTTTTTATTAAGACAAGTACGCACGTTCCAGTATGAGATTCTAGGGGAAGGGAACTTCAGCTTATTTTTGGTCTACAATTGCCAGAAATAAGCACAAAAACATATCATTGACCGGAACGAGTTTCGCTGTAATGGAAACGGAGTGAAAATAAGCTTGGATTTATTTTAATTCAGTGTCAAATTTCCACCGGCTTTTTCATCACACAATGTTCGTGTGTCAGTAATCTGGACTCTGAAAGTGGCCAGTCATGTCGATGGAGACCCTCTCATATCATCATCCCTATCTTGAAAGAAGGGGACCAACGGATCTCGCTAATTAAAGGCCGATGGATCTGTTGGACGTAGACAGTAAAACCTTTGCTACACAAATATTACAAGAATTGGAAGAGTGGTCCTCTCCAAATTCCAGACGGAATTTAAGAAGGGCTTAGGTACTGGGTTAAACAGACTTTTTTTTTTAAATCAATCAATGTGTTGCAGTTAATTCAAACTTTTCACATTTAAAAACAAACAATACAAAACAAATCGCCATATATTGACAATTCCTGTAAACGAATAAAATAACACAGAGGCGTTGCTGAGGGGGTGGGGTAGGGGCCGAGGGGGATATAGCGCCTGGTCTTTTGTTTGTATCCCCAGATAGAAGCTCAGGGGCTTCAACCAAAAAGACTAGCTAGCCCCGAGTCCCAGCAGCCCCAACATTAACGTAGCCCCTGATCTCTTCCAGATCTAGCCACACCCATGAAATGGCATATCCTAGTTCATTTAAATAACCCGATGTCGGCGATGCAGCTATACCAACATTTAATGGAGAAAAGCGCCACTTTCAATAATTTACAATGTACATTTATACATTTGACATTTTCCCATAACTCTCTGCTCCACGGTACAACTCATTTCACGTTTGATCATTTCACTTTTCCTGTCATTTCACTTTTCCTGGTTCCCCTCGTTGACTCCAACTATATCGAGCATCAATGAGGCTTCCAAACAAACTCTACAAATGCCATTTGCAGTGATTTTGAGGGAGGGTTTCAGCATCGTGTCCAAAAGTCTGAGTTCTCAATAGTATCAAGGGTATGCAATTGGGGCCTCAGATATCTGAAGTACAAAGGTCCTAACTCGGGGCATTCCGTCAAGACATGGTTAGCTGTCTCAACTTGCACCTTTATCTTGCAAATTCTACAGGATCTTTCAGAGACGGGAACCTTCAACATAGGGCCAAGCACTGCCAGAATTGGCAAACGGTTCAGCCGCAGTAACAATACAAATCTTCTAGGTTCCTTTGATGGAGACAAGACAAGGTCGGCCTGTGGTTAAACATAGAGATCTTGTACATTTCTAACCCATATGACTTTAACCCACTAAAGTGGTCAAAATTGCAGCCCCAATCCCACAGTTCAATGTTGTTGTAATTTCCCTTTTTAATGAATAATGATTCTCCTTCCAATCAGGATTCCAACTAACATCATCAATTACTTGTTGGACTTGCATCACGTAGGCCACCCTTGTCCTAGTCTCCATCCCTTTCCCTAAGGAAAACATAGGGTGTTCTTTTTGGGAAGGCCTGGCCTTAATTTCAAATAATACCCCTTTGAAGTACGCACAATAGCCGAGTGAAATCAGCCCCAGTTCCTATCTAATTATTTCTATGGGTACACAGACTGAGAGGCCTAGTATCTTTTTCCAATCCATGCTTTCAATCAGGGTGTTGCTAGATCTGGAAAAGACCCGGGGCTACGCTGATGTCAGAACTGTCGGGACTGGGGGCCAGCTAGCCTTTTGGCTTTAGCTCCTGAGATTCTATCCGGGGATACAATCAAAAGACTAGGGGCTATAGCCCCCTTGCCCCCCCCTAGCAACGCCTCTGCTTTCAATTCTTTTGAACCATTCCCAGTCACTCATAGTTATGGCTTCCAACCCGTATGTCGCAGCGGAATAAAGCATTGGCACTACAGCGTCCTAGCCCCCATCAGGGAAAACCCACCTGTGCTCTTCACATGTTGCCATATTAACATAGTCAGCTGCAAGGCCATCCTAGTGCAATCTCGAATGCATTCAGTACGGCCCTTCAAAGATTCAATTGTTATTCCCAGGTATTTATATTGCTTTGTCTATTCGATTGTATCGCCAATGATGCTCAGGAGCGGTCTTGCTGTACCCTTTTTTCCAAAACATATTAAAGTCAGCTCGTTTAGTT
The DNA here is from genome assembly GCF_040938575.1 of Ambystoma mexicanum. Classification (NCBI taxonomy): domain Eukaryota; kingdom Metazoa; phylum Chordata; class Amphibia; order Caudata; family Ambystomatidae; genus Ambystoma; species Ambystoma mexicanum. The sequence goes on from NC_090933.1 coordinate 382,567,364, forward strand.
TTACATAAGACCATGATGCTTCAGCGACCTGTTTCAATCCCGAAAAGGTATGATTCAGAACTACCAAATCATCTGCATAGGCCAACACAGAACAGACCTTACCATCGATCCTCGGACAACCACCAGCCTCACCCAGAACACCAAAAAGATCTGCCAGGAAGAGGTTGAAAAGCAAAGGAGCCATGACACAGCCCTTCTTCAATCCACAACTTACCCCAACAGGGCTGATCAGGCCCCCTAACCGTTCAGTCTCACCTGCACCACGTTATCATCATGGAACAACCTCACAAAATAAAGGATGCACTCAGGGCAGCCCAAGAGTTCCAGCTTGTGCCATAATCTGTCTCTATTGATTGAATCAAAGGTTGTCCATGAAATAACAGAAAAGAAAAAATATGAAAGGAGAAATGACTTAATATTTTTGATCGAAAAACAAAAGTAACTTTTTGCGTTTAGCATTTTTTAAAATAATGCAGGGCAGAGACCCCCGCACTACCCCCATCACCCCCTTACCTTAACTAATACCCTTACCCTTCCCCCGTCTATTATTTACTTAAAATATACAAAAATCCCTACCAAATTCAATCAAAAATCCCCAGTCATTGCTACCTCGTTTTTTTGCATTCTGTCATTTCTGCAGATACCGAATCAAAAGCTGCCTTAAGATCTATAAACATTCCATGTAGGCCTGCACTGTCTTTACTACTGGTTCTTTCAATGAGCATGTCCATTACCCTTAGGTTGATTACCATTCAACACCCCACTCTAAACCCTGTCTGGAATCTATCCAAGATACCAGACTGTGATACCCAACTCTGCATTTTCTGCAGGATGAAGAATGCGAAGATCTTTCCCGTGATGTTCAACCTCGATAAGAGCATATAACTCCCTGGGTCCAGTATATCTCCTTTCTTATACACTGGCATCAAAATGGCTGTCTGCCAGGAGTGAGATTGAGGTATGGGTCCACTTTCCAAAACTTTGTCGAGCAACTCACCCAGAATTCTTGCCCACAATCCCGAATCCTGCTTTAGAACCATGTTGGACAGACCATTTGGACCAGGTATTCTGGATGATTTCAATCTTCTTATTTTATACTCAATGTCCTTTTTGCCCATGTTAAGGTCAGTTTTATTTGTATACCTGCTGGACCTGTTTGTCAAATTCTTTTGTACTTCTCCCTTGGTCTTCCCCAAATACTTCATCCATTGCGACTCATTAATAGGGTTTATTATCTGTCGGGTATTTGACCCCTTTGTCTCTACCAATACGTTCCCTATGTCCCAACCATTGCCAAGGGTCAACATTCTGACCAGTCGTTGCCATTGTTCCGTATTACACGTGCTCTTCCACCAGCGGACATAATTCCCTTAGTTAGTCATAATCTTTTTATCGTAGCTATTCTGGCATCCTTATTGCACTACCTCTTTTAACCCTACGCATCTCCTGTCGCATTTCGCGTTTCTTGTCTCGGATGATACAATAATATTTCCTTTCAAATTTACCCTTGCGCACTATTTGTGGAGCTGTGAAGTAACCATTTACATTTGTGAATTTCGAGATACATTGTTCAGTCTCTCCACTAGTCATTTCATCAATGTCTGCAAGCAGAAATTCAGCATCCCTCACAATTGATTCTCGTGCCCTAAAAAGATTACTGTCTCACCATTTGATGTTGTACTGAGCATGGTTAACTTCAATACAGTCCCCCCTCGAGCCTTTTGAACCTTTGCTATCTATGGAATACTGTAATGTAGCCGTAGCATGGTCGCTAAAGGTATTTTCATTTATGTACATACTTGCAACCTTTGTACAAAGTGAGCCTGTTGTTGCCAACATGTAGCCCACATGCACTCTAGTTGGGGAAAGTCCCTTTATATTTTTCATGCAGGTACGTTAAATGAAATCATCCTTTATAAGAATGAAAGCTTAAACATGTATTTAAACAAATGGATTACTATATTAGAAAGGCTCACTTGTCCAACTAGAGTGCACGTGGGTTACCTGTTGGCAACAACAGGATACTTTGTACATAAGTTGTTTTAACTCTCCAAAGGCCCGGGGACTATACCCACCAGCACCAGAAGTGCATATTACTAATCATCAGAAACTTGCTACATTCTGAGCCTATGCCGAAACACTACATTTAGCAGTGCCCCCCCTATCTCTTTGTGTTCATACTTGCAACCTCTGACAGCAGCAGGGAGCTGGTGAGAAAATAACGAAGTGTAGCTCTTCTATTCCCCAATGTCCAGGTATAATTACCAGGCAGTCTCCCTCAGTTCGTCCATTTAACATGGTGAGATCACACTCTCCCAACAATTTCGTCCTCTGATTCCCTTCCCTGCAGGGCTCATCTTGCAACATACAACTCCTAGCACCCAAATGTACGATAGCCAGTATTTCAACAGTGCATACGTCTACAAGTCGCCACCCAGAATGATAAGTTCATCTGGGTCTCCATGTGACCATTCACTCAGCAATTCAATTAACGCTTCTTGTAGTGTGCCACTTAGAGTGCCCCCTCCCCCCCCCCCCGCCACGGTGGGTTATAGATGTTCACTATGAGAGTTCTGCTGTTTGGCCTCGGATCGATATCATCCACTTCAACTGCCAACAAGGAATCAGAGCAAGAGAGGTCACTGATTTTAGGAGCTTCTAAGGATTGTTTCACCACAATAACCAGACCACCATATGGCCTACCTCTATCCCCTTTCTTTGCCATGGAGTGAACACAGGCATAACCTTCAACTAATAAATTAACACTCATCAGGTTTCCTGCAAAATATAAATGTGATTAGAGGCCACTAGCTCTGCAGCATCAGCAGACCCCAATAAATGCGAAAAACCCTGGGTCTTCCAATTCATAATCAAGATGGTTCATCATTGGGCGACCGGGAGAGAGGCAAGGCATTCTGCCAACCATTGAAGCATTCGCTGCTCCCCTGGAAGAGTTATCTCACCCTCACATGCTGACCCAAGTGGAGTTGACAAGACACCTCTTGCACCTCCAATCACTTCCTCAGGGAGGGCAGGATCTACTTGATCACGATCAGCATCAAGCTCTATACCACTAGCTTGTATCCCGAGAATATGTGAGTGCAACAGTGAGACTGTTGCAGCATCCCAGCAATGAATTCTGGAGACATTTCAATTAATACTTGATAACGGCACTACAAATTCGAAATCTTCTGTAACCAACACTCGCAGTTGCAGAATTTGATTAAGAACGTTCATAAAGATTACACGGTTGGCCCACTTTCCCCTCTGGTTCTGGTAAAGGTGTTTAATTGTTATGATGTTAGAGGTGTTTGGTCCTTTATCGGACTGCACCGAGCACAAGTTCTCACTGTCCAATCGAGCCATCTCACCAGATCCCCTCTTTTCTGGAGTAGAGGACCTGTTGTTAGCAGATTTAAAATCTATTACAGTGGCAATCGCTTTAGTGCCGCTAGCCTCCTTGTCGGGTAACTCACATGCCATCCCTAGTGCACTTTCTTCATTAAGCAGCCGTCTCGTGAAAGTCTGCACCTGATTTGATTGCCATTTCCTTGCCCGGGTCACTTTCTTCCTATCGCGTATGGATGATAGTGCTACAAATTGTTTAAGCGCTCACAGCCCAGCCCCCCTTTTTTCTTTCTGTTCTTGATAGTGGCAGACTATATTCATTCTGAGTGATCATTTCTCCTCTGTCAATTACAATATCTTCCTGGATCAACGCTTGCTCATTTCATGAGGACGTCGTACTGCCTGGCACTTGCCATGTCTCACTGGAACCTTTGCCGTCGATTCCCCAGTCACCGCCAAGGCTTGTTCCTTTACCACTCTAGCATATCAGTTTGCGGCTGCCGTGAGTAAAGTATCATGTTTTTTCCCACTACATTATAGTAGGATTTTCAGCGCGAATTGTGTTGTTATCACAAAGGATTGCAGGTCCCCTTGAGAAGCCACACTCTTGTTTTCAGCTTTGTCGTAATTAAAAGATTGTTCTGACTCACAGTGTATGGCTACAATTGGAGACACCGACAAATCCCTTCCCTCAGCACTAATTGGAGGCGAGGTCAAGAGTTGATCCGACTCCCCTTCTAGGCTTTCTCCGGCCAGGGCAATGCTCTGCTGTAATAAGTAGAAGAGATCTAGGAGGGAGTTGCTATCAACTCCATCCAAATCCGAGATGTCCTTCTGGTTTTGCCTGTCTGTGCTATTTACCGTGACCATAGCCCCCGTTCAACACCCCACAAGGGTCAGCAGCACTTTCCTTTTTAGCCCTGGGGCTTCTACTGAAAAAACTCAGTGATTTTACTGTCCGTTTGCTTAGCTGTAGCCGATATTTGCATAATGCAAGAACTTCCAATCTCGTCGGTCGGAAGTCGTGTGAGATTTGATTTTCCTTTTCTCAAGTTGTATTTTGTTACCTAACCTTTGTTCTTCACTTTATTTTGCATTATGAAATGTCAATCAAAAAAGGCAAAAGAGGCACCACTTTTTGACTGAGTTTAATTACTCTATAGCAAGAAGAGGTACTTTGTAGCTTGCCTGTGTCCGGCGTCTGCAGCCCGGCAGCATGACAGTACTCAACTAAGCACTCGACACTGTGCGCGCACGCTGTGCGCATGCTAGTCCAACAAAGGGAAGTAGGAGGAGCTTCCAATATGGCTTTCTTATAGCGTAGCAGGAGCAACAAAAATAGCCAGCCTTTCCACAGCCTGACAGCTGACTGAGCACTGAACACTGTGCACAAGCAGTGTAAACAGACTTATAGTCAGCTCTTCCCACAAGAACCTACGATCAAGACGCTCGTCCTCTTTATGTGGCCTGTGTGGGGTTTTCACAGGCATTTGACATGGTCAGTGGACCATGTTTATGGTCCAAGTTGCAATCATGGGGTCTACGGACGAACTACTGAATATTTGGATCCATTTACATGACATGGCCACTTTAAGAGTGAGGCTCGGGATGAAGGGAACTTTGTCAAAAGATATTTTTATGAGGGCGGGGCTTTGGGGGGCTCAGTCAGGGTTGGCTTTTGGCCTCTGCTTGTTTAATTTATATACCTCTGACCTGGCTGAATGCCTGGACACACTGGCTTTTGCTTCCCCGTATATAGCTGGGGAAAATAACTTGGCTTAGCTACATTGATGATGTTACTATCCTACTAGACCACACACAGCGTGGACTGAAGTGCCTCAATGAGAGGTCTCCATTTTAAAAATGAATGGAACATTACTTTAAAAAAAAGACCAATAAAATATGTTTCAACAACAATACAAATAAAGGTGGGGCTACTGTTGGAAGTTAGGAGATTCAATACTTGAATGGTCCAGAAATAAAAAGAGCTAGGTTTTATTTTAATGAACACATCACATTGTGCTGCCCATCATAGCAGGTTACATATGAAGGGGGGTGCAACTTGGTACACAAATGCAATGTGTTGCCCAGAAATACTATAGGTATACTTTAGTTCCTTAATAAAGTTGTATTGTGCCAAGGTTGTGCCCTCATTGGTATATGGCCTGTAGATCAACCCTGCATCTGAAAAGTTTCCCAGTCAATTATGGGTTATTCAGTTAACACCATTAAATACATCATAAATGCATCTAAATACATAACACAACTATGCACCTAAGAAAAACAACAAAGAAAAAGGCAGTCTTACCAACACATATATCTTTACCTCCCCAAGGATTCATTCACACACCAATGGATATCAAACATAAAATCTTCATCTGTTGAATGAATCATTAAAAATATCGCCTCCTTACAACGTCTAATATTGTTTTTTTTAAAAATGTGGTCTTAACCAATTTCTTTTTAACCCTCTATAAAATGTACATACAGACATAAAAGGAGCAAGATCCCCGGGCATTCGCATCCTGCATGGACATTTCTTATGCATTCCTAGCGAAGGGGTTCTGCTACGCACCGGTAAAACATTTAACCTGATCATTAAGAAAGGTCTCCTGCACTCACGGGAATTCATCTTAGTAATACAATTTCGGGAAGCCGCTACATCACAACTCTCCCTGTACAGGTTCATCGACCAAAGCCTTCGCAAACACTCCCGAGTATTGTTGCATTCCTCTTTTTCCCCCGCACAGTCTAAAACCAGCCTGTTCCTTTGCCCTTTAGACAATCTACGCAGGTGTTCTGTATTCCTCAGACCCCATTTTTCCAGCACGTCCGGCCCCTCAAAAAGCCATGGATATTTCCCCTTTAGCGAGGAACTCCACATTTTCACTAGGGCATTCTTAATATTGGGGTTCATAGAGTCTTCAAAGTGCATTTTCAGATACAACTCAATGAAACGGATGCAGGCCTGGTATCTCATACTAGGGACCACGAGCTCGCAGAGCATCCCCAGATGTTGCTGGAGATAACCATGCCAGCTTTCTTAAGGAAGCATTTTGCACAACCTCTAATTTTGAGCATTGGACAAAACCCCATAACTCGCTTCCATATAGCATAGCCATAATTATCTTTTGATTCAACACTCAATGGACTTATCCAACCTTTTCTCCCTCATACAAATAATAACATCTCTGGCGTCCTCTCTGACTTGCTTCCATCCGCTTGGCTGCCAAGGTCACCAAAGCAGACCATCGGCCTTCCTCCGAGAACAAAACCCCCAGATATATGTATGCAGATACCACTTGCTTATTTTCTTGGTTGATGCGCCACCTACCCCTAGATTTGCCTCTTCCAAATTCTGCACTCTTTGTTTTTTGGAGGTTTAGTATCAAGTTGTGCTTTTTAAGAAAACTATCTGCATACAACAAACTCTGCTGTAGCCCCCTTCTGAAAACATTTACCAATGCTGTGTCATCGGTATATAGCAGGGCACTATATTGGACCCCATATAATTTTGCCAACATAACTTTAGCATTAGAGTTGTGTGGATTGAAACCATAAAAGAACAGGGAGAATAAAAGCGAAGCTAATGTACACCCCTGTCTGATAACTTTATTTATGCTAATATTCCTTGAATATTTGTTTGCCCCTGCGCAGCAGATCGCTGTTGAGGTAGCAGCATGAACCAGCTGTATCATCTGAATCAGATTGCAGGGCACACCAGCTCTGTCCATAATAATTTTCTATCGATTGAATCAAATGCTTTAGTTAAATCCAGGAAGGCTACATTCCCTTTCCCACTTCTCACCTTCGTATATTTCTCATTAATAGTTTGTAATACAAAGCATTGATCCAGTGCCAAGAAACCCTTCCTGAACCCTGCTTGATTATGGGCCTCATTACACAGAATGCAGTAAACCATGGTGCTATTAGCACCTTGGTTGCCGCGGTACCATACCGGTTCCACCACGGAGAAAAGGGGAATTACCACCCCATTCCAAGGTTGGCGGGGTGGTAATTCCCCCTTTCTCCATGGCCCTTCCCCATTCCCTTTTTGTCCCCATAGGGCTCAATGGGAATGGGGAAAGAGCTAATTACGGTACCGCAAATTGCGGTACCGTAATTAGCACCAAGGTCCCTATGGGGGTCCCAACTTTAACGGCTGGTCTACACCAGCCGTTAAGGTCGGGTCCCGTAAAGGGACCTCATAGTAAGGTTTACCGGTACCGGTGCCCTTACCAGTACCAATAAACCCATACTGTCTACCGTGTAATGAGGCCCTATGTGTCACTTTTCAGTTATTCAATGCCCAAATCTGTAAACGAGATGCCAGACACCCTGAAAACACTTTACTTGAGATGTCAAGAAGGGAAATCAGGCAATAGCAGTGGGGGGTACGTTATTTTAAATGTTTTGAAAATTGGTACTAGTAAGCTTTAATTCAATGGCCCTCATTAGGACTCGGGCGCTAAACCATGGTGCTATTAGCACCATGATCCATGCCAGAGTCCGCCGTGGGGAAAGGGGGAATTACCAACCCATTCCATGGTTGACGGAGCGGTAATTCCCCCTTTCTCCATGGCCCTTCCCCATTCCCATTTTTGTCCCATAGGGCTCAATGGGAATGGGGAAGGCGGCAATTACTTTGCCCAAAATTGCGGTACTGTGATAGCCATCAAGGTCCCTTTGCGGGTCCCTACTTTAACGGCTGCTCCAGACCAGCCGTTCAGGTCGGGAGCCGCAAAGGGACCTCGTAGTAAGGCATTAAGGGGTTAACTGCGCCGCAGCCTTTTACGGCACTGTTAACCCCTTAACGCCAGAGTCCTAATGAGGGCCAATGACTTTGGGCATTTCCAGGTAGCCGCTACTGCATTAAAAACCCGAGTTAAGACAAGCAGCCACCACTATGTCATCAAGACACAACTCTCTGGTCTTAGCCCATCAGGTCCTGCGGCTTTGCCTGTTTTTATACAAGATATGTGTCTTTATTTCCTCTTGGGTAAAGATTAATTTCTCTGCATACGTTTACTCTCCAATTTTAGTTGCTCTTTTATCACTTGCTGCATTATTTAACACTCCTTTCAAATGTGTGATCCACTTGTCTGGGGTGAATAGAACATATATCCCCCTTCTCAATTCCAGTGAATCCCTTTGCTAATCTCCAGAACATTGTAGTCTTATTTTCTTGGACCACCCTGTTTAGGAAATCCCACTGTTCTTTAATAAACTGATGTTCCTTCTCTTTTAGTAATTTTTTATAGGCACATTTTTCTTTCTGGAGAATCTTATCCTGCGTAATGCCTCCCCATATAGCCTGGTTCAACCTCCATTTTGCATATCTCTACTCTACATCAAACCGCAGGGCATCCCCTGCCTTCTTTCAATATTTTCCCCCTAATGTACACCTAACCCGGGAGACAACTAATTTATCACAGATATATCCCATCATGCTTTCAGGATATAAAATAGCACTTCTATAATACTTATCATTGCATATTGTAGTCCTTAACCTTTGTATCTCTGGGTCTTGCATAAGCGACATCCATTTTTTCCTCCCAAAGTTCTTTGTACATTCGATCGTAATTTACCCAGGCTGTTGATTCAGACCTATCCGCTGTGCATCATTTATTTGCCGTAGGACTGTCGTAGGATTCTAATCACTCTCCCACCTGCTTAAATTATTTCACTTTATTAAAAGAGAGTACTTCCACTATGGCATAATCAATGATCGATTTCCTACCACCAAGCTTAAAACTGGATTTCGTGGATATATCCTGCTTGCAACGACCGTTTAATTCGACTAGTAAATGAGAGTACACTAGTTGCTATATTATTCAACTTCCTTCTCAGGATCTACTGAGGTTTCATCAGCTCCATCTACCAGGTTAGTCCCTAATTTGGCATTGAGATCTCCCAATAACAACAGACTGCCCTACAGAGCTAATTCAATAGATGTTCTCAGGGGCCATCCATCCCTCAAGCTACTAAATTCCCAGGCTTTAGGGGGAATATATATGTTAAAAATAGAGAGGATCTGCCTATCTCTTTGAGCCATACTGCATATACCAATGCGCATTACAAGGTCATCTGCCTGGATGCATTTTACAGACAGCCCTGGTAGCGATGAGTGCACCAACATAGTGAGGCACCTTCTCTATCTCCCTTTCTGAGATTTACGCGCATCCACTACAAAAATGCCAAATGCCAGGAAAAGGTCCATAAGCAACATGGAGTTCTCTAACCACATTTATTGCAAGGAGATGATGTCGAAAAAGAGCCTAGCCACTGCACCCAGTCCACATCCGCAGCTCTGTTCCTTACCCCAGCTATATTCCAACTAATTATCTTCAGGGGGTTTGCCTTGTTGCCCTCCCCTCTCTTCCTGGTGGAGTCTTTTGGTCCTTCCAAATGTCTCTTGCTCCTTTACTGTAAATTCTGAGCATTAGGGTTCCTGGCAACCCGGCAAATATACAACATTAGGAATTATTCGGTCGAGGATATTCAACACAGTGATCGACCGTCTCGACAGCCTGTCGTGAAAAAAAGGTTGTCTATTTTTCTCCTTTAATAACTGCTCCAGTTCACTCTTTGAGCAATCTATCAGTGACCTCTTTGTACCAGATGCTGACTGAGATGTGCACAGCCCCTTCGGCTCTACATGGCATGTTACTGGTCCTGTTAGCGTGGTATGCCAGGAAACATGTAGATGACATACCCTAAAGTGGCAATCTTCATTTACTAAAATCTCTCTTTATGCAACTGAAAAGTTTAATTTTGAGGTGCTGGAGGGGAAGATTCGGTGTAAAGAACAATCTCTGCCTAACTGTGTTCCCTCAGTGATTTTAAAATATGAAATGGGGCCGCACTCGATGTAGGTAATATACACTTGGAAGGCCATTGCCCTTCTTAGGAGAATAATCATGGCAAGGGAAAATACAGTATGTTGTGAGTTATTACAACAGGTAATGAAACCTGATCCCGGATGTTCGAGATACTTAAAAGAGAAATACAAGAGTACCTTAAAACCCCATAAGTTTAAGTAAGGAAAACCTAATTGAGAACCCTAATATGGTTAAAAAGAAGCCCTATGAGTGTGACTGGATTTAGATCTGTGATAAAAGAAAGGGTTGCAAATTGTACAGAGATTTAGCAAATGAAAATAAGTGTTGTGGTATTATTCCGCTCTATTTAGAAAAGTGTCTGGATGGGAGTTATCTGAGAATGTTTTTAAGATTCAGACTTAACTTGATCCACACTAAGGAGATTGGGTATATTAGCAAGATATGTACAGATATCAAGTGTAGATTTTGTGACCCTAGTGTTCAGACTCTCAAACATATTGTTATAGAATGTTTGGACACACAACCTTAGAGCAAAACCTTTAAAAAAATGTTATAAATGAAATTGACTGATTGAACCATGGTGAGTTTTTGAATATGGATTTATAGCGGAAGAAATACTGTGATACGATAACGTTTTTGAAAATGTTACATATAATAGATGCATTTTAGGTTTATAGGTATTTTTGTATTGATAAATGGTCAGGAATGAATTGTTGCATTTATATTTATGATTTTGGAATTTGGATACTAATCTTCCTTTTTTTTCTTTCGTCATTGTAAGTAATTACACATTGTTGCTGATTTTGTATACGTTTTTGTAAACTAATACAATAAAAAAAACAGAAAGTGTCCAATCTGTGCAAAGGTAGTTCCTTCTGCATTTGAAAGCATATACACGTCTGTTTCAGCATGGCCCTCTCTCGACAGGGCAATGGAGACTAAGGATTGTTTTAATTGGCATACATGGTTCCCACGAATATACAGGAGCAGGCTGGCAAGGAAGCTTAATAAAATAAGGAGGCTACAGGTGAGGGTGCTCCCCCAGCGAACATTTGAAAATACTTGTCTAAATGGTGCATTTTCCAGCCAACTCTCCTTGAAAAACTGAGTAAAATGCTGCTGAGGTTGCCATTGGTTTTGTTTAGTAATACATAAAACAATCACGAGATGCAAGTCGCCAATTGTTCACAGGAGCATTTTCCAACACATTTTAATTAAGCCTTTGTCCACAATATATGGCATTATAAAAAAAGCAATGTCATGCTGGGTTTGCCCATACATGACCAGACTGACTGCACCAAAGTAGGACAGTATGGACACACAAAAACACTTATCATGTCCGCTTTATCTTTGATATCAGTAAATAATGCCATTGCAGAATAAGAAAATGTGTCTAGACTAGCTGTTGCAATATAGGCCAGTATGGCCACTTAAGAACACTCATCATGTTGGCTACACCCTTGATGCCAGTAAAATAATGCCATTAAACAGTAGGAAAATACACCCAGACTGTCTGCACCAATGTTTGGTGATGCCTGGGATCTCACATATTGACTAAGTAGGAAACACTGAGGCAGTAGCAATATTCCACCCGACCATGACGCATGGCTGGCTGGACCTGATGCCACATTGAAAATTATATAATGGTGCATCAGCTGAACACTTAACATGAAGACAGGCTAGTTATGCTTTTTGAAAAACAAAATGTTCGCTAAGATGTAGATCGATATGGAATTGTCATGCAGCAGCACGCAGAAGTTGAATTACCAAATGGGTGTATCACTGCACTGGCTCCTTTGAAAGTGCTCAGCCTGATGAAGGCCATTGTTAGTAGTGAGAGTTCCATGAATCATCTCTAGTGTGGGCGAAACACAATGTGTTGACATTTTTATTAGAGTTGACATTTTTATTAGAGTTGTGGGTGGTGATGTTTGTTCCCACTTGTTACAATATTATTTGTTTGTTAAGTGTACTGTCCTAAGGCGATGATTACTGATGTGGTATGTTTGCCTGCTATTAATGAGGAAATGTTCTTTGTGTGCACAGAGTATTTAATTGTCCCATGTGTTACAATTGTATTGATATGTATAGATACATTACATTTTTTAACCCCAAGAAAGGCAAGGCTCATTCCCTCACTCAGGAGGCGGCCTGTGCTCCTTGTACTATTGAACGCAAGGCAAATAAAACATCGCTGATCATGGCATACACCAAACCTAAAATGGTAGAAGTGGCCGCTCAAGGGTTGAATGTTTCCTCTCTTTCTAGATACTCAATTGAATCTTATGAGGAGGTCCTCCAGGCCTTTTCGCCAGAGGAGACTGGGTCCTTAATACAAGCTACTATAGTAGGTGGGGATAGGCCAAAGGTGTCTGTTACCCATGTGTCCATGAACCCTGGATTGATGAAATTGCAGCCTACTGCCCCACCCTTTGAGCCAGCAAGGATGAATGCCCAGCCATTGTCTGTGGGAGCTCCCAAATTCCTGACAATGGAAAAAAATGGGGAAAGTCCTTATTACAGCCATCTGGGTTTGGAGGTTTGCCTAAAGGGTGAACTAGATTCACTAAGGGTCCACATGGGGGCTCCATCTTTAGATTACCGGTGATGGGGCAGGTAACTGACAACAACTAAGGGGTCTCGCCATTAGGTGTGGCCCCAAGAACAGAGGGCCAGCTGAGATACTTATGCCTGAGTTGCATTTTTAAGGTTAAAGAGCTTTATCTGTTAAATCGCCAATACATCTTAGCACTGTTTGGTCAAATAACAAGCCTACAATCATTTTCCTCAAAGGATATTGCCAGAAGCTCTTTTCTGGGTTTTAGGCATGTTGATGTGGTCAAAATCGGTTTTTATTCTAAGCTTATTTCAAACCTAGTTGTTGCCAGAGCACAATGTTTGTTAAATATGGGCTACTCCTTGTCTGAGGATTGGCCGCAGGACATTTGAAAGGGCCCAAAGCAGGGTGAGATGGCAGTCCTGAGCTTAATCCACGAGAACCCTTAACAATAAATGCAAATCTGGCCCTTACAAATACGTCCAACGATGATCCTTCTCGGATGCTTAACCGCGTTGTGACGTACGACTGGTCTCATGTTTTGAATTCCCTACATGAACATAACCCATTGACAAGGAGCAGTCGTTTAATTGATCCAGTTAGGTTTGTCTCTTGGAATACGGATGGGTTCTGCCATCGTCACTCTAATAGGGAATTCTGGAATGAGGCCGACCTGATTTGTATTTAAGAATCCTTTATGCTTGATACTCCTCAGCCTGCCAGAAAAGGATTAAATGGTAGGCCTTATGGCAGCTTAATTAGTGTGTGGCGTGTGTCTCCTAGTTCTAACATTGAACGTTTGTGCATAGGCCATCCTGACATCCTAGGTTGTAAAATAACATGGTTTGACCATCTGAAGAAGCATTAAGAGTGCTGATCATCTTAAACATCTATTTTAGTCCTGTATTGACTTCCTTGACAGACTTTTTAACATTCTTATTTGACATGTATTCTTTACTAGCTAATGTGTGTTTTTTGGTTATGGGCGTTTTTAATTCAGAATTGGCAGCGAACAGACGGAATACTTTTCCAGGCTTGTCTTGACAGCTTAGATCTTTTACCCTTAAACGGGAAAATTGTAGATGGTGTCCCTCCCAATTATACTTGGTCAGATGGATGTAGCAAATCTGCTTTGGATTTGATATTTGTTTCTACTCATATCTTTCCTTTTTTTAAATGCTTTAGAGTTGATTCCAAGAGCGGTAGTGATGACTCGCTCCTTAAGGCATGCTTTGGAGGCATTGGTAGAGTGGAACTCCCTGATCAGATCTCAGATTCCATTGATATTAATCCCTGAAATTAGGCTGTAATTTGGCGACCCAAGTATGCTTCTAGGTTCAATGCAAAGATTAATCATGACTTATTTGGGGGACTCTTTGTTGACAGGTGCCCCTCTCTTTCTCTCCTCATTTACAGGATACTCTTGTAGCTTTGATTCCATCCTTGAGTCTTACAATGGACAGCAATCGCATTAACTTATCTTATAAATTCAGTGCGGAGGTGTGTGCCAGGAATGAAGAAGTTGAGAGGTGACATTGGAAAAGCTCGAAAATGGGTCCTTAATGCGTACATGGTGATAGTGAAGTTGAAGCAAACCTATAGAAATTGGGTGAACTGTCAGCATGCCTTGCTACTGCAAAAAGATGCAGAAAATATGCTAACAGTCCTGGCCACTAAAGATACGGCAAATTTGTGAAGACTGATGCGATGGGGGGGAGATGCAACTGTCGCTGCAGCACCAGCCAATCCCGGGTAAGGTGTGGGAGAATTACTTTGGTAATCTGTATGCAGCTGTAAGCTGCACAGATGCCTGTGCATCTGGGACCGCTAGGCCCTGAAGACCCTTTGCATATGGAAACAAGGCATAATCACCATACACTAGTGATAAGACCGCAGTCAAAGAAAGCATTCTGGTAGGAGGTGTTGTGGACAAGTATGACGGATCTTCTAGGTCCCTGCAGTCATTCCTAGATTCATGCTTCGTGCACTTCACTTTCAAACCCTACTATTTTTGTACACCACGAGCAAAGGTCGAATTCATTATATCACACTTAACGGGCAATGCCTTAACCTGGCAAACTCCCTTAGTTAATTCGGGAGATCGGCTCTTGGATGACTACGAATGATTTGTGGATGTCCTAAAAGCCATGTTCAATCGACCAGAGCTTGTCTACAGTGCACAAGAAAGACTTGTTGAATTCAAACAAGGGAGCCAGGATATGCTCACTTATGTGACTCGCTTCAAGCAGCTAGCTAAGGAAGCAGATTGGTCACAAGAAGCAAGTTTTACTCTCTTCAGAAGGGGGTTAAATGATGAAGTCAAAGACGAGCTAGCCAGAGTAGCACGTCCAGGAACCTTCCAGGCCCTTATGGACCTTTCCTTGCAGATAGATTTTAGGATCCAGGAGAGAAAGGCTGAGAAAAGAAAGGTGAAAACATTCCCAAAGACAACTACTGAATACCCAAGTACCAAAGAGAGCGCTGTTCCACGTACCCCTGATCCAGAACCAATGTAACTAGGTGCCTTCAGGGGTCCAATTCATCCACAAGAAAGTCTCTGTAGAATCGATACGGGACTCTGCATGTACTGTGCCTCTGACAAACATCTAGTTAGAGAATGTCCTATAGCACCACCCCGGTGTTCGGGAAACGCCAGCTCCCGATCCTAAGTGGAGCACAGCTTCAGGAGAAAGATGCCTGCTCCGCATCCATTCCTTCCTTGAATACTCCGGGACAGAATACTTTAGTGATTTTGCAAACTGTCCTGACATCCACCGAGAATGAATCTTTTCCCATCCTGGCTCTCGTGGACTGCGGTGCCATGGGGATTTTCATTGATCACGAATGGGCCACCACTCATAACATCCCTAGAGATCTCAAAGAAGTGATACAACCCGTGGAAGGAATTGATGGTAAACCACTTCTTCAAGCCCCATTACTCACCAAACAAAAGAATTACAATTGTCTATAAACAACCACCAGGAAAGGATACGATTTCACATCAAAAAGGCTGCCCGCTATCCCATGGTTTTAGGCATGCCCTGGTTACAGAAGCACAACCCACACATCAATTGGACAGCAGGTTCCTTGTTCCATGGCTCAGAGTTTTGTATCTCCCACTGTCTATGTCAGGACACGTCCCGGATTCTTCCAGCAAACTCCCAGAACCACAAACCATCCTCCTTAAGCATGTCCAACATTATCCATGTACCGGAATCATACCAATCATACTCCGACGTGTTTTCAACAGATATTGTTCAAGCTCTTCCACCCCACAGACCTGAGGACTGTGTTATAGAAACTGAGCCCTCCGCCGTGATTCCATTTGGGAGAATGTTAATATTATTTGAAACTGAAAAGAGGGCTCTACGTGATTACCTGGATACCAACTTGGCAAATGGAACTATCCGGCCTTCAAAATCTCCCGCCGGTGCCTCCTTGTTTTTTGTTCCCAAAAAAACCCACAAAAGAGTTACGACCCTGTTTGGATTACCGTGGTCTTAACCAATGTATCCTCAAGGAATGCTATCCGTTACCATACATTTCTGATATTTTGGAAGCCATGCGAGGAGCTCTTATTTTCACCAAGCTCGACCTTAGCGGTGCTTACCATCTCATTCGAATTAAGGAAGGTGATGAATGGAAGACTGTCTTTAGAACCCCTTTTGGCCACTTCGAATATTTGGTCATGCCCTTCGGTCTTGCCAACGCTCCAGCGGTATTTCAACGATTCATGGACAGGGTCTTCTCGGATATGTTGTTCCTTTTTGGTATCGTATACCTGGATGATATACTGATTTATTCTAAAGATCCCCAGATTAATCAAGAGCATGTTAAGGCAGTTGTGCAACGATTACGTGAAAACAAACTCCTGGCCAAGCCTGAAAAATCTCTATTTCACGCTCAGACCGTTCATTACCTTGGATTTGTGCTCAGCCCTAATGGAATAGGAATGGAACCGGGCAAGATAGATTCCATACTTTCGTGTCCTGCGCCTACCACTGTGAAACAGATACAATCCTTCCTAGGACTTGCACATTATTACAGAAAATGTATTCCGACATTTTCTGAAATTATACATCCCATCGTGGCACTTCTAAAGAAGGATACACCGTTTATTTGGTCTACAGAACAAGAGAAGGCTTTTCAACAACTGAAACGATAATTCACTGAAGGTCCAATCCTGGCTCAACGCGATACAGATCGAGCCTTCCTGGTGGAAACAGATGCGTCTGACTATGCCATTGGGGCAGTCTTAAAACAAGAATTTGAGGACAAGATGGAACATCCTATTGCCTACCTATCCCGCACCTTAACACCAAGTGAATGCCATTATTCCGTCCTGGAAAAGGAGCTACTGGCCATCCGACAAGCATTCACTGACTGGCGTCATTTACTCCTGGGAGCTAAATATCCAGTGCAAGTACGTACAGATCATCGAAACTTGCAAGTACTACAATCCCTGGAATGCAGAAACAGTCGCCCGGCCCGTTGGGCCTTCTTTTTCGCACAGTACCAGTTTCAAATGAACCACCTTCCTGGAATTAATGACATCGTCGCAGATGCCCTATCCAGACGTCCTGACTATGAATCTGTCGAGGTCAGGGCCTTTCCCAAGATGTTTCCTAAAACCGTGTTTGTGGCACAAGCTACATTTTTCCTGGAAGACATCCATGCTCATACCCCTTCCTCTGATCTCTGGGAAGAATACACCCAGAACAATCAATGGAACTTGAACACAAAGGATGGTTATCTCTTCAAGGACAAACGACTAGTCATCCCTACACAAGAACTGGGAAATAAAATCATGAATCTCTGTCATGACACCTTTCATTCAGGACATCGAGGCATTACCACTACCCTTCATCTCATACAGAGGCAATTCTGGTGGCCAAGAATGATTACTGACATAAAAACCTACATCCAATCCTGTGCAGTGTGCAATCAAAACAAACATGACAATAGAAAACCTGCCGTTCTTCTGCATCCACCTACAGTACCGACACGTCCTTGGGAGATCATCGCCACAGAGTTTATTGTGGAATTACCCCCATCCCGGGGATATACGACTATAATGGTTACCATTGACTTGTTTACCCATACAGCACATTTCACACCGCTGTTTAAATTACCCTCCTCACTTGAAATTGCTGGGATATTTATCAAACACATATTTAGGCTCCATGGATTACCTTCCAAGATCATCTCCGATAGAGGTCCTCAGTATATTTCCCAGTTCTGGAAACAGCTATGGCAAATACTAGGCATTCAGCGGGCATTGTCTTCAGGTGACCATCCCCAAACCAACGGGATCACAGAAAAAGTCAACCAGACTCTTGAACAGTATCTCCGCTGTTTTGCCAGCAAGGTCCAGGATGATTGGTCGCTATTGATTGCTGTAGCCGAATTCACTTGCAACAATTCAGACCATTTGGCCATCAAGACAAGTCCATTCTTCCGCAGTCAAGGATTCCATCCTTCAGTTTTACCATCAGTTTTACCACATCCAACCCCGGTCCCTACAGTTGATTCCTGGATTGAAACGTTGGTAAACGTGCACAGGGATGCTAAGGAACATCTGGAAAAGGCCAGGACTGCTGTCAAACAATATGCAGATGCCAAGCAGAGACCTAGCCCTTCTTATTCAATAGGGGATGAAGTCTGGCTATCCTCCAATCTCCATCATTGACATCTACGGCCCAATAAACTGCCTCCCAGGTATTACTGACCTTTCACCATCAAAGAAATCATTAACCCAGTGGCATATTGACTTCAGCTCCCAGAATCCCAGAAAAGAATTCATCCGGTCTTTCACACCTCCATATTGAAGACATATGTACAATCCAATCAGACTATTCCTAGACCTAATCCTGTGCTCATCAATGATCAGGTTGAATTCGAAGTCTCCAGGATATGTGATTCCAGATATAGACGAGGCCAACTACAATATTTGGTAGAGTGGAAAGGTTACCCCCCCAGCGAGCGTACATGGGAACCAGTCTCTGACATGAATGCTCCTCATCTACTGCAGAGGTTTCACCAAATACACCTGAGCAAACCTGGTGGGTCCGGGCTCAGGAGGAGGCATACTGTCATGAATAGCCAGATTCAACCCTTCTGTACTTCGTGGTCCATGATGCACCACGGCATAAACACTGCAACTCATCCAAGATGGACGACGAGTCAGAACCATTGCGGTCTAGCCTTTGCATGCAGTCGCCAGCTTCCTAGAAAACCGGCACGCCCCCGCGGCTCTGCGCGTCTCAACTCTACCCCTATGAGTTACTAGACATTGTTCGAGTTTGCTCTCTGCGTTATCGTGAATTCTATCTTCCTTCTTTGTTCCTGGAACCCCAACCCCCTCCAATCTTTACCTTCCGACACCTTCCTTCCTTCCTTCCTGGATTCATTGACATTGTTCCTGGAAATCGAACGCTACCGGCTTGGCAGCTGGCTTCCGCGCTGGAACCCGAGGACTCGCGTTCCAGCCTGTGCAAGTCACGGTCGGTGAAAAAGAAAGAAACCTCATCCCGGAAGAACACAAGCAAGGAGAAAAATGTAAGAAAGAAAGAAGCTTGTGACATAGGGTTTATTGCAAAGCAAATATATTCTCAGTCGGCCGACTGGGTCTAACGTCTCGCAACGTGTGTCACCCAGACCTCGTGAGACGCAAGAGAGTGAGCATTCTACAAAAGTAATATATATATAAACATGCAATCATACAATCTTTTTGTGACACATCAAAACTGCCCATAATGTATCTTCTCGAGCTAGGGTTCGGTAATTGACAATTATGACAAATATGACACATTATGACACATTTCTTACTCAATCTATATTAGTCGTTTCAGCAACAGTTGCAATTTGCAACTTGCAGACATTGTTCTTTGTTATGAAGATCATGAAGCTCTTGTTCGGCAAGGATGCTGTGTTTGTGGGAGAGACACATGCCAAAGCATGTTATCTACTAGTTTCTATGTGTGAACTAGGGGTCAGTCTGCTATAAGAAAAGCTCTAAAGGGGGGCTGCTGGAAAAGTATAATTCTTGTTTAACAACCCGTTACTTCAGTTTTAGTTAGACCGGCCGGCACCCGGGCCGCTGATTAAATGCCTCTCTGCTCGCCTTCAAGGACGTGTGAGGGAGGAAAGCAATGTATTTCTGTACTGTTTGGAATTTCTGTCTGGGCCAATCTCTCACCTTGCACTGTGTATAAGCTTTCAGAATTAAATACATTTAGCAAAGCATTTAACAGAGGGGAATAGAAAGCAAATGGCGGATGTTACACAAGATGGCTGCCCTATGGTTATACTGGCGATTCTCTGTTGGTGATGTAGGGCATATGATGCAATTGGATTTCGGCCAACATAATATACCTTCTATACCTGGTTAGGGTAGTTTCTAGACTTACAGGACCTTTGGGGTTCTTTGTGGAACAGAGGCTTGGGACCTGTAGGGATTCAATTGGCTATTGGGAAGGCCAAGTCTTCAAATGCCCCGGGACCAGATGGCCTCTCCAATCTAACATTAAAATCAGTGCCGCTCCTATGGGCTGATGTACTGTTTCAATTGTTTCGCAATGTGGTTGGGCATGCTAGATGTCCCATGACCTGGAGGGAGGCCATTGTGGTAGTTATTTTCAAAAAGGAAGATAGGAAAAATCCAGGGAATTACCGTCCTATCTCCCTTTTGGATGCTTCCTATAAAACTTTCTGTAGTTTCCTGGTGCGCGCCCTTGAGAAATGGGCTACTAGTGCCAACAAGTTGGACAATAATCAATCAGGTTTCTGCAAGGGAAGTAGTACAGCTCTGAATTGTTTTGTGTTACAACTTTTGAAGAATCAGGCTTTTCGATCCAAGCATAGCATGTATCTTTCTTTTCTTGATGTCTGTAAGGCATTTGACTGTGTGGATCGAACTAGGCTATGGGGGATGTTCAGTTCATGGGACCGTCCGGTGGCCTTGGTCCCGGTGTTGGAATTCCTGCATAAAGACATCAGAATCAAGGATAGGCTGGACAGGAAGGGAATGTACTCTGGGTGGATTTCTGAGGACGTTGGCTTGCGTCAGGGGTATGTACTAGTTCCTTTTTTGTTTAATCTATATATGTTTGAAATCAGGGCAGCATTGGGAGGCACTGTGGTTAATCCCCAGAGACTGGGGCACATGAAAATTCAGTATCTATTGTACGCTGACAATCTTGTCTTACTTGACTACACTGCAGTAGGTCTACAGAAATCTTTAGTGTGGGCACAGGATTTATTTAGGGACCTTGGGATGGACATCAGTATGTCCAAATCTAAATCTAAAATCTTGGTTGCTAACGGCAGAAAGATCTTGTCGGGTAGGGCAAACTTTGGCTGGTACATTGATTGTAAGAAGCTGGAGGTGGTCACTGACTTTAGGTATCCTGGTGTTGTGAGAACAAATCGATCAGTGTCCCTGGCAAATGAGGCCTTGAATCTTGATGGCATATCAGCGGTTGCCCAACTTCGAGTACAGAAAATGTGGTTGCTTTTCACTACTGTCTGCACTCAAAATGTATATGGGGCTGAGGTTCATGAGTTTGGCTTGGATTGGGCCAAGATGGAGTCCTTTATCTGGAAACGATTTTTGGCCCTTCCAGGGGGTACTCCGGTCTGTGCGGTTAAATGTATTTTGGGTCCTTCATCTTAAGACAGAAAGGTCAATTAGAGAAGAATCTTGCTCTTATGATCTATAATGATCCACCAGCGTCAACCTTATACATTCAATTAAATGGACTTTATAATTGGGGTAATTGCCTCTTAAGGCCTGGATGAATTCTGTCTCGACTATGCTGAATGAAAGAGCAGTTTTGCTTGCAGAATTAGAGCCTAACCCAGCCAAGGTTAAAAAGATACTATTTGAAAATGACTGGATCAAATATAGAAACATACTGCTCTCTTATAAGCTGTTCAAGCACTTTTCTCTGGATATTAAACTTTTTAATTTCCCCCAGAAATGTGTGCTAAAACATGCCTTGAGATTCCTTGTAAAATTCCGGTTACGCATAACATTTTATTTACTCCCAACCAATGATGTCTTAGTTGGCTGGTCCTCAGCACCACCTAGCGATAGTTTATGTCGCTGTTGCAGATTCACTGGCGAAACCTTGAAGCATCTAAATGTTGAGTATCAGGCCCTAACTGGTGAATGTGAGGATGTTTTTAAGTCTTATTTTATCACTCATTCTTTGCTCACTTGGGAAATGCTTTTGTGGAAATGATTTCCTAATCCCACTGATTGTTTGTTAATTAATGTGATGAACTTACTAAATTCACTTTTGTCTATATATGAAATTTCTTCGATTTAAGATGGCTTTTATTATTATATTCATGATGTTAAATGAATTGTGTATGCTGTAAATTCTGTCTTGCTATATTGTGCTGAACATTTCCAAGTGAATATGTGTGTAAAGGTTTATTCTGTAAACTAAATCACACAATATAAATAAATAAATAAATCATAAAGAGTATATATTTTAATAAACATACACAACAAACCCTCAGTGACTCAGTAATTTCTAAAACCCTAATCAATTTGACTTATAAGTAGGTACGCATTTTGCCTTTTGAAAATATTCCACATATAGGCACATAATAACAACTATCAATATTTTCTAATCTTTTTATGGCTTGTAAAAAATGCCATGCCACAGTGAGAACATATGTTCAGACTGGCTGCACCAAAGTATGGCAGTGTCGCCACATAATATAACTTATCATGTTTGCTTAGATGCCATGCCACAGTATGCAACATATCCAGACAGGCTGTATCAACCTAAGCCAGTCTTGCTATGAACTAACACTCATAATGTTTGCTTTACCCCTGATGCCCAGTAAGACAAAAATGACATGCAACAGTACCAAAACATAACCAGACTGGCTGTTCCAATGTAAGACAGTCTATCCATGTAAAAAAACACATCTAGCTACATTACCCTAGATACCAGATAGAAAGGTCATGCCAAACATAATCAGTCTGGCTGCCACTGCACAAATATTACCCCTGGGCACACACGCAAACAAATAGGCAGAGGCATTCATACAGCATTATTACACATTCACCCATGTACACAAACAGCTTTCATGCACTTTCTTCCACCTGTGCATTGATAAAAGATAAACTCTCTCATTCATATGTGCACGCATACACCATATTCATTCATGTGTGCACCCAAACTATATACACTCATTTATTCACACACAGCCACCATGCATAAACACATATGTACAGTAAAGTGCAGTTGAGGACTTGGGCGGACTTGCTGCTGCAGATTTCCCTGTTTTGGAATTGCTCACTGGCTGATTTATGGACGTTTCCTGAGGAGGAGGGTGGGCTACTTAAAAGGGCCCAGAGCAGGAAGCCCCTTGTAAAGTGCACATTCAAGTATAATCTAGTGCAGGCTTTGTGGCTGTTGTGAGTAAAATCTCCAACTCCACCACCTCATATGCAGCTTGGAAGTGGTGAGTATGGATCTATTTTATTGAATATTAGTCTCCCTCTACAGCCCAAATCCTCCATGATGTACAATTTAAATAGCAAAGTAAGCGGAGGGGAAGGGACCTAAAAATGCTCTCTATTGGCAGTAAAGGGTGCCACACTTACAGGCTCCCATAAAGAACAGGGAGAGTGGCCTGTTGGAAAAAAAGATAACAGATTTTTTAACTTCTAAATTACCACAAAGCTCCTCACCCCTGTAACTCCCTACTATGACGGCCACTCCAAATCCCTGTCACATATTCC
This sequence comes from Ambystoma mexicanum, assembly GCF_040938575.1. Taxonomy (NCBI): domain Eukaryota; kingdom Metazoa; phylum Chordata; class Amphibia; order Caudata; family Ambystomatidae; genus Ambystoma; species Ambystoma mexicanum. The sequence continues at coordinate 382,590,876 of NC_090933.1, forward strand.
GATACAAACAGTGAAACCCCTGACAACTTAACAAGTAAGCTCAAGTGGAAAAGTGCAGAATCAACCCCATTCCTAGAGGTGAGACCCTTGGCTGGAAAAGACTAAAAGTCACAGAAAAACTTAACAGATCAGTGATGAAGCAATCAATCCAAACAAAGCTGCAGGTGATGTGTTGTACTACTAAGTGCTTCCATAAGTCTGGAGCACGAGAGTAGAGTTAACCCAAATGGCCGTCCATCCCTGGAAACATCTCCAGATCTATTGAGACTGGTCTCTCCAGTAAAATCTGGTTCAGACCTTAGTATTAATGACAGTAACCCGAGCTACAAGGGGCTTCAACCTCATGACACCTCATCTTTGCTAACTACTTATAAGGACTTTGAGAACAATACCTTTGTAGCAACATCATTTTAGGCACTAAACTTGGCTTTAGAATCTCTGGTAAGATTATACGATAATATTAGTCCCGAGGTCTGCACACATTCTTCCAAGTTAGAGCTCATTCGAAATACGCTAATAATTGGCCACTGGAACTGTATAAGCAGATCGGATCATAAAGAACATCACCCTCAACGTGTCCCAACAAACCACTGACTAAAGGCACGGATAAATGTACCTCTGTCGAAGGAATCTTCAGTAATCCGTGGGGTCAAATTGTTTGAAGTAAGGGAACATTTGGAAAGAAACCAGGTAGGGCTCAGTGGAGCTCCTGAAGATCCCTGCCAGATATAAACCACACAGAGACCCAATGAATGCTAAAGGCCAATAGGGGAATCCACCCTTCTCACCAGAAGAAGAAATAAAACAACAAGCAAGAAAGAAACTACAAAGTTCAAATAAGTTATTCCAAAAGTAATTTAAAGGCCAATCGATGAATAGGGGGGTAACAAATCCCGAAGAAAGTCTCAATGAGCCCCCTCAGAACAAGGACAATCAAATGTCGACTTGGAAAAAGAAACACACCAAAAAGAGAAGTTGAAAAGGCCAAGTTAAAGTTCAATCAGACAAGCTGATTGCAGAAACAAAGCCCCCACCCCAAGTAATGGAACTCCAATTCTCAGATGAGACACAACTTGAATGCCTACTGCCCATTTAGGGGGAGTATTCATTAAGGGCAACTAAACACAGATGATAAAGATTGCCACATTAAGGACTGCCACTAGCTACCCCACATGGACTGGGAGGTGTCACACAAAATTGCCCTAGAATCTTTGTTTCCTAACCTTGATCTGGACCCCTAAATTGATGCAAAGTGTTGGCACTGTTCTCTGAAATTCCCCAATTCAGGGTTATATCTATAGACGACATTGGCCAAGTAGAAATGCTGGAAGACTCTACTGCAGTTCTGGTAGCTGTGGACAAAACATCAAAATTGGATTTTATCTTAATTTTGGGCATTAATCAAAGCCCCCAAATAAACATAACTGAAGGTCCACTGGGTCACTGACCTGCCAGCTTTCATCAAAGAAAATAGGACAAATTTTCATACAGAAAATTGGCCTAATAGAGCAAACTGTGGGGTTTTCTTTGTTTACCACAAGGATGCATTGAAAAGACGTACCTGTCATTGCAAGAGTAAAAATCACCTTTTTGATTCACACTGGCAGATGAAATCTAAAAGTCCCTTTCACATGAAAAACAGGATTTTCAAACACTGAAACCAAAACGGCTTTGCATGTGTGTTTGCAGTTTAAAGCAAGACAAGAGAAAAATGCTCCCCTGCCAACATAAAGATATCAGGGAAAAGACATGGTGCATCTTGACAAAAAATAATGTATATTATGCTTCACATGCAAAATACCGATAAACATTTCAAAAGAAAAGCACATTTTGTTTCCATGAAAAAAGTTCCTAGAGGCATGAGGCAGACCCTTTTGCTTGCTGTGGGGCACACTTTCACGAAGGACTCTCACGCTGAAAGCTTGGCTGGCATCCCAGCTGTTTACAACTACAATAAAGTGAAACTGCTAAGAGGTGTTGAAAATAGATTTTCCCTAGATCTGGTGCCTTTGTAAGGGCCGTTCTGAGCAAGACAAATGCTCTGGCTGGTGCATGATGGAATGTAGGAAGGAGGTGTATACACAGGGGCTATAATCAAGGCTGAAACCTGGAAAAAAATACAGGAAAATAGAAGCTTTTCAGATCAAAAGGTGATCAAGAGGAAAGGATGACAGATGTCTATGGTGAGGGATCATTATGTAGCAAATGCATCCCTCAGTTACGATCTGCACCCTGCACCTCAAACAACAAAGAGGCTAATAAAAACACAGGCCCAGTGAGCAAATGGTGCTGGAGACAGGAGCCCTCCAATTTGCATATCCCAAAGATTTGTTATTCATTTAAAAGTACTATTATCATTTAGGCCTTTTTCTCAGCAAACATAAGTCGTACTTTCTTGATTGATGTGTCATTTTTTAGATAACATCCAGTCAATTTTGTTGATATGAAATTCATCCACCTGTCACTTAAGGAATTGTAATGGCAAGCTAACATCTGTTCCTGGCTGCCTTTAACATGTCCTGAATATGAGAGCTGGCGTGTTGGTGGAGCGTAAAATTAGGAATATGGGTAATAAATAACATGTTCCTAACTATTATGCTTTTTGTAAAAACAACACAAAATTGCCAAAAAGACCTGGCAAAATGGGGTAGACCTGACTATCACTTTATTTAATTCCCCATAATTAGCTGACGTGAAATGTATATAAAGTATGGCAGTTACTATTTAAATTATGAAGTTTTGCTCCAAATCTAAGTTTTGGCCAAAGGCTGATTTAGAAACAAAAGGGAAGTTGCTGTATGTCTGTTTCATACTCCTAAACCAATCCTTTTTATTTATTTATTTATTTATAAATGTGCCAGAGCCCGAGGGCATCAGGGCGCACATATTCACATAAGCACAACAGGCAAAGGACATTAGAAGAAGGTAGGGTCAGATCTACTCGAAGAAGAAGGTTTTCAATGTTATTTAAAACATTCTAATATTCACGTCTGATCACAAGGTTGCAGGGATGCCATTTGAACTTTTGGTTGAGCAGCTTGCAAATGACCTACCCAGTCCTTTTGATTTCTTAAAAGAGGGGCAAGGAACAAGCTTGGTGTTTGTCGAACTAAGAGATGGTAGGGATTCATACCATGAAGTGATTGATTTCAGGGAAATTGGGGATTTCCTATAGAGGCACTTCTGTAGTAAAGTCGCTGTTTTGAATTTGCACATGGCCATGACAGGGAGTTAGTGTAGGCCCTGCCGATGGGTTGAAATGTGGCACTTTCAAAGAATTTTTTTACAATCCAGAGTGCATCATTCTGGACAGTTTGTAGTTGCAGGATGCGTTTTTATCAGCACCTACTAAGAGCACGCTACAGTAATCTATTTTAGACAGAATAGTTGCCGGGGGCAATGGTGGCCGAATTATCCTCATTAAGATACGGGCAAATGTTTCTGAGCAATTTCAGATGGTACGAGCAGTTTTTGACAACCAAGTTCGCGTGCAACTCTGCCCAAAGGGCACAGTCGATTTGCATGCTGAGTGTTTTGATTTTCTTCTTTATTTGAATGTTACAGTCCTGGATAGAAAACTATTGGTAGCAATTAGTACGTTTAGCCCTAGCTTTGGACGAGCCAAAAATAAGGAACTCGGTTGTGCCCTTATTGAGCCACATCCAGTAGTCTACCACCCAGGCGTCCACTCGGTTGCAGATGTTTTGAAGGAGTAAGTTGTCAGCTACATGATTCCCCGAGATCTCCAAGACCAACTGAGTGTCATCTGCATAATTGGTCCAGAAAACTCATAATTCCTATAAAAGGCTGCATAGGCATAGGGTACATAGGTTGTGCAGTATTGGGAACATACACACTCCTTATGGCACCCCACAGGTGGAGAGAATGGGATCCGCGGTGGCATCTCCCAGAAGACTTTAGATTATCTTCCGGTCAGGAAGGAGGGAATTCATTTGCATGTCATTTCAGAGCAGTGAAAAGTGTCCTTTAAGGTATGTAAGAGTCGCTCGTGGTCTAGTAAATCAAACATGGCCAATAGATCTAGTAAAACTAGAAGGTCATTCTTGCCCCTGTCCATAATGCTCAACATGTGGCTTTGGAGATCAATGAAGGCCGTCTCTGTGCTATGAGTGGGGCGGCATCCATATTGTCTTGGATGTAAATATTGATGGATTCAATATAGATCTGAATCTGGCGAGTAGCTTCTTTAAGAACTTCATGAAAAAATGGTAGTTTGTGATAGGCCTTAGGTTTGCTGTGTCACTGGAGTCCAGTCCTGGTTTTTTAAGAGGGGGAGTAACAGTGAAATTGTTAATGCATTCTGGTACTGAGTGCATGCAAAAGGAGGCATTGATAAATCTTGCCAGAAATGGGGAGAAGATACCCTTCTTGTCTAGGATAATTTCTGGGGGCATTACATTATATGGACTGGCCGATGGGCACATAGTACTCAGGGTGGATAGCAATTCTAGACTGGTCACTTGTGTAAATCTGAAGGTAGCGCCATCCTCTATGGGGGGCAGGATTTGGGGGGAAGGGGAGGGAATGTCTGAGAGGGCATGCTCGGTAAGATTAGACATATAGTGATCTGATTTTGAATTTTGTCCCTAGCCTTGAGTATTTTTTCTTGAAATGCTCACTCTATTCTGGTGCAGTCTGAATTGGTAGGTGTGAATGGTGTCAGTTGGGCTTTGGGCTTTTCGAGGAGCTTTAGAATTTCAAACAGTTTCTTTGGTTTATTATTGGCCTCTGAGATTTGCTGATTTTAGAAATTCTTTTTTGACTCTGATCATATCCTTGTAGGATTTATCAAAAATCGTCCATGGGTTCTTGTTGTCAGAGGAGGGTCAACACCTCTCTGCCCTTCTTTTTTAATTTTCAGGGATCTAAGTTTGGGTGAAAACTGTACTTGATGGTTGGGGTTATTCCGGACAGCTCTCAATTTGAGAGGGGCAAGCTTATCCAGTAGAGAGGTGTTTGTGTTGAAAATCTCGATTAGTGCATCAGGGGAGTCTGTCTCCAAGGTTGAGGACATGATATCCTTAGAGAGAGTCTGATGTCATCACTGCTATAAAAAGTAGATACAATATGAGGAAAAAAAGTGGGAGCTCTTAAAATTACCTTTGTTAAAGGAGCTGCTAAAACCTACCATCTGACAGCTGCAAGGAAACACCAAAGCAGATTGAATATGGGTGGAGCTGTCTATTGCTAGAAAGGCCTAAAAGCTGACTGGGTCCTATGGTGAAGAGCTGGGGGCCATCTTTTAGAGTGGAGTGACCAGACCCCTATCCTATCTTTCCAGAGGGTCCTGAAATACAGCTGGCTTTCCTGTACTTTAAACAGAGGTTTTCATTTTGTAACCAAAAGGTGGGAGAATGTGCTGGCCTTAAATCTTTTCTCTTTATAGTGGGTGTGGGGCAAAACTGTGTAGATCCTTAGCATTTAAAACTTTTTAAAAGTATTCATTTAATTAATTCCCCTTTCCAGAACACAACTGGGTGATTTTTGTTAAAATTCGAAATTAACAAAGCTCATTACCAGCGTGCGCTGAAAACTATAGTCTGTAATTTAATTGGGTAATCTGTCTGTTCATCTTCCCCAACACAGGCCTTTAAGTGGAGGGGGGGGTCTATAATCCAAAATGCCAAAATCATTCAAATGTTGCTGTCCAACTTCCCCAACACAGACCAAAATGGGGCGGTTCTGAAAAACAAACTGCTAAATGATACTGTGTTTATTTTAAAGCAAACGTGTGGGTGAAATAATAATTGCCATATGCATATTGCACAAATGTGTAAAACTATTAGCCTTTTAAGCATGCAAGAAAATCGAAATTGCACAGCACTGCATTTGTAATTGATTTTGTTCACTGACCAGTGCTAAATATTTCTTGAATTGAAATTGAGATAAGGTATTGTGATTTGTGTTTCCCAATTAATTGGTGTGGTTTTTTAGTGTAAAAAGAAGTTAATTGCGAGCCACAAAGAAGGTGGTGTGTGGGCCGACTGCAACTGACCTAATATTTTCCACCTTCAAAGCTCAAGGAAACATGAGGCACCTAGGCTTAGTACTTCAGACCATGAAAACTCCCTTTATGAGAAAATGAGGGAGTTGGACTTAAAATAATAAGGCTGCTGATAGACCACCTAGCTCGCTTCCCTGGAGAAGAACATTCCAAGCTTCAGCCCAGGAGGGGCATATTAAAAACCTCCTTACATTTAGGGGATTGGGTACATTACCCCAGACTATCTGGTGGGGGGAGACTACACAGTTGAGTCTTATCCTGTGCCAATAGGTGACTACAGTGGAAATGACCCTGAGAATTCACGGCAGCACAAGCAAGAGGAGTCCAGACCCCATGGTTCTGGCAGGTATTCCCAGTTTCATAGAGATAGGGAGCGCCTAAAATAAAGGGAATGGAGTACCAATAGCAGCTCTGAGTCAGAAGGTGAATGGACTCAGGTGCTGGGAAAAAGGAAGACAGGGAAACAAAGAAAGGGTTTTGTCAAAGACCCCATTAGACAGATGAAGGCCATAAAGAGCTTCATGACCCCATGCCATAAAAATGCTAAATATTAGGTGTGGGGACATCTAGAATTATATGAACAAAGTATTCCTCATTTGTAATTAAAAATGAAATATATTGTATGGAGTTTATTAAATGGATGTTTTCTCCTGAGTACTCCAGTTTGTTTTCGGGACTGGAGGACCAGAATCATTATAAATGGTCCGCCTATAATGCAGACATTTTTAAACATTTTTCCACACCTAGGAACCCACAAGAGGCCCATAAGGCTGCATATAATTTGCAATGTCGGTAAGATCAAGCGCATAGGGAGGTTGTGCAGGAGTTAAAGCAGGCATAGTGCTCAGACTTCCTGGCAGGTGAACACAAATAGTACTGACTTCATAACTTCATATTTCCATATGCTCCCCAAGTAAATAATTACTCCGTTGGTGCGTGGTTTTCACGAGCACAGGACCCTTGATTGGGTGATTGAACAGGCCACCAGGATCTATGAAGTCCAAAAGCCAGCTAAAAGTAAAAAATCTAACATTGCTACTGTTGCGAAGGTGGCAGAGTTAACAACTACCCCTTCATTAGATCTGGAGACGGGGGCCTAAAAGTAACCCTCCTGCCAACAAGCAAAATGAAATGCAGAAGGAACCCTCCAACCCAGCCCAATCGATTGGTAGTCAGGCAGAGACCCAGAAAAATGATCCTTTAGACCCTACCACCTATGTAAGCCCTTGGTGCGAGGGTACCAAACAAATCCTGGGGTATTTATACAATCCCCTAGCCCAATGGGGGGGAACCAATCAGGTACATACTGCCCCAGGGAACCTTCCCTTCAGACATCCCTCAGGAGAGAAGTATCACTCCACCTCCAAATTTGAAATTCTTCCCCAGATATCCCCCAAATCAGAACATCCAAAACAAACCTCCTCCCTCTCCCCAGTTCCAGCACAATACATCCCTCAACCTGGGAGAAGGGTTATTTAGGATAGAATATTATGGGGGGAATTTCCAGTACCCGAGCTACTCTGGGAGAAAGGACAATTACCCTTTTCAGGAGCAACAGAGGTATGACTCAAGACCTCCCTATCACCCAGAAAAGGTCTTGAAGCTGGAGCAACAGGTCCAGCAACTGACCGATAATCTAGGATGCAGCCCTCACACTTTCTTTGCACCTTGGAGGAGAAAGAAGGCAGATTTTAAGTGCCGGTCAAGGTGCCTAGTCAGTGTGAATTATCAGCTCTAGTGGATAATGGATCACAAGCCACCCCCCGTCCAAACAGGCCTTTGATCAATTAATCTCTGGATGAGGGAGGGCCACCGAATTCCCCCGACACCACTTCCCGGACAGCTCCAGAATTTCAATCCAAATAATATTTCCGTCAAAGGGACTGGGGATCTCAAAATACATAAATTGGGTGACATAGAGTTAAACATCCAGTGATAGTCATGACTCCAGAGGGCATACGTTTTTACTGGGGAACGATCTCCTGAGGAAGTTATCACTTCTGATCGACTGTGTAAACAAGGTCCTCTGAACCCAGACTAACCAGCCCATAAAAACATAAATGAGTACCAATTATGTAAGCATGAATGGTACCTGTTATTCAATTGATCAACATTCTGAGAATGTAGAATTCAATTTAAAAAATAGTCAAGTCCCAGACATCACCGTCATATCTGTAGGAGAACAAACTGGTGATGGGAACCCTTCTCGGTTCTTGAAAATCAACCTTCCTCCCAGTTTTAAGTGGCAATCCACACTGGAAGGGAACCCCCTAACATTTTACACCAGTCCAAAATCCAAAGAAATATTGAGTCCCATGAAACCAGACAAGGAAGAACATGCTCACTGTATGATGGACATTCAGAAAAAGGGCGAACATTCGTTTTTACCCATTCAGTTAAATTAGATGGAGGAGCCGGTGTTCGCCAGAGTATATGCATGAATAACAGAAGGAGTTTCATTAGTAAAGGATTATTCAGGAAACACCCAAAAGATCAGACCATTCCCACATTTAAATTGATTGACAAATGGGAAATAGTACTGGAAACCCCAAATTCCAAACATCTCTTGCCTAGCAGATGTATGCTTAAAATTTCCATTGGCGACAAAAGCATAGAACATAATTCTTGGGTCGTGAGAGATGTCCCTTCCACCTTTTATTTGCGCAGTGACATTCTCAATCGATTCGCAATTTGGACCTAAATAATAAAAAAGCCTGGTCCTGACTGGGGGGTAACACTGTGGGCTTTGACAACATTGAAAAAGCATTTCTGGCAGCACAATTGCTGCCTTATGCCATTGAAGTTAAAGTACAACCATCCTAGGACAGGTGCGACAATTCACTACTCCCCTAAAAATTAAGCGAGGACTGAAAATCAAACATCAGGACGCCTATATAAATGTAAATTCCCATCTCAACACCAAGGTTTGTATTTAAATCCAACACCTCTAGTAGACCTAGAACACAACACCATTCGAATATTGATGGATAGCAGTGACCCTTGATGTATCACTTTGGGCAAAGACACCTTTCTTGGAACGGCAGTGGATACCTAACATTATTCTATTGATTTAGGTAATGAAATAATGTGACCAATCCCAAACAACTGTTTCAACATCAATGACGGTATTCCTCCAGAACAGATTTTTATTAGTAATGGGGCAATTTCATGGTGTACTCTTCCTGCTCCTACAGGGTGGAAGAGGTCACCTTTGACATTAGGAGGGAGGAGGTAGTGTTCAGAGTCAAGGACCACTACCTCAAATCCCTGGAACCTTACTGTCCAGGTCAACACCATCCAAAGAGATCTCTCCACCCAACTGGAGGGTACCACTGAAATTGCCAAGCCATAGGTCTTTCCAGGTTTCAAGCAGATGATCGAAAAAAGGATCAATCTTGCTGATGCCTATGAGACCGAAGAGCAAAGACAAAAGTTGAAACAAGAATGCCTGAAGTTCCAAGATATCTTTTCAGTGGACTCATACGACTGTGGATGCACATCCATTTATTCAACCACCATACACACAGACCCAGATATGGCTCCGATATTTGTCAAACAATACTGGTTGCCTCTCGCGTCCATGGAGTCACTCACAGAGATTATTAAGAATTTAGAATCCCGTGGGATAATTCGCCCGATCCACAGTACTGGGGATATGCAAACCAAAAATGGCCAATGAAGACTATGCACAGACCTGAGGGAGTTGAACAAACGGGTCCACATGTCGAGATGGTCCCTTTCATACATCGATCAGGGAATGGCCCAGATCAAAGAGTCAAAGGTGTACAACGCCATGGACCTGACCAACGGCTACTGGACAGTACCCATGAGTAGGGAAGACCAGTACATGCTTGCCTTTACCTTCGGGGGCAGCAGTACACATGGATCCGAATCCTATTTGGATACATAAACTCTGGCAATTGGTTCAACATCTTCCTACATAAGACCATGCCGTCTTGGGCGAAAGGGGAAACCTGGCCTATGAAGATGATGTTCAGATCAAGAGCTCAACTGTGGAGGAACATATAGTAGAAATCCACTATGTTGTAATCCAGTTAAAGAAAACTGGAACAAAACTGTCCTTTCAGAAGGCACAGTGGTGTAAGACCCGAGTGAACTTATTGGGGCATAAGATCACCCTTGAGGGTCTCAATCCCCAGTGAAAAAATGTGGAATCCTTAATTTAATTAAAAGACCCTATTACTCTGCAAGAGTTAAGAAGCCTCCCTGGACTCACTAATTATAGTCCAAAGTTCATTGAAGACTATGCAGAGGTCACTCGACCCTTGGTCTATTTATGAAAGGCCAGAGTCAAGTGGTAGTGGGGTCTGGAACAAGCCACAGCAGTTAAACAATGGAGAAGAAGCCTTTCCTAGGCTCCTTGTTTGGCTTACCCCATAAAGAACAAGAAGTTCTTCTTAGAGACAGGGTTCTCAGATACGTGCCTAACAGCGGTGTTATATCAAAAGCATGATATGGTCAACAAAGTAATCTCATATGTGAGCAAGACTTTGTCCTCTGTGGAGCAAAAATTCAATGACTGCAAGAAGGCATCCTGGCAACGGTGAGGGCATTACAAAATTACCCCCCATTCATCCAGGGGGAGCATATCATTGTCAAGATGCCTCACCAACCCTTTCAATATCTCCAAATGGCCCTGCAAGATTTCCCTGTGGAGGTCAGCTATGGCCAAAACAAGAAGAGTCCCATAGCACAAGGGTTGGCAGACATGCATGATTATGTTCAAGAAAACTGTCTCGATCACTAAAGTCTAATGACCAACAACAACATAGATGCATACTTAACTTCCCCACACAAGGTCTATGAAGAAGACACATGTCAGGGGATACCCACAGTTTATGTGGATGGGTGCTCCTACCATGTTGATAAGAACTAGTTGCTGGCATTGGGAATGCCTGAGTGAATTATACCCCGTAAAACTATGCTGGTTACAAAATACGGCCCCGAAGTAGTCAGGTTGCAGAGTTGATGCAAGTTAATCAAGCCATCCTCACAGTAGTGCACCACCAACTCAATGAACTGGTCATAATCACTGACTCTGATTATGTCTGGAATGGGTTTGTGGAGCACCTGATTAACTGGAAGAATCGGGGCATGCTTTGTGCCAACAATAAACCCTTAAAGCCTGCCAAACATATCCAATCAATTGATGATCTGGTAACCTCCAATGAGATGACCATCTATTGGAAGATGTTAAGAGGTCATTCCAAAACAGAGGGGCCAGATAAGACTGGGAATAACCTGTGTTGACTTAGGTATGCCAGAGGATGGGGGTTTACCATGGGCACACTGTCCCAGCCCCAAGGGCCCAACAACCCTCCTCAGTATACAAACAGAGGACTCAGCCAAGGGCAAGTTAGAACTGTTGTTTATTATTATACAGGACATTCGAAAGTTCCCAGAATCACAGCTCTCAAGCCTGTCTCAGACCATTTTGTTTCATTTTGACGTCACAACATGGGCCCTTCACCAAGAAACCTAAGAGTCTGTCTGGTTGGGTGATTGGGGCGGAATCATCTATGTATTGCACCTATAGATATGGTGTTATTGGTCCTCACATGTCAGGCGGCTGGCATGCCCCATCCCCAAGAAACTATCTATTACATTGTTGGAGGGTCGCAGGATTACCATTGGCCCTTGACACCTGCCACCCACCCCTGCCTTTCTGTTCCATGATTGGCTGGAGCTGATCTCCCCAGGCCTGGTACTCAGCTCTGTCCTCAGCGCTCTGTGCACCTTTTCAAAGTGATGTGAATGACTATGTGGTACGAATGTAACTGTTAGTACTACCACTTTTGCCTGTGAGAGTACCCTCAGAATTGCAACGTTGTTAACAATTCCATGTTTTACTTCATGTCTGTTTTGCTGATAACCGTTCGTCTTCCAACCTCGGGTGTATGACCATTGTCTAGCTCGGCTGTATGACTTGTTTGGGGACCATGAAATCGAGCTCTCGGGTCTGCAATTTATGAGAATTAATCCTGTTATTCTCCAGATGGCTTCTTGATGTTTTAGGTTTGGATTGTGCTGCTTGTCTCTGACCTTGGCTGCAAGCCCTGGCCTGCTGTTCTGTGCATCCTGGTTCTGCGTTCCCTCATCTCCCGTCCTGTGACTTGTTGCCTCATGTAATCCTCATTATAATTATACTGTGATTTCTACATATCTATGCCATGCTATGTTGCCCATAGGTTAGTCGTATTTGGTCCTTCCAGACCCCTTACATGATCCTGTAGTTCCATAGGGTTGGTTGCGATAAGCGCCTGCGAGCTTGCTCTGCATCTCTTTGTTTGCCTTGCGTTCAGTATTTCTGCACTTGGCTTATGAGAATAATAATAAAAGCTTTTGACAGTATGTATATGTACTTGTCCTCTATCTATCGAACTGTGTACGAATGTTGTTCGTCTGTGCATGTGTATGTTCATGTAACTTCGTGCATGGCTGCAAGTTTACTTCGTGACTAACGTTGCTATGTCGCAGTGTCACTAATGACATCAGCACACTGGTTTCTCGGCATTAGTCGACATCATCCATTGAGGCATCAGGGCCCATCTCCAGCGTTGAGGCACATGTGTCCAAAAACATCTTCACTGGATAAGGTTGAATGGTTGTCTAAGATGGTATCTGTCTGCATATGTGGATGTCACTGGCCCGCCTGTGGGCTGTCCGAATAGTGAGTTGCTTTGTGCATCGTAAGGAACTTATGGTGGCAACAGTAAAGGCAGACACAAGTGATCACAGTTCAAGGGTGTTTATTAAACTGTATGCAGATTGGAACAATGCCTAATCTAAATCTAAGATGGGACCAAGCGTCGCCCATCAAATGAAAATAAGGCAGCACTAGTGGCATCATGCCACATAAAAAGGGCATATACTAAGAGACCTATTTCCAAACCTTACAACTTATTCAAAAAGGGTGTGGGATGGTTTTCAAGAAAAGGAAGAAGTGTTCACAAATAATATTTCAGGATGCGGTAGCTTGGATCTCCCCTACCCATTGAGCTTTGCGGTTAAGTGGAATCTTGGAGCAGAGTACACTCTCGAACTTTCCCCAGCATGAGATGACAGTTCCTCTTGCAGCTATCAGGGCCGTCGATGGGCAAGTCTTGTTTCACTTGAAAGTCTCTTGCCTTCGAAGACCTCACGTTTTCAATAACAAAACAAAAAGTTCCTTCAACAAAATGAAAGTTTGTTTGCTGGTTTTACTTAGGGTGAGGATTCTATACCTCCTGGATCCCCCTCTTCTGGGCACTGCCCCTCTTTACTTTCAGCATCCCTTTACTTTCAGAATCCCACCTCCAGGTTGTCCTTTATTCACCAATGTTAATGTCTTTTTAAACAGTTCCAGTGGACATTCCTTGTTCGGGTTCACCTTGGTCAATACACTGTTTCTTGGGACTTTAGACTTTGCCCCCTTCTAGTTAACATCGCTCTTCCGGGTTTACCCATGCCAACTTCAAATTCACATTTACTTTCAATGTTAGCAGGATTCACTTCCCTTGCTTCCTTTATTGTTCTGAGTTCAACGTCTTTCGAGTGTACAAGGATTTTGCTTGACCTCCTGTATGACCACTTTAACCTATCTTGACGACTATTCTACGGACGTCTGGTATCTGTAGTTTTACTCAGATGGGGATTGACCAGAGTTTCTAGGAGCAGCACCCACGTGGTGCCGGTCCCCCTCTGCAGTTGGTCTCCCCTTTACAATCTTACATTTATTAGAACTTCTTTCGTTCTGCTACTTTCCAACTTTCATTCATCACAGCCCAGTTCTTACCGGTTCTCCCCTTGGCTCACCGGCTGTGATGAACCGCTTGCCTTTTCTTGTCACTGGAGTCAAGGCCGGTACCACGGTAGCAGGTGTCTCCCTCGCTCCAGCTTATCAGCGTCGATACGCTGCATGTACAGTTGATATTGTCCTCAGTCTTACGCTTCCCTTTGCAGAGGTTTCGCAGGTCTGCCTTGAAAAGGACAAGGTCGTGTTTCTCCTTGTCAGCCTCTCGACATTCACTGCTTTCTCCTCCTCTTGAATTGCTGAGCCTTGATAGGTGTCTCATTGTGTGGTCTGCCTTGCTCGTACTGTGCTCTCTTGCTCCACCTTTTATCTCTGTGGGGAAGGGAAAGGTCCATCAGTTGTGTGTGATTCTTATCAATTGCCTGAGATTGCCTGGGCTGGGACCTGGGACATGTCAGGTAATCGGCTCTGGTGTTAGTCCGATCTCTTGTGTCTTCTGCGAAAGTGTTCGTGTCGGAAAAGGGGGCGTGGGCAGTGGTTTTGAATGTCCAAGTGGTAGGATAGGGAAAAGGTGTTGAATGAAGGGGATAACGCATCTCACCCATCAATGTGCTGCTATCACTCCCTGAGGAGCCCCCATCCAGGTGATCCTTCCTCAGTGGTCCACCCCCAGGTACTGGATCCCACAGCAATGGCCGTGTCCTGGCCACCTGGATGACTGATCCTGAGGGACTAGCTAGGGAGACAGCTTCAGGTTTCTCACATGCCCTTCCTCCACATGATGTAGCCACATTTGCTTCACAGGGGAACCGGGAAAGAAAATCCACGTATCCCTGGTTTTTACCCTTCCGTTGTTCCACTATGAAACAATAGGTTTGTAGGTTTAGAAACCATTGCATGATGCGAGGGTTGGACTCTTTATGTTGGCTTATCCAAACTAAGGGTGAGTGGTCGGCAACCACTATACACATTTGTCCCAATAGGTAGTATCTAAAATGGATAATGGCCCACTTGATGGTTAGGGCCTCTCGTTCCTCCACAGAGTACTTTTTTCACATGGTAACAACTTGAGAATTTTGTATAATATGGGGTGAACTAGTCTGTCGCAAATTTGGGACAGGACAGCTCCTAACCCTGTAAGAGAAGCATCCGTCTGAAGCACAAACTCTTTCGAGAACTCAAGTACCTTTAGGATTGGGTTTTGGGATAATGGGCATCATTACAGGTCCGGGGGTAACCCTGCCTGTTCTACCAGTGGGATGCGGCAGGACCCGTAAAAAATGACCAGCACATGACGTCATGGAGCCACCGGGCTATTACAAGTCCACAGGCCTGGAAGTCAGTTGCCAGTAATTTTGTTAATCCCCTTGGGGACATGGAAGCACCTGCACTGTTGTTAACAGTGCTGGTGCTTCCGTGGCGGCTTTGCCTACCGTGACCACTGTGCCCGGCAGGGTCAGACCTGTCGGGAACAGCGGCTCCGGCAGGCAAACCCATAGTTTGCCTGTCCAGAAACAAGGGTGTTGGTGAGTTTACCGGCGCTCTTATTTACGGACCGGCAAACTCGGCTTGAGGCCCAATGTCTGCTTTAAGATGTTGTAGCATATCTTGTCCTCATCGTCCAATGAAGTTTCTGGGGTTCAGCATTTTTAAGTTTATCGATTAGCCAAGACATTATTTCTGAAAAGTTAGGGATAAACCTATGGTAATATCTTATTAGACTAAGGAAATCCCTTAATCTCTTTTGGACTTGGGAGTTGGAGTATCCAAGATGGCCTTTACCTTTTCATGTGGGGTCTGTACATTCCCATTCCCTATGAAAAAGCCTAGATATTTCATGGCTAATTGGTCCAATCTGTATTTATCTGGTTTAGCAGTTAGACCAGCATTCCTGAGGACTTTCATGATGGTATAAAGATGGAAGAGATGGTCCTACCAAGTTTTACTATTAATGGAAATATCATAAATGTAAGCTCCACAGAAATTAGAATAGGGCTGTAGGATGTTATCCATGAAGCGTTGGAATGTAGCTGGTGCATCATCTAGGCCAAAAGGGAGGATTTTAACCTGAAATAATCCCTGGGGTGTTGAAAATCCAATTTTTTCCTTATCTGGCCCATATACAGGGACTTGCTAGTACCCCTTTGTTAAAATTAGGGTGGACAGAAAGGTGTCTGTTCTGAAATTTATCAATTAAGACTTTGATGCGTGTCATGGGATAGACATAGAATGTTGATATGGCATTGACTTGACGGAAGCCTATGCAGATCTCCAGGAATGGCCAGGTTTAGTGGCCAACACAATAGGAGAGGACCATGGACTTGAGGAGGGCTCAATGATATTAGCCTTCAACATTTTGTTGACTTCCTGGATCACTATCTGGTTACGTGCCTCTGGTAGGAGATAGGGTTTAGATGAACTACTTTGCCATTAGAGGTTCGAATATAATGGTGTGTACCTTTTACTCTTCCCGGTTTTTCTGAGAATACATCAGGGAATGAGATCTCTACATCATTTAGATCTTCCTGTTGATGGATACATAACTCCGAAGGAATTAAGTCAAAGTTATCTGTATCTTTGGGGCAAGCTAGTACTTTGGCGTGGGTGGCTGACGGGTTCTCCTTCCACTCTTTTAAGAGGTTGATGTGATGTAAGTGGACCTTCTGTTTTTGGTGTGGTTGGGTTTATTTTATACATGGATGTTCCCCTTTGTTCTCCTTGTAAGGTCTGTGCCACTAGGAAACAAGTTTGTTCTCTGAGGTGGGTAAAAGGACTAGTACGGTCTGTCCAACAGAAAAAGATCTTAAATTTACTTTTTATAGAAATTGGGCTTTTGTTGGCTCTGGGCCTTTCCCATATGAGTACAAACTAAGTCCCAAACCAACTTCATGTGTTCTCGTATTCTAGTGGTGGTTTGCGATATTGGAATGGGAGCCTCCGCTTGTTCTTCCCAAGTTTCCCAGAGCATGTCCAGGACATCTTTTGGTTCTCTCCCATAGGGTAGCTCAAAGAGAGAGAAACCCGTTTAAGATTGGGGGTTTTTCCTCACTGCAAATAGTGGCCATGAGATAATTCGATCCCAGTCTTTGCCGTCCTTGTCTACCAATTTCCGTAGAATTAGTTTCAGGGTCTTATTGAATCTTTCTACTAGACCATCGGTTTGAGGATGGTACACAGCAGTTTGCATGGTAGTAATGTGCAGTAACTCTGAGACTTTGGCCATAAGCTTTCTCACAAAATTCTAACCTTGGTCGGTTAGTATTTCTGTGGGAAAACCGACCCTAGAGAAATACGGTGTAAGATGTTTTAGGATCTGCTGAGTGGTATTATTTCACATTGGGAATGCCTCAGGATATATAATGTACAATCGCCAGGACATACTTGTTGCCCAATTTAGAGGTTTCTAGAGGTCCTATTATGACGATACCAATTCTAGAAAAGGTGACTTCTATGA
Organism: Ambystoma mexicanum; assembly: GCF_040938575.1. Taxonomy (NCBI): domain Eukaryota; kingdom Metazoa; phylum Chordata; class Amphibia; order Caudata; family Ambystomatidae; genus Ambystoma; species Ambystoma mexicanum. The sequence continues at coordinate 382,608,108 of NC_090933.1, forward strand.
TCGGCAGCGGGTTCAGAGGGACAGGTGCTGGATTTGGGGGCTGGTCTTTTGACATATTTTGCAAGTTTTTATGAACATTTTTATATCAGCGTGGTTACCTGGCCAGTAAAACTTTCCACTGATATGCGCCTGGGTTTTAAGGTGTCGCAAATGTCCTCCTGTGAGATGGGAATGTACAATCTCTAGCACAAACTTTCGGTGGCTTTTAGGTATTACCAGTTGGGTTTTTATAAAACCCTTTGGGGAGGTTTCTCATCTGAAAAGTAACCCAAGTTTTAAGAAGAAAAAGGGACTTTCCTTCTTTATGCCTTCCTCTTCTGGAATAGCTTGTAAGAAAGCTGTAGACAGGGCTTGATCATTTCGCTGGGCAAAAGCTAGGTCGGGATAGATGGTGGGTTCTTCTCCTTTCTGTTCTTCAATGTTAAGGGATTTATCAACTTTCCCAAAGCCTAAGTTACCTACTCTGTTTTATCTGGTTCACTTTCTTTAAATGAGGGAATAGAGCCCTTTCCAGAATCCCCTGCGCAATTTGGTCTCCCCGGCGTACCTCAAAAAAGGTCTTTGGCATGATTCTGTAAGAGAACCTTCACGTCTCCCTGGAAGTCGGGATCAATAATGCCTGCTAAGACATCTATCCCGAACTTTCTGGCTTAGCCAGATTCTGGGGCTAATGGTATGTAGCACCGCAGAGGTGGTATCAAAACCAAGTCTGTAGGAATCATTCCTCTTTTCCCAGGGGGGATAATAGCTTCCCTAGTGCTACAGTTATCAACTCCTATTTATTCCTTGGTGGCGATGGAAGGGTTAGAGGCTCTCTGACAAGGTTTTTGAAATTTTAGGGTCCCCCAATTTGTTTCATTTGAGTCACATCCAACTCCGGACACCACATGTAAGGAACTCATGGTGGCAACAGTGAAAACAGACACAAGTGATCACAGTTCAAGGGTGTTAATTAAACTGTATACAGGTTAGAAAAACACCTAATCTAAACCTAAATCTAAGATGGGATCAAGCATCAACCTTCAAATAAAAATAAGGCAGACCGAGTGGCGTTGTGTCAAATAAATAAAAACAGCCTATACTAAGAAACCTATTGCCAAACCTTACAACTAACCCAAAAAAGATGTGGGGTGATTTTCAAGAAAAGAAACAAGTGTTCACAAATAATATGTCAGAATGCAGTAGCTTTGGTCTCCCTTCCCCACGTTTTGAGCATGGGGTAAAGTGGAATCTTGAGCACAGTACACTCTCGAGCTTTGCCCAGCATGAGATGACAGTTCCTCTTGCAGCTATCAGGGCCATCGATGGCCAAGTCTTGTTTCACTTGACAGTCTCTTGCCTTCGAGGACCTGACGTTTTCAATAACAAAACAAAAAGTTCCTTCAACAAAATGAAAGTTCAGTTCCTGGTTTTACTTAGGGTGAGGATTCTTTACCACCTGGTTCCCCGTCTTCTGGGCGCTGACCCTTTACTTTTCCACATCCCTCCTCCAGGTTCACTATGGCTTGTCCTTTATTCACCAATCTTAATGTCTTTTTAAACAGTTCCAGTGGACATCCCTCGGTCGGCATCACCTTGGTCAACAAATTGTTTCTTGGGACTTTAGACTTTGCCCACTTCTAGTTAACATCCCTCTTCTGGGTTTACCCTTGCCAACTTCACATTCACATTTACTTTCAATGTTAGCAGGATTTGCTTCCCTTGCTTTCTTTTATAGTTCTTAGGTCAAAGGCTTTCGACTGTACAAGGATTTTGCTTGACCTCCTGTATGACCACTTTGAGTATCTTGCTAGCTCTCCTATGGCCTTCTGTTATCTGTCGTTTTACTCAGATGGGGATCGACCAGAGCTCCTCGGAGCAGTACCCACAAGGTGCCAGTCCCCCTCTGCAGATGGTCATCCCCTTACAATCTTACAGTTCTTTGAACTTCTTTCGTTCTGCCACTTTGCAACTTTCAGTCATCACAGCCCGGTTCTTATCGGTTCTCTCCTCGGCTCACCAGCTATGAGGAACTGCTTGGCTTTTCTTGTAGCTTGAGTCAAGGCCAGTACCACAGTGGCAGGTATCTCCCTCACTGTGGCTTTTCAGCGTTGATACGCTGCGTGTAGCATTGACATCTTGCTGCAACACACTTGGGCTATTATCCTCGGTCTTTCCCTTCGCAGAGGTTTCGTGGGTCTGTGTCAAAAAGGCCAAGGTCATGTCTCTCCTTGTCTGGCTCTCGATATTCACTGCCTTTTTCCTCCTCTTGAATTGCCTGGCCTGGATAGGTGTCTTGTCGTGCGGTCTGCCTTGGTCGTACTGTGCTCTCTTGCTCCACCTTTTATACCTGTGAGGAAGGGAAAGGGCCATCAGGTTTGTTTGAGTCTGATCAATTGCCTGAGTTTGCCTGACCCTTGTATTGGGACATGTCAGGTAAACGGCTCTGGTGTTGGTCGGTTCTCTTGTGTGTCGTGCAAAAGTGATCGTGTCGGAAAAGGGGGGCAGTGGTTTTGAATGTCCTACGTGGTAGGATGGGGAAAAGGTGTTGAAAGAAGGGGGATACTGGATCTCACCCATCGATGTTCCACTACCACTCCCTGAGGACCCCCCAATCCAGGTGATCCTCCCTCACTGGTCCACCCCCAGGAACTGCATCCAATAGCGATGGCCATGTCCTGGCTTCTGGATGACAGATCCCTGAGGGACTAGCTAGTGAGACACCTTCAGGTTTCTCACATGTCCTTCTTCTATGCGATGTAGCCACATTTGCTTCACAGAGGAACCGGGAAAGAAAATCCACCTTTCCCTGGTCTTTACCCTTCCGGTGTTCTACTGTGAAACAATAGGGTTGTAAGTCTAGAAACTATTGCATGCCCCGAGAGTTGGACTCTTTACGTTGGCTAATCCAAACTAAGGGTGAGTGGTCGGTGACCAGTGTAAATGTTCGTCCCAATAGGTATTATCAAAAATGGATAATGGCCCACTTGATGGATAGGGTCTCTCGTTCCACCACAGAGTTGTTGTTTCACGTGGGAACAACTTGCAACTGGTGTATAGTATGGGGTGGTCTAGTCTGTCGCAAATTTGGGACAGGACAGCTCCTAACCCTGTAAGAGAGACCTCAGTCTGATCCACAAACTTGTTCAAGAACTCAAAAACCTTTAGGATTGGGTTTTGGCATAATGGGCCTCATTACGGGTCCAGCGGTTACAATGCCAATGCTACCAGCGGGTGGCCACCGGACTTGTAAATAATTACTGGCGCCTGCCACCGGGCTATTACAAGTCTGGTGGCCTGGAAGTCAGGTGCCGGTAATTGTGTTAAATCCACATTCCCATAGAATCCTATTGGACTCTATGGGTATTGGGACATGGAAGCACCAGCACTGTTGTTAACACTGCTGGTGCTTCCGTGACAGCTTTGCCTACCATGACCACTGTGCCTGGCAGGGTCAGACCATTCTGGCACAGCAGCTTTGGCAGGCAAACCCATAGTTTGCCTGTCCAGGAGCAATGGTGCTGGTGAGCTTACAGGCACTATTATTTACGGACCGGCAAACATGGCTTGAGGCCCAATGCCTGCTTCAAGATGTTGGAGCATATCTCGTCCTCATCGTTCCAATGAAGTTTCTGGGGTTTGGCATTTTTAAGTTTATGTTAGCCAAGCCATTTGTTCTGAAATTTTAGGGATAAACCTATGGTAATATCCTATTAGACCAAAGAAAGTCCTCAATCGCTTTTGGTCTTGGGAGTTGGAGTATCCAAGTTGGCTTTTATCTTTTCATGTTGGGTCTGTACATTCCCATTCCCTACGAAAAAGCCAAGATATTCCACGGCTAGTTGGGCCAATCAGCATTTAGCTGGATTAGCAGTAAGGGCAGCATTCCTGAGAACTTTCATGATGGTATAAAGATGAAAGAGATGGTCCTCCCAAGTTTTACTATAAATGGCAATATCGTAAATGTAAGCTCCACAGAAATCAGAATAGGGCTGTAGGATGTTATCCATGAGGCTTTGGAATGTAGCTGGTGCACCGTGTAGGCCGAAAGGGAGGGATTTAAACTGGAATAATCCTAGGGTTGTTGAAAATGCAGTTTTTTCCATAACTGGCCCATATACAGGGACTTTCCAGTACCCCATTGTTAAATCTAGGGTGGACAGAAAGGTGGCTGTTCCGAGTTTATCAATTAGCTAATTGATGCGTGGCATGGGATAGGCATCGAATGCCGATATGGCATTCGCTTGATGGAAGTCTATGCAGAATCTCCAGGGACAGTCAGGTTTAGTGACCAACACAATACGAGAGGACAATGGACTTGAGGAAGGCTCAATGACATTAGCCTTCAACATTTTGTTGACTTCCTCAATCACTATCTGTTTACGTGCCTCTGGTAGACGATAGGGTTTTAGATGTACTACTTTGACTTTAGGGTTTAGAATATAATGGTATGTACCTTTTACTCTTTCTGGTTTTTCTGAGAATACATCAGGGAATGAGACCTCTACATATTTTAGATCTTCTCGTTGATGGATACATAACTCTGAAGGAATTAAGTCAAAGTTATCTATATCTTCGGGAACCAGGCAGGCTAGTACTTTTGCATGGGTGCCTTACAGGTTCTCCTTCCACTCTTTTACGAGGTTGATGTGATGTAAGTGGAGCTTCTGTTTTCGGTCTGGTTGGGCTATTTTGTACATGCACGTTCCTGTTCGTTCTATTACCTCATAAGGTCTGTGCCAATTGGAAACAAGTTTGTTCTCTGAGGTGGGTAAAAGGACTAGTACTTTCTGTCCAATAGAAAAATATCTTAAATTCATTTTTTTAACATAATTGGCCTTTTGTTGGCTCTGGGCCTTTCCCATATGAGTACAAACTAAGTCCCAAACCAACTTTATGTGTCCTCGCATTCTAGTGCTGGTTTGCGATATTGGAATGGGAGCCTCTCCTTGTTCTTCCCAGTTTTCCTGGAGAATGTCCAGGACATCTCTTGGTTCTTTTCCAAAGAGAAGCTCAAAGGGAGAGAAATCAATGGAAGCTTGGGGGGTTTTCCTCACTGCAAATAGTGCCCATGGTACCATCTTGGTCCAAGGCCCTCAAGCCAACCTTCTCCTCTTTGATAGATGCTTCCCGTGCATCATCAATTTAATTTCCTTTCTTCTCCTGCTGTCACCTCTCTCCCCTTCACGGCTCCTTTGCCTACTCTTGCTGTCTCCTCCGGTCTACATTGCCCTCTCCTCCTTCCTCTTCTGCCCCCCCTTGGGCTGCTTCTACACCTCTGAAAGCTGTACCTCTGATTTGTACCCCTCCACGTAAGTCTTTCAAGGATGGCAACCTTCTTCATATTGCCACTCTAAACTTTTGCTCAGCTGTCAAACACTCCTCTGACATCTGCCGCCTCCAGGAAGAACTTGACCTCGCTGTCCTCGGTCTCACTGAGACATGGTTCACGGGCAGCTCTGTCACAAGCTTTGACACTCTCCTCCCTGATGGCTACAAGATCCTCTCTGCATCCAGGTCCAACCGTTCTGGAGGGGTGTAGCCCTGATCTTCTCTGGTTAGATTCCTGCCTTTGTCATTCCTACGCAGGCCTACTCCTCTTTAGAATGCCTCATCTGCAGGCTCTCTCTCTTGGCCATTCCCTTACTATGGCTACTATCTATCAGCCACCTGGTCAGATCTCCTCCTTCCTCTCTCAGCGGGCTCTCTCAGTGGGCAGACCTCTCCTATTCCCTCCTGGTCTCCACCACTCAACTCCTTCTTGGAGACCTCAACATCCACCTGGATGCTTCCTGTCCTTCCACTGGACTCTTTCTTGACTCTATTCTCCCCTCTGGCCTGACTCACTCTGCAGAGCACACTCTGGATGTTCTGATCTCTTCAGACCTTCCCCTTTCAATCCGTCTCACCACTCCTCTCTCCTGCAGTGATCACTTTCTCCTTTCCTCCCATGTTACCCTCTCTACCCCTCAGGCCAAGCTAACTCCAGCACTGCCACCTACTTTCTTGGTTATCCGACCCATGAAGCGTGTGTCAGATGAAGCTTTTGTCACCTCTCCCCTTCCTCCCCTTTGGCTGACTCACACCCTGACACAGCCCTCTCCATGCTCAACTCTGCTATATCTGATACTCTCGATGTTGTTGTCCCTGTCATGAGGATCCGCTTGAAGCCCAAAGCCAAGTGCAACTCTTGGTATGACTCAGACCTTGTCACCCTTAAACGAAAGTGCAAGGTGGCTGAGAGGAAATGGCGTTCCTTCGGTACATCCTATGACAAACTGGCCTGCTGCCTGCTCCAAAGGCAATACCGGCTTTCTGTCCGCACCAAGAAGAGAGCTCACATCCAAGCCCACATCTCCGTGGCCTCTAACAACTCTGCCAAACTCTTTCAAATCTGCAAGGTGCTGGCCATTCCTGCTGCAGTCTATATCTCTCCTGTCCCCTTCCAGGCCCTCTGCACGGCCCTGGCTTCTCATTTCTTCCCTAAACTCTGAACATCCTGTCCTCTCTCTCTCTTCTAGCCCCCTCTACTCCCTGCTCTTCCTCTTTCCCTTCTTCGACCACCTCTCCTCCTTCCTTCTCTGCCTTTCCCCTGTTCTCCTCAGACAAGGTTTCTAGACAAGTCAGATCTATGAAAGTCTCGTCAAAACAGGTTCACTCCTGTTCCTCCAAAACCATCAAGGACCACATTGACACCCTGGCTCCTGCTCTGGCTGATTTCTGCAACCACTCCTTCGCCAGTGGAGTCTTCCCCTCCCCCCTGAAGCACTCCCTTGTGATCCCTCTTCTTAAAAAACCCTCTGGCAACCCTTGTTGCATGGCTAACTATTGTCCAATCTCCATCACTACTTTTCTAGGAAATCTCCTGGAAAAGCTGGCCATCGCCCAGCTTAATCTTGAATCTGTTTCGTTGCCTCCATGACCATCAGTCTGGCTTCAGAGCTGCCAGAAGCATGGAAACTGCTCTCCTGAACATCCGTGAAGACCTGATCTCCAATCTTGATTAAAAACACCCCCTGTGTCCTCATCTTACTTGATCTCTCCTCTGCCTTTGACACAGTCCACCATGCCATCCTGCTCAACCGTCTCCATGAGAACTTGGGTATCACTGATTGGCCCTGGCTTGACTGACCTCCTTCCTCTCGGATTGACCGACCTAGGTCCAACTTGGGTCCTTCCGCTTCTCTATCTCTACTTGTGGTGTTCCTCAAAGGTCTAACCTCTCTCCCTGGCTGTTCAACCAATACCTGGCACTTCTTGCCCACTGCATTGCCGCTCTCTGCCCCAGCTTTCAGTGCTATGCGAATGGCACTCAAATCATACAGGCTCCCTTCTGCCACCTATTCTCCTTCTCTCATCTCTGACTGTCTCTCCGCCAGTAGTGTGCCGACAATGATCTCTGCCTTAATGCCAGTAAGACTGAGATTCTCCTCATTGGTACACCTGCTCCCTCCTTTCCTGTCACTCTCTGGCGGCCCTCTCTTGGCCCTCTTCCCACTCCCACCTGTAAGGCAAAAAACCTTGGGGTCATCTTCGACTCCACACTTTCCTTCTCTCCTCATATTTCTGACATCTCTAAGAAGTCACACTACCAGCTGCACCTCCTCAGAGGTATTGTTCCTTTCCTCTCCTTCCCCCAGAAGCTCACTGTCTCCAGAGCTCTGGTTCTCTCTAGGCTGGACTACTGCAACAGCAGCTTTCTAAATCTGCCTGCCTCTACTCTCTGCCCTCTGCAACTCATCCAAAACAGGACTGCGAGAATTGTACTTGGCCTCAAGCCCAGGGATCCTATCTCGCAAGGACTGAAATCTCTGCACTGGCTCCCCGTGCTGGGGAGGATTAAGTTCAAAACCCTCTACATTGTCCACAAGGCCTTCTGGGGCCTGGGGCCTCAATACCTTCAATTCTCTCTTCCTAAATATCTCATTTCTCAAGCCCTTCGCTCAACTGCCTCCAACCCACTCAGGGTTAGTCGCTTCTCCAAGCAGCGAGTTGGTGGTAGATCTCTTTTTTCAGCTGGGTCCTCGCTCTGGAACAGCCTCCCTGCCTCTCTGAAACTGGTTCCGGAAACACCTCAAGACCGTCATCTTTGCTTCTGATTTCACTCTTCCTCTCCCCTGCTGATCTCCTGGCTGATTCTGAAACTGCACTGGTTATCTGCCTACCCTCTGATCCCTGACCCAAGTCCCCTCCACGCCAGTTGCACACCTGCCCTGCCCCCCTGGCAACCCTCGCACTCTGGGACTATTTCTGTATCCCGACAGCCCCTTCTAGAACTTGACACCTGATGTCTGCACTTACCCCTGCACTTGCCACCAGTTGGCTGCACTTTTACTTATTATTTATTGTCTTTATTTATTTTGCCGTTATCCCATGTACTTCACTGCCCCCTCCCCTTTCCCCTGCACTTTTTACCCTTCCCCCCTCCACTGCATTTGGCAATCTGAATGTCACCCAGCCTAGAAGGATCACTGTCTCTGTCGCTCCTCTGTTTCCCCTCCATTGCCTCATCGCGCCTTGAAACACTTGTGTATAGGTGCGTTATAAATGCCATATCATATCATATAATTCGCTCCCAGTCTTTCCCATCCTTGTCTACCAATTTCCGTAGAATTAGATTCAGGGTTTTATTGAATCTTTATACTAGACCATCGGTTTGAGGATGGTACACAGACGTTTGCAAGGTAGTAATGTGCAGTAGCTCTGTGACTTCGGCCATAAGCTTACTCATAAATTTCGAACCTTGGTTGTTTAGTATTTCTGTGGGAAAACTGACCCTAGAGAAAAATGGAAGAAGGTGTTTTAGGATCTGCTGAGTGGTATTATTTTGCATTGGGAATGCCTCGGGATACCTAGTTGCATAATTTACGATCACCATGACATGCTTGTTGCCCAATTTAGATGTTTCTAGAGGTCCTATTATGTCCATACCAATTCCAGAAAAGGGGACTTCTATGATCGGCAGTGGGTTCAGAGGGACAGGTGCTGGGATGTGGGGGCTGGTCTTTTGACATATTTTGCAGGTTTTAAGAAAGTGTTTATATCAGCGTGGACCTGGCCAGTAAAACCTTTCACTAATATGCGCATGGGTTTTAACGTGTCCCAAATGTCCTCCTGTGAGATGAGAATCTACAATCTCTAGCATAACCTTTCAGTGGCTTTTAGGTATTCCCAGTTGGGTTTTTATAAAACCTTCTGGGGAGGTTTCTCATCTGAAAAGTAACCCAAGCTTTAAGAAGAAAAAAGGGACTTCCCTCCTCTATGCCTTCCTCTTCTGGAATTGCTTGTAAAAAAGCTTCAGCGGGGGCTGGATCATTTCGCTGGGCAAAGGCAAGGTCGGGATAGATGATGGGTTCTTCTCCTTTCATTTCGTCGATGTTAAGAGATTTATCAGCTTCCCCAAAGCCTAAGTTACCTCTTTTTGTTTTATCTGATTGGATTTCTTTGAATTGAGGGAATAGAGCACTTTTCAGACTCCCCTGCGCATTTTGGTCTCCCCGGCGTACCTCATAAGGGACTTTGCCATGATTCTGTAAGAGAACCTTCACGTCTCCCCGGAAGTCGGGGTCAATAACACCCGCTAAGACATCTATCCCCAACATCCAGGCTAAGCCAGATTTTGGGGATAATCGTATCGAGCACCGCAGATGGGGTATCAAAACCAAGTCTGTAGGAATAATTCCTATTTTCCCAGCGGGGATAATAGCTTCCCTACTGCTACAGATATCAAATCCTATTGATTCCTTGGTGGTGATGGAAAGGTTATAGGCTCTCTGACTAAGTTTTAGAAATTGTAGGGTCCCCATTTGTTTCATTTGAGTCACATCCCACTCCTGATACCACATGTAAGGAACTCATGGCGGCAACAGTAAAGACAGACACAAGTGATTGCAGTTCAAGGGTGTTTATTAAACTGTATGCCAGTTGGAAAAGCACCTAATCTAAACCTAAATCTAAGATGGGAGCAAGCATCAACCATCAAATGAAATAAAGGCAGTCCTAGTGGCGTTGTGTCAAATAAAAAGGGCCTATACTAAAAAACCTATTGCCAAACCTTACAACTAATCCAAAAAGGGTGTGGGATGGTTTTCAAGAAAAGAAAGAAGTGTTGACAAATAATATGTCAGAGTGCGGTAGCTTTGATTTCCCATCCCCACGTTTTGAGCATGGGTTAAAGTGGAATCTTGGAGCACAATACTCTAATGAGCTTTCCCCAGCACGAGATGACAGATGCAGAGGTTTCACGGGTCTGCATCGAAAAGGGCAAGGTCATGTCTCTCCTTGTCAGCCTCTCATTATTCACTGCTGTTCTACTCCTCTTGAATTGCCGGGCCTGGATAGCTGTCCCGTTGTGCGGTCTGCCTTGCTCACACTGTGCTTTCTTGCTCCACCTTTTATCCCTGTGGGGAAGGGAAAGTGCCGGGAGGTTTGTGTGATTCTGATGAATTGCCTGACTGTACCTGCCCCTTGTATTGGTGCAGTTCAGGTAAACAGCTCTGCTGTTAGTCTGTTCTCTTGTGTCATGCGAAAGTGTTTGTATCAGAAAAAGGGGGGGCAGTGGTTTTGACTGCCCTACGTGGTAGGATGGAGAAAAGGTGTTGAAAGAAGGGTTATACTACATCTCACCTGTAGTTGTCCCACTCCCACCCCTGTTGGACTACCCATCCAGGTGATCCTCCCTTACTGGGCTACCCTCAGGAACGGGATCCAATAGCAATGGCCGTGTCCTGGCAAACTTCATGACAGATACCCGGGGACTAGCTAGGGAGACACCTTCAGGTATGTCACAGTGTTCTTAACTCATCGGGATGTCATGTACCTGGGGGTGAGGAGGAGCATTCCAGAGACCCTTTCTTCAGTCCCCCCTCTGGTCAAAATGTCAACCAAACCACCATACATTGTCACTGTTGCTTTTGGTAGCCATATTTTTGTTACTCCTCCAAGCTATCCATAGTCATTTGCATGTTCATCGAAACTCTAGGTCATATAACTGCAGTCCCCTTCTGTGTTGCACCATACCTATTTCGCCCAGTATCTGTTAGTGTCAAAGGGATTGTCGAAAGTTATCATCTCAGTCGGGACCAGTGGGTACTCCTTTATCTTTGCCCTCGGGTTATTTTGTTATTCCACTAGCTTGTCCTTTTCTTTGCCACTGTTTAAATTCACTAGCACTTTCATACCTATTGTTTTCTCTGTAGTTTTGCGACTAATATTAGTGCCCCTAGTAATACCTTCAGTCTATCCACTAACCATGTTCGCATCCATGACCATATGTATGACAACCAGCTCTGGTCTTTTCCTGTTCCTTTGGCTTCCTCCTCCATTTTGGCATGCATATTCAATAATCTTGTCACTGCTTCTATCCGTGTACCATTCTCTCTGTCATTTGCAGGCACAAACGTGCAACAGGAACTCCCGATCTTGGCGCAAACTCCTCCTTTCATTGCTGTGAGAAGGTCTAGAACATATCTGTTCTGAAAACCATCAACCTTACTGCTCGGAGATCTTCTTTTATCGTGTTGAAGCGATTTACTGTTGAGTTGATTGTCTGCATCACTCCCATCTTGTTATCTGCAACCATTTCACGCTTGTGTACATTTGCACAGCTGGAACTACTGACGTGAAAACCATTTCTGTCCTACTGAACAGCCAATGTTCAGGTGGCACATCGTCCAGTGATACTTCTGATGCTGATGAGAAATAGTTGCCTCTTTTCACTCAACTCACTTTTACTAATCTCTTCTTTCTTCCCTTTTCTTTTACTTCCACTGATCTCTTATTTCTTTTGTTATCATTAATTTTAGGGAAGGTGTCCATCTTGATGTCCTTTCATGGCACCACCAGTGCTGGCATATGGATGTGTACCAACGAGCAAACTCCTCTACACTTGGGTGTAAGCTTCTCATAAGCCTTGGATCCGCACACGCCCAATAGTGACCCATTAATACTGCTGTGTCAACCTTAATTGTTGGATGCTTTTCTGTGTACCTGCACTCTGTGTTTTTCTCCAACCTTCACTGCACTGTCATTTTGGAAACATAATGCTAATTTCTTCAGTGGTATTATGGGCATTGGTCCAGCGTCATTGTCCACCCAGGTCAGTAACTTGGTGCTCGCATCCCATTCCTTCAGGCCATTGTCATTTTCTCCTCATACTGTGTTTACCGGTGATTGTAGTAGGGTGTGTGCCTTGCTACCTACTACTCCCTCCTTCCATCCTTCTGCTGTATATACCTGGCCATACACAAACTTTTGCGGTCTTTACCAACATCCTGGTTCTCCTATTTCCTTGACCCCCCTCTTCAGACATGTTATTGGTTTTGTTTCTCCTTTATGTGGGCCCTCAGTTATGGATTGTATGGCCTAGTCTTGTTGCCAGTAATTGTTCATCATGTCAAGAATCCTTATATAACTGTCTTCATAGGGAAATGTTGACTTGGACATCGATCTCATGTTGCTGTTTTCCATTGGAACCTTCCTCGGGTTATAACCATGGATAGTTACATATGGCATTGTGCTCTTGCTGCTGGTATTTCAGTTGCTATAAATGTTCTGAAGGCAATCATGGCAGACATAGCAGCTTTCCCCAGTTGTTTCTTTACCTACATTTGTCATGTGCTTGTACCACATGTTGTTGGATACTCGGGCAGTATCAGTGAGATATAGGTTCACCCCTCCTATGTCTGTATTAGCACTGCACTTACTTCTCCTTACTGGGCTTACAGTGCTCCCCTGTCAACCTGACATGGTTGTTCACCTGCTGAAGTTGGAGTAATGTTAGTAGAGGATACAGTGGTAGCACTAGAGACTAGGGATATTTGCCAAAAAATTAAAGCAAAAACACCACTTTGAAATAAGAGACAAAACAAAATAAGCACTTTTTAAATAACTGTTTCCATTACTTATGCTGCTGGGATCCTGGTGCAGCTTTAAAATATCAGTTTGCCGCCTGAAACGTGCAAAACAAGCATTATGGGGTTGATATGCTATTAGTTCAAGACCTGCAGGTGAGGTAATCAGCCATAGCAAGAAGGAATAGCTGTTCTCCTTAATTCTAGGGTCCAGCAGTACTACAAGGGCTGAGGGACCTCCGCTTTCAAGGTGTGGATGACGTCTCTGTGTGGTGTTGGATCTCCTAACAAATTGAACAAGTTGGCCATGGAAAGTTTCAGGATGAGGATCACATTGAATTATGGAACAGATGCAAAAAAAAACACTTTCACGATGGATGTGTGCAGGAAGAAAAATAACAAACAGACAGTGTACCCTCTCTCTGGATGTATAAGAAGTCCTTGCCCTATCTCTCCTGCTCGTGAGTGAGTAACCATTGGGATTCCTCTGCTAGGCTGGGCTGATTCCAGGCTATTGGTTTGCTCTTCTTGTTGAAGATCGTTGGACATGTTGATGTTGGTGCTACGAGAGGCCACTGCTTTGTAGGGTATAAAGTCACGGAGGTGTTTCCAAGTGTTCTTCCTGACCAATTTGACAGCTCACTCAGTTATCAGTTCAACCACGTGCCGTCCTGTAAACCACAGGGCATCTCATTTTTGGGAGAAATTATGCAAAAGTACTTGATCGCCTGGATACAAAGGTGGCTGCTTAAGTAAGTCCTCATTGGTTTTGGTGCTGTTGCTCTCTTTTCCACCTTCAGGTCTCTCCTGTTGTCTTTGCAGCTGTCGAGAAATAAAAGAGGCACCAGCAATCAAGGAAGTTGTGTACTTGTACATTTCTTGACCCAATACATCAGACACACTTTCAGCATCTTTGATTGCCTTAGTGGGAGTAGCCAGGGGAAGTTGCATGCGCTGGCCTGTCACCACCTAATGTGGGTTAAATGGTGGTCAGACCCAGGCTTATTATGCAGTGTGAACAAGGCTAATGGAAGTCAATGGAGCCAGTTTTTGTTCAGTGTCCTTTAAGATTTGTTTATAGCCTCCTTGAGAAAGCCGTTCAAGCACTCACACATGGCATTTGCTTGCGAGTCACAGGCACAGGAGAATTTGTGTTGGATTCCTAACAAGTTTGCAATGTGCCGGAACGTCTCATTGGCGGAGTGATGGCCGTTGTCCGACCGCAGGACCTCACACACGCCCCATCGTGGGACTATCTCCTGGACCAGGAATGTCACTGCTCTAAGGGCGTCAGGATGGGAACAAGGACCGCCTCCATCCAACAGGAAAATTGACACATCAACCACTATCATATAGCAGTACCCTTGGCAAACTTGGTTCATGTCGACATAGTCGACGTGCAGGTGTTGGAATGGACCCACTTGGTGAGGAATGGCTCCTCTCACTACCTCAATCTATGACCTCCAGTATGTTGTTTATACACCAGACAATTAGTCATGAATTCAGCCACGTGTTCCGCCAAGTTAGGACAGAACCATGTGTTAGGGAGTATTCTCATAAATGTGCTAATTCCCTTCTACCTTAAAGACCCCCCGCTCTTTTGCTGGACTTTAGGACTTTACATTTTTATCCTGGAGAGAGTGAGACCTTTTTACCCACTCTCTCATGTATTTTTCTGTGATTTGGACACTGTGTTTCTTTTGGTGTTGGAGTCTGACAAACTCCATAGTCATCATCTTTTTACATTGTGACACACAGCACCTTCAGAGTAGTAAAGTGAAATTGACTTTACTTACATTTTGTATCTTTTTAGACCCAGCAAACACTATTTTACAATAGGGTGCTGGAGGGGTTACTTAGTATCCCCTTTGTCTATCTTCTCATGTAACATTTTTATGTTACCCTTTCTACAACTAATCGCTGGTGGCAGTGGTTTACTTTTTCCTACCATTGTGTGTTTTTACAGTGGACTGCAATTGCAGCTGTACTATTGCACCCATGGGTGCCCATTTTGCCAAAATGGCCCGGGTCTTCTTTTTTTGCCATTTCTTGTTGTAAAGGCCCTTCATGAGATTTATTCTGCGCACCTATTCTAGTTTTGTCTTTGACATGGTTCACTGGTGAATCCTGCCTCTGGCTCCAGCGTGTCTGGCAGGGCAGGAAGCGAGGGAGGTGCCCGAAACTCCTGTGCTTAGTCTCCTTGGTTACAGGAATGCACCCAAAGTTGATTGTGTGAGTGACAGCTAGGCTGCAAATCAATGGGAGAGACTTGCATAAAAGGCAAGGTCTTTTACAAGGAAGGCAGAGTCGACCACTAGACGATGGAATCCAAAGAAGAACTTGGAAGAGCAGCTTGCTGCTAATCCTGGACCATTGGTTTGCCCGGTGAAGCCCTGCTGCAGTGCCGAAGCTCTGAATTCACCTCAAATAGAGAAGCCCAGCAAAGGACGGCTTCTTCCCTTGGGTTGATGGGACAAATCAACCCCAAGACAAACTCAACTGGAAACCCTATCAATGCTGGCTGTAATTCCATTGCTGCTGCAGGAACCGAGTGCCAGGGGACAGGTACAACAGAATTGAGTGCATCATTTTTAAGCCTGACCCGAGCTCCAGGAAGATCCTCCGGACTCCCTCGAAGCAGGGTTGACCAAGCCTGAGCCAACTCAACAGAGTGCTGGACCGCAGAAGCAAGGAAAGTCCACAAGGTGTCCAAGAACCGCAGTGGTGCTATTTGCGAGAAGCTGAAACCGCGAAGTGCCGCTGATCTGAACTTTGCCCATTGCTGCCGCTGTCCTTCAAATCGTAGTGCAGGAGTCCCCAGACGTCCTACCCCTTGTCCCCATGACTGAGGCCCAGGAACCACATTATCTGCCATACTACAACAGGAACAGAAGCCAGATGGAACCAATTTCTTCAGACCTAAGGTACTGTAAGCTTGTGTAGCTTGCTAGCTCTCAGTTGAGACTTGCATTTGCTGCCTTTTGCAGAGTTGCTTGCAGCTTTGTCCATCACAAGCCTCCCAGCTTGGGCCCAACAGTGATTTCATTTTCTACAAAGCTATCTATAACATTGTGCAAGACTTTTTACTTACCTTCAAGAAGTGCTTCAGCTCCCCTAGATTTTGCTCACGTGACATTGGCTCTCCTGGCTCCCTGAAATACTCTTCTAACCTCTGACTTTGTGTTTTGATCTGTCCCTCCAAAAAGTCATACATTCTTTACTTGTATAGCTAGGAAATGGTTCATCTATGTTGCATTGGGGTGTTCAAACGTGCTTAACTGTTTGAGAAACGTGTTAACTATTGTTTCCTTCCCTACCATTTTCCTTTTTGACACCAAACTCAGTATTGCTCTAAATGTACCATTGATATATCAATGTCCACAGTGTCCTGTGGACATATTGACTCCCTACTAAAGAAGGCTTATTCAAATTGACTGTTTAAATTAATAAATCATTATTTAATCATGAAACCTTGAGCATAAGTGTTATTTGGATACCTGTCACTGTAAAACTCTGTGTTGCAACCCTACACCCTATCTGAAATGCAGATAATGCAGATAACATCTGAAAGAGCATATAACCCATCATAACACACCATCATGCTTACTCTCTCCTTTACATCACCACTCAACTAGAACACAGGGATACTATGACACCATTCGGTATAACTGTTCTCATATCAACATCCGCCACTCACTCCACATCATTCTAAGTAAACACTGCTGGTTACACCCCCCCCAGCCAGGCGTTCTCCTCAGGCCTAACTCAGCCACATCCGATCTGGATAAATCCTGCCAGAACGAACACATACTCCTGACCTCTCAACCATCACACCTACCGCTAGAAAGCAGCTATTACACGGATACCGCACGAGCTGCACACATAACCGGTGCTCACACGCACCTTTTGATCCTCTCTACTCCCTCTACTGATATGAACTTCGGTTCCCAAGGGCGTTCAACCTACCAGCGCCTTCAGACCATACCAATGGTATATAAGGCGCTATATAAATGCAAAATGACATAACATAACATAACATCTCACATTGACCCCTCTTGAGATAAGCCTGGGTGCTCAGTCACTCTACCAACTTGTGTAGTACATGCTTATACTAAAGGTTGGGTTAGGTATTGCCAAGAGGACAAGGCTGGTGTAGTCTCCCACAGGGTTACTACATACAATCTTGCCTAACACCCTGTTTCTCCAATATGAGAAGCAAGCACCTCCTTCCCTGTATGGGTCAGAGAGTGTAATTGTGTCAGTGCAGTGTGCAATAATGAGAATGGCTGGGTGCAGCTCACTGCAGTCCATAATCTGTGTCACTGGTAATGTGTTGTTCCCTTCTTTTAGAATCATTGTTTTGCATAATCGTTCACGTGGGACGAAGCCTCCATTTCTAAAATGTCTGCAAAATAGGCATCAGGTTTTGCTTCTACATCTGCTTTGTTACCCCTGGAGATGGGATCCTCCCCTTTCGTGTGTGCTTGGCACTTCACTATTGCTATTCGCTCTGGGATATCTATGGCCTCTATCAATCTGTCGAATAGGAATGCTTACTGCACCCGTGACCAATCAGCATGCCTGAAGCCCCTCCTCATCCCACGTAACAGCCCAGAATACACTGTGGATGTCACGTAGGCTGAATCTGAATAAATCATCACTTCCTTCTACTCGCTATGCTCCAATGCCTATATCAAGACCACTAATTCTGCTGCTTGTGCTGAGTAATGTGATGGCAGGCCTGTGCTTGTCACTACATCACTTGTCCCATCCTCTCTTAACCTCGCAACTGCAATGGTTGACGACCTGTCAAAGTAAAGTATGTCTCCCACTCAAGTGTGTCCTCCTGTACATTGTGAGTGTCACTGAATTCTTCTATGTTTGCTGTGCAGTCATGTGCATAGTCGTCCCTCTGTAAGATGTCAGCAATCAAGGTCGCTGGGCTCACAAGTCTGCATCTCACTACCTTGAGAGTCGGGTTTGATAGTAACACCCTGTACCCTGAAGCTCTCTATGTTGTCAGTGTGCTCTTTGGTTTTTTCAGTATTGCAAAGAGAGCATGCTCCATGAAGAGAGTGATGCTGCATGCCATGGTAATACTCGCTACCTTGTCCACTGCGAAAGCAGCTGCAGTCAATGCCTGGTCGCATAGATAGTGTCCTCTCATGACTGGGTCTAATTTCCAACTGTAATAGGCTAGATATTTTTTTCCCATGCTTGTCTTCTGTGTCAGTACTGCGGTCATAACCACTCCATCAGAGTGTGAGAATATGAAGGATTCCTTTTGACAATCTGGGATCCCTAACACTGCGGCTGTGCATATTGCACCCTTCAGCTCGTAAAATGCCTCAGTCATTTCTGTTGTCCCACTGTCATGTCTTTTCCCCTCTTTGTGCTTCTTAAAGTGCACTCAATAGGGGCCTAGTGTAAGTGCTGTAGTCGAATACCCATGCCCTGCAGTAATTACATAGTCCTAGGAACTGCTGCATTTGTCTTACAGTTGTGGGTATTGCTGTCCTGCTTATTGCTTCTGCCCTTTCTGGTGTTACTCTTCTGCCATTTTGGGATACCATCTGTCCAATGTACAAAACTTTTTTCTGGCAATTTTGTAACTTGCCTTTGTCTACCTTGTACCCCTTTTCTGTGAGTACTGTCAACATGTGTACTGAGTCATTTCTACACTGTTCCTCTGTCTTGCTGCAAATTAATATTTCATCTACGTACTCTATAAACATGCTCTCCATCTGTACATTTACCAGGTCCATATGGAGTACCCTATTGAATATGGAAGGTGATTCACAGTACACTTGAGGAAGTCTTGTATGTTTCAACTTTTTTTTCTATATAGAAATAGAGTTAAGTCCTGAGAATCTGGGTGTAGTGGTATACGGAAGAATGCATTCTTCATATCTATGACTGTGAAGTAGGCAGCTTCTGTCGGGATGCAACACAAAATTGTCGCTGGATTCGGAACTAAAGGAAATTCTGCTTCTACAATGTGGTTAAGAGCACGCAAGTCCCGTATAAAACGCCATAACCCCCCTGCCGCCTTTTTGATAGTGTACACAGCCATGTTGCATGGTGATTCTGATGGCACTACAATGCCCTGCTTCACTACTGATGCAGTGGTCTCATAAATGCGTTTGTCTGATTCTCTCGAAAGGGGGTACTCCTTAACTCGTGGCAAAATTACTCCTGGCTTCAGCTTTATTTTCACTGCTCCTATCCCCTTCAGAAGCCCCACATCATATGGACTTGTTATCTATAAAATGCAGGGTACCTCTGCCAAATTCTCCTTGAGAAAGGTTGGTGGTGCTTTCAGCGCCATCGCCATTCTCTGTGGTACCTCTCTGTGATGTATCCTCACCCAATATGTGATGCTCATTTCGAACATCATCTCGTTATCTGATTTGTTGTCTTTGAATAGGTGCTTGCGAATATTCTGCATAGGCACTTGCATTTGTGGCACCTGAGTCATGGGCTAGTGTATCTGCGGGTATGCGTTCGGTGTCTGTCCTTGGTGTTGTGTCTGGTCCTGGTCATGGAGCTTGTTCTGTTCTCCTTGATATGATGGCTGGTTTTGCATTCCCCCATTTTTTTTGTGTCCCTCCTGTGCTTCTGCATACTCTCGAGATATGCCCTATCTGTCCACACACCCAGCACTGGAGTGGTTCTCTCATTTGCCTATGATACCCCCCAGAAAACCCTTCTGGGCCCTGCTGCATTTGCAGCCCATATCCTCCAAACCCCCCCCCGGAAAACCCCCTTGGTTCTGCTGCATCTGATGCCCATACCAGTGTCCCCTTGGTGGTGCTCCTCTTCCTGGGAACCCATGCTGTGCATCCCCCACCCCATTAACCAACCCCCCCATGGGCGGTGGTGTGTACTACGTCTGTGGTGCCCCTTGTCCTCCCGTGATTGTTAATACTGCCCCTTCCAGGGTTTTTTTAGATAGCTTCTTCTGCACTAACTTTGCCTCCTCCTGCTTTCTTTCCTCACACATTTTCCTTGCGTTCTTTTGCATTAACTACAGTAATGTACTATCATAAGTTGTATTTCTGACCATGGTTTTGCTTCCTTCGCCACAAACATCTTCAGTTGCCTTTGCACCTGTTCTGTTAACACCTGCCATAGTATAAGATAGAATAATGCCACTCTTTTATCCCACGGTTCTTAAGTTTAAAGGCACCAGAGCTCTTGAATAGTCTGAATGTAGTATAAGGGGTTTTCGACTTCCTCCATTCTGTGTGCCATATTCACATTAATGTCTGGATACTGTGTCCGTAAAGCTTGCCATATGGCCACTCGGCAGTTAGCAATGGTGTGCCATCATGCACTGTGTCCTGGGTGGTTCTCCTGGGTACCCTGCCCGTTTCCATATGTCATCAACGGCTTCGCTGAGGATCGCCACCAATAGCCCCTTTACGTCTCCCACTGCCAATTTCTGTCCCTCTGTCATCTTTTCCATTTCGCATATCCATTTCCCGACAGTAGCCTAAGCCTCAAGTTTTTCTTATCTATATGCTTCCATGGTATGTATTGAGGTCCCGCCCTCTCTTTTCCAGTAAGGGCAATCATGTAAGCCCAATCTCCCCATTCACTCCTCGGGTCAGCCTGATCTGCCTACCCAATCTCTCAGTGTCTTTAGTGTCAGTAAATGCCCTTCCCAGTTCTCCCTTCCTTCGTCTGGGAAGGTCTCTAAGCCTCTGCACATATGGGATTAGGTCATCCATACTGCGTGATGCATCCCATGACTGCCGTGATCTCTCGTCCTTGTCACCCCTAGATCTCCCTTTTTCTGTTTCTATTTCCCATGTCATGCTTCTATCTGCACTTCTCCCCATCGATTGATGCCTGGGTCGCCCCTTTCCCTCGTTCTCACTTCCCTATAGGTCGTCGTCTGATTCGGTGTCTCCCATGTTACTGTCAATATCGTCCACGAAGTTTAGCCTCCTTGAGGTCATGTCTTCACTTAGCTTCCCCTCAAAGTCAATTAAGTTCCCGATGTCCCCCCTCGTGGAGGACCCCATATCTGTCCTGTCCGATGGTGTAGCAGCCCTGTCATATGTGGCACTGCGGTCTTGCTCGTTTCATCTATCCCATCTCGTCATCTATCGTGCCCATTCCCCTCGTTATTCTTATTTCTCTTACTTGGTGCTCCTGCCCCTCCTCTTCCTTGCATTTGCACTCTCTTGCGAGTCACTCTATTTCCCACTTTCTCCTTTCCCTTCTTACTAAAACTTGCTTTTCCTTCTTGTCTTCCTCCCTTTGCCTCTCTAACTCTTTGAGCTCCCTCCTTCTCCTCATCTCCCACTGTTCCCGCTCCTTCTCTTCTTCCATTTGCTTGTCTCTTCACACTCTCTCGCACTCTTCCTTTTCTTCCCTCTCTTGCCTTTCTACTTCCTCCATCATCTCTGCCCACTCTCGTGCTTCGCTGTTCCGCTTATGACCCACTATTTCTTTACTCGCCCCAGCTGGTTCTCCCGTTGTCTTCCCATCCAACTTCAGAAGTATCTGCTCTCCTACCCACTTGTTCGATGCTATGCCCTCTAGCCCCTCCTTGGTGCTCGTCTAGGTCTCTCTGTGTGCTCCTTCCCGCCAACTGTCTGCCTGACCCCTTTCTGCCCCTCCTCCTTGGTGTATGGTGGAGGTTGAAATACTAGCTTTGTGTACCCCTCTGCTGCCTTTAGCTCCCCTCCCGTAAAGGGTACAACCCATGTGCTCCTGCTGCAGCCCCTTCTTTCTCGTGCTCAGGAGGAGGCCGGGAGCGGGGGCCGAGGGCACTGTGCCAGGTGTCTCCTGCTGGCTCAGCATCCATTGATGCCTCGCTACTTCCCCCTCGTCCTCCTGGAACATCTTCCAGAGTTCGAATATCACCATGCAATTGGTTAAGTTCTTCCCCCATAGGTGTCTCGTATGTGTGCCTGTAATGGTTTCTGCACATTTTTGGAGAAACTTCTGCATTGTGGCCATGGCTTAGTCAATTTACCATCTGTGCTTTTTGTCTATTCCGCGCTATATTTACAAATCGTGCCCTTATATCATGGAAGGGCCTTACCAAGGTGCTGTAGGGGTATATCCTCCCGCACTTCCCCATATACATTGCTTTATACTTACTTCACCTCAAGTCGAGGCTTTTGATACTTCCGTTATTATACAAGCACAAAAAAATATTTTCAATTCAGTTTTCTTTATTTCACAAAAAACTGTTCTCGTCAATTCTTCCCGAGCCTCCCTGGGTCCCAATCATCCTGTCAGGCGATCTCTGCACACCGTCCTTCTACAACTCTCTGCCTCATCAGGTACAGCCACCAATCTTGTGAATGTGCCTTCTGTGCACCACCACAGAACAGCTGACTTTGTTGATTGCAAATTGTGACCACCAGATTCTGTATCTCCTCAGCTGTCCAAGTCATATGTGCAGGTCCTATGGGTGACGTCACCACTTCACTAAATAAGGGAGTGATAGAGACCACTTACACAACTCACAATACTAATTTCTCATCACACAAACATTTTCACAACCTCAACATGAACCCACAGCTGTCTTCCTGCCTCCAACCAGGGGATACCAATATTTATAGTGTCCAATCTGTAGCTAAAGCGTCACCTTGTAGATAAAACACCCCCACAAGACTTAACCAGAAGAACACCTTCCGCAATCTATCCTAGCTCCCTTTGTTAAGCCTTTACACAGGGAGATTATCATCCATGACCCAAGCTAAAACACCCAATCCACAGGGAATCCAATATTCACATAACTTCTGTCATCCGTACCCTTAAGTCAATGGTCTAGCTTATTCACCATAACCTTTCAGCTCAAGACCGAATGTTCCCTAAGCACAGAAATGACATCTACCTCCGCTCCTTTTGCTACTATGCTTTACAATGATGGACACTACTAAACAATACTCAACACTACTTCAAAAGATACTCAGCAATCCCCATTACCACCCCACACCCAACATTGCTTTACCACCCCCATCAGTTGCCATGTGGCTGAGTCAATACTTGCTCTCTGTGATCTACTGACAATGTTCGGCTACCGGTTCCCCCAAAGCTGCCACATCACCCTTCTGGTCTGCTGGGCTCCTCACGGACTGTGGGCAGGATATTTCCAAGCTGGCACCTGACAGCCTTTGCATGGGGGTGCACCTCCCGTAGGGCTCATTTTCCATGAGGTGTCCCCCAACCCTCCAGGTGCTGCGGCAGAAGAGGCGGCTTATTCTGAAAGGGTGTAGCCAACAATACATCTGATACCAACGTGTTGGCTTAGGTATGCCAGAGGACTGGGGGTTATCACAGGCTCACTGTCTCTGCCCCCAGGGCCAAACAACCCTCCCCCAATATACAAACAGAGGACTCAGCCAAGGGTAAGTTAGAACTGTCATTTATTATACAAACAGACAGGGATCATATAGGGCATTTGAACATTCCCAGAATCATCGCTCTTGAGCCCATTTTGGGGCATTTTATTTAATTTCGATGTCACAACATGGGCCATTCCCCAAAAAACCTAATAGTCTACCTGGTTGGGTGATTGGGGTGGTATCACTTATGGACTGCACCTATAGATATTGGGCCTCACTACGCGGTAGGTGGTAGCCATGGCGCTATTAGCTCCATGGCTACCCCCTTACCGTATTCCGGTTCCGGGTTCCCGAAATAGTGACTTACCGGGTCATTCCAACCTTGGAGGACCCAGTAAGTCCCCATTCCAGCCCTATAGGGCTCAATGGGAATGGGTCTGGAGCTAATAACGGTACCGCAATTTGTGGTACCGTTATTAGCTCTGAAGTCCCTTAACAGGTCCCTTCCATAACGCCTGGTAAGGAAGAGACCCGCTAGGGGACCTCAGAATAGGGTGGTAAGGGATTACCGGCACCAGTGCCCTTACCGGTGCCGGTAATCCCTTACCGCCTACTGTGTAATGAGGCCCATTGTGTTATTGGTCCTCACATGTCAGGTGGCTGGCCTGCCCCTTTCCTAAAAAACGATCTATTACATTGTTGCAGGGTCACAGGATTACCATTGGCCCTTGCCCTCTGCATCCACCCCTGGAATTCTGTTCCCTGATTGGCTGGAGCTGATCTCGCCATGCCCGGGACTCAGCTCTGTTCTCAGCGCTCTGTGCACCTTTCAAGGTGATGTTCATGACTATGTGTTCCCAATGTAACTGTTAGTACTACCACTTTTGCCTGTAAGAGCGCACAAAGCGTTTCAGCATTGTTAACAATTCCATGTTTCACTTCATGTCTGTGTTGCTGAGAACCTTTTGTTTCCCCACCGCAGGTGAATGACCATTGTCTAGCTCGGATGCATCACGTGGTTCATGACCATGAAATGGAGCTCTCGGGTCTGCAATTTATGAGAATTAATCCTGTTTTTCTCCAGATGGCTCCTTTTCATTTTAGGTCTGGAATGTGCTGCTTGTCTCTAACCTTGGCTGCAAGCCCTGACCTGCTGTTCTGTGCAGCCTGGTCCTGCTTTCTCTCGTCTCTCATCCTGTGGCCTCATGTAATCCTCATCATAATTATACTACGACTTCTACATATCTATACCGTGCTATGTTTCCCATAGGTTAGTCATATTTGGTCCTTCCAGGCTCCTTACATGATCCTGTAGTTCCATAGGGTTAGTTGCGATAAGCGGCTGCAAGCTTGCTCTGCATCTCTTCGTTTGCCTTGCATTTAGTGTTTCTGTACTTGGATAATGAGAAAAATAATAAAAGCTTTTAACAGTATGTATGTGTATCTCTCCTCTAGCTATGTATGTCTGTTCTTTGTGTGTGCATGTGTATGTTTGTGTAACTTCGTGCACGGCTGTGAATTTACTTCATGACTAACTTTGCTATGTCATGGTGTCACTAATGACATCAGCACACTGGTTTCTCAGCATTAATCAATGTCATCCATCGAGGCATCTGGCTCCATAACCAGTGTTGAGGCACCTGTGCCCAAAAACACATTCACTGTATAAGGTTTGAATGGTTGTCTAAGAGGGTAGCTGTCCGCATATGTGGAAGTCATTGGCCCTCCTGCGGGATATCTGAATAGTGAGCTGCTTTGTGCGCTCTTAACTCTTCAGGCTGTCATGTATGTGGGAGTGAGGAGGGGCATTCCAAGGACCCTCTCTTCACCTGGCCGACAAACTGGCTATAACCAGAGTCCTGTAGAGAAATTTCATAGAAACAAAATCCCCTCTGTGGGAAATCCAAATTGCTGCTGTCACCGGGTCACAAACTAGTGCGAATAGTGAATTCTCGATGGCCCAGTCGAGTAAAGATACCCCGATGCAGATTTGATCACTACACAGAAGGACGACCCGATCATTGGGAAATGTTATCAACACATTGAAGGCCTCATGAGCTTTCCACTAACAGAGTCAGATTGTACTGGTAAAGAGGATCTCCATGTGTTGATGAAGTTATCTGGCTCTGACCAGTGGGTGGTACCTACCTCATTCCGAAGCCTGGTGTTGAACCATGGTCATGACACGGCCACTGCCGGTCAGAAAGGGTTTCACACAACATTAGAAATCTTGCGTGAGTTTGCCTACTGGCAACACATGGACAGGACCTCAACACTTACCTGAACAGGTGTCTTGTGTGTGCTCAATTTCAACCCAGTTCACTCACACACAGAGCTCCCCTAGAAAAAAAGGGAGTGACACTGCCTTGGTCAGATTTACAAGTTGATTTCATGGGGCCAGTGATTCACTCCTCTAGAGGAAAGAAGCGCATGTTGACAGTGACATGCTTGTTCACAAAATGGGTAGAATGTCTTCCAGCCCCGAATTGTAAGGTTAAGACAGCTTCTGCACTAATGATCAATCACATCTACTCTTGTTTTGGCCTCCCGCAAAAGGATTGAGTCTGATCGAGGAAATCATTTTATCAGTGTGATAATGGCAAAGATGGGGGAGATCTTAGGGATAAAAAGAAAATTCTACATTGCCTACTGACGGGCCTCAAGCAGGGGAGGGGGGTAGAGAGATACAACAAAACAATTGTATCTTAAAGAAGTTTGTGGCAGATGCTGGAACCAGTTAGGACATCCGATTACCGCTTGTCCTAGCTACTAGTTCTACACCATCTTCTGCAACAAAGAGGTCTTCATTTGAGCTCATGACCGGATGAAAAATGGTATTACCTCAGCATCTGCTCTACAGAACTCTACTACTCATGTGTACACTGAAAATGTAAGGAAGCACCTTCAGCACACTTTTGCTTATGCTCAGCACAGTTTAGAAAAGTCGGCCGAAGTTATGAAGACCTATTATGATCTGAAGACCACCAAGAAAGAATATGAAGTAGGTGACAAGGTTTATCTGTTCATTTTTCAAAGAAATCAAGCAAAGGAGCGGAAATCTCTTCCATCTTGGCGTGGTGCCTTTGAAATTGTTGATAAGATATCACCTGTTGCTTACAAGATGCGCATCCCAAAAGAAGAACAGACAGAAGAAAAATGGGTCCACAGCGATCAGTTGAAGAGCTGTCCTCCCAGAGAAGCTTTACAATTGATTGAGAAGCCAAATGAAAGCCGACCAGAGGAACCATATGAGGAATGAAAAGGATGAAAAATCGGATAGGAACTTAGATATATATGAACGAACCGCAAAGCAGCGGCTCACAGCGGCACTCCTCCATCCAGCATTTCTCAAAAAAGTATGCCACTCGTGCATTTTCCATTGATTAAAATGTCCTTTATTCTTTGGTATGGACTTTGAAGAGCACACCCGTGAAAAAATTGCAATAACGCATTTCACCCCAAACTGGGCTTCATCAGATTGTAACTGACACCATGTTTACATCGAATTATATTGTATTTCCTGTTTGGCTTCTATCTTTTTCATGTGTTATCACCACTAGACCAATGTTTTTACCATTGTTGTTCACCTGTTTATGGCGGCCATGTTGGATGAGTCTATTTCACCGCCAACCTTTTAAAGTCACAGGCTATTTTTGGCAAAGTGGTTTTAAATAAGTTATATTATAAAATGCAAATGCAATAATATCAGAAAACATGTAACATTTGATATTATGTGTGATTAAGTACTGCATGAAATATAAAAATAAAAAATGACATGTTTATTCTATTGATCATGCAGGCGGGGTAAATGTATGTATATATATACATTTTGAATTAGAATTTCCATTATTCAACTATATAATTGTATAAATAAAGTGACTAGTGCTTGGTTGGAAACTAATTCCAATTCATCTATTGGTAGAAATCAAGTGATCTCATATTTCTGGCGAATATTGCTACTCTCTAAATGATTTGTTGTGTCTTTAATACACAGATGTTGTATTTATTTAACTTGGAAAGTCAGTACAATCTATGATAAAGTGACTGGTGCATAGTGCAATATCGACTGACTGTAGTTGCATGCGCAAATATGCTACCTGTGCTGGAGTAAATTCAATGTTTCCTCTAATAAAGTGCCTAGTGCATTGTGCAATATTGGCTAATTGAAATACCATATGCGAATATACTATATGTACTTTAAAATATTCCATATTTTATCTAATAAAGCGCCTAGTGCCTTAAAATACAACATTAGTACTATGTACAATGTATATAGTATTGAGTTGTTTTTTTGTTTGCCATTCAATTATATCAACACCTGTATATCGGATTTAGTTCAACAGAATGTATTCTCCTACTTTATATGGTAGCCACCTATCAGGTAAGTAAATATCCCCACATATAAAATCACATTCTAATATCTTGTCATGTCATGAATGACTTTGTTTATCTTCTCTCCTATCTTAGCCTTATTCTGTTAGAATCTGAGTAACATGGTGTCAGTAAAAACATATTGAGCAATTATGCTAAAAACCAGGATATCTAAATGTGCAAATGTGAACTAAAGTTAAACCCTATATAAACCACTAAACGTACATTGAAAAAAAGTCACACATTAGGAAATCACACATAGAAAAAAGCGTATTCAGTGAGAGGACTAAGTTATAGTTCAATATTGACATTAACAACTTCTTGGCTATCCCAACTGCATAGTTCTATTTTCATTCAAACTGGATCCATCCTAATATTTGATTTGCTTTTTCCCATGTGTATCCATCCCAAGATGTTGGACTATTTTCCTGGTCATCTTACTCCCCTATGAACGTGTACAGTTCTTCGTCTTTATTGTGTCCACCGGGGGACTTAGTATTATAGTCGATTATATATCGGCTTTCCAATTGTCGCAATTTGCGCTCCCTGTTTCCCCCTCTTATTTGTGGCTGTACATGATCTATACCAAAGTACTTAAAGGACTGGATATCTCCTCCATGAACATCAGAAAAATGTTTGGCTAGAGGATAAGTTGGGTCCAAGTTTTTGATTGCTCGGAGATGCTGTAGGATTCTAACCTTGACTTCCAGCTTCGTACTACCTATGTACCAGAGGTTGCAACTGCAAGTTATCACATATATAACACATTTTGTACTGCAATATATGGTTTTAGTCATCCTGACATCACGTCCTCTTCGAGGGTGGATATATTGTTTCGTGTTTTGTCCAAATTTGCATGCTTTGCATTTTGCACATCTCTGAAACCCTGCTGGTTTTTCTAGCCAGTTTGTTTTTGATTTAGACTGAAACATACTGGGAGAAACTTTAGATTGTAGAGACTTGGCTTTTCTAAACGTGACACTTGGATTCACATTTATCACTGGTCTGATGTCTTGATCTTTTCTCAGGATATACCAATGTTTGGCCAAT
Source organism: Ambystoma mexicanum (assembly GCF_040938575.1). NCBI lineage: Eukaryota > Metazoa > Chordata > Amphibia > Caudata > Ambystomatidae > Ambystoma > Ambystoma mexicanum. The sequence goes on from NC_090933.1 coordinate 382,636,669, forward strand.
ATTCTTTTGATCTCTTTGGTGCCATTATCAAAGGTTGTAATAAACCTAATGATTTTTTTTCTTTACTGTTATGATACGCTCTTGTTTCTGCATTTTTTGTTGTTATTTTGGTCAGATGTTCTTGTCTGGTCTGTTTGTTGCATTCATTGTAGGCTTTATTGATGACTGATTTCTTATAGCCTCGGGTTTGGAATCTATTTGCTATTATTTTTGCATTTTTAATGAAGGTGGAGGTTTCACTGCAATTTCTTTTCATACGAGGAACTCTCCGTATGGAATGCTGTTTTTGAGATTCATTGGATGAGCACTTCTGGCGTGTAGAACTGTGTTGGTACTTGTTGGTTTTCTTTATACTTCTGTTGTTATTTTGTTATTTGCTATTTTCACCTATTTTTGTTTCTGTTGATCTCTGTATAGCAAACAAATCCCCCATTTACGATCTGCACCCTACAACTCAAACAACAAAAAGACTCATAGAAAACTGTCCCAGAGAGGCAAATGGCGCTGGAGACAAGAGCTCTCCAATTTGCATATCCCAAAGATTTACTATTAAGTTAAAAATGCTATTAAGTCATATTTTCTTTATTGATGTGTCATTTTTTAGATAATTTCCAGGTCGACTTTGTTGCTATAAAATTCATCCAACTGTAACTTAGGGAATCGTAATGGCAATCTAACATGTGTTCCTGTATGCTTTCAACATGTCCCAAATGTGAGAGTTGGCATGCTGGTGGAGGGTAAAATTAGGACTATGGATAATAAATTACATGTTCCTAACTATTATGCTTTTTGTAAAAACAGTGGAAAATTGCCAAACGGCTGTACAAAATGGTGCAGACCTGTCTGTCATTTTATTTAATTCCCCATGATTAGCTAAATCAGAATATATATAAATTGTGACAGTTAGTAGTAAAACTATAAAGTTTTACTGCAAAACGACGTTTTTTTTTACAAAAGCTGACTTAGAAACAAAAGGGAATTTCAAAGGGAAATTCTAAATAAATTTTAAATAAATACAAATATATTTCCTGTTCACCGGCCTGGTTCTTGGCTCATTGGTAGCTCAGGGGGAGGGATTCAAGGGGAATGACATGAGGCTGAGATAGTGCTGAATAAAAGAACTGACATTAACTGTTTATTGTGTGAAACTTAGTTTGTGGCGGGAAGGAACTCCCTGTGTTGAGGGTGGTCTCTCAATAAAATGTTGCATAATACAAAATGAAGCAGAAGCCATAATGAAAATGGGATACAATATCTTCCACACCACTGATATAAAGAATCAAAATCCCTAGAAAGGATGAAACAAAGATACACACATAGGGCTATTAAGAGAGAATCACAGCAGCTCCAACTGGGAGAAAACCTAAGGATTAGAAATCATTGCTCCAAAACCAGCCCATGAACTGGGCAGTATGTGAAACCAAAGTTGACCCTAAAGCTGATGACTGCTTGTGGTTACCAGCGATTTTGCTCAACCAGAAAATACACCCAGAAGTAAGACACATCTCTATTAGAAAACCAACTATCCATCCTATCTTAGAATTTGAGGGGCTATAGCAGTACCAAAGGTTGACTACATCTTCTCATGACTTAGTAAAGTTTCAATGATTTTGCTTCCAACACACCTGGCTAATAGATCAACCTGCCATTGATTGATTCTCTATATTTGTGCAAAAAGCAAAACAAGGCCCTAAAGGATGTCCAGTTGGGGGACTACTAATAGCAATTAATAACGGATTAGAAACTATATGGGAAGACACATTACAGTGGCTCTTAGGAGTGGCTTTAACCTTTCAAAACCATTCTGCTCTGGGGAAAAATCTAGCTATAAATACATATAGAAATGTCAAACAAGAAGAGGAAGATCAGTTTCTAGAGAACTTAATGTGTTAACCCAAAGGTTTGAGAGGGAGGGAAATGATAGGGTCATTTTACTGGGCGAATAAAATTGCATGTGCTTAACAAGTTTAAGTGGTCTTAACAATTTAAAAACTGCAAACAAGAATGATGAAAAGAGAAAATTGACAAGCTATAAAGAGAGTTTAATACAGCAGGGTAAATGCTGGAATGAAGTTGTGGATGCTTGATATGCATTTCATAAATGGTAACATTCGGGGAGACTGCCCTTAAACAATGACACGGCATAGAGATAACACAAGTTTGATCATTGACTATATATTTGTTACAAGGGATATATTTTCACACTGTACCGCCATGCTGATATTAAAAAATAAATTTCCCAGGTGAGGGAAGATGATTAAGTGGGCCTGCGAACTTAGTAGGTAACACCAAAAGAACTAAAATTAGTAGAACACTATTTCATAATGTTAAGGCCAACAGAAAAATAAAACGTTTGAGGGATAAGTTGGATGTGATCGGAAGCTAAATTGTGTGGAAGCGGGTAACTTCTCCCAGTTTTTAAATTCTGTATGACTGGAATCCATGAAGACAACCTTTCTTAGAGACGATCATAATGGGAAGAAACATGTGCACACATTTGACCTTGACGTGAAAAAGGAAAAATGCAAGTTAATAAGGGCACAACAAAAGCAAATCAAAGGTTTAAGCATAATGATGAACTACGTAAGAGTAGGATTAAAACATGAAGGCAAGGCTTTAAGAACTGGTTGAAAGTATGAAAGTACACACAACAATATTATTAATCAGTGATAGCCAACATATGTTGGAGAAATTAAAATATAAAAATCCAGCTATGTTTTGGTCAATCAACCATGCAGAAGCCATGACTAAAAATGCCCAGTTAAACCCCATCCACTCAAATTCCAACTAACCTACTGAAACATCAAATCCTGCTGCGTACTAATACTAAGATTCAAGTAAGAATCAATAAAAAAGGGAACTCATGAGAGAAAAATGAACTGAACGGTTTCTTCATCAAGGTTGTGTTTTGGCCATGTGCTTATTTAACTTATAACTAGCAGATATTACAAATAGTCACCCTAAGTTTCCCTGGGTCATCGAGACGTGGACCCCTTGCTCACTGTGCTCAGAGAGGCATAGCTCCACCTCACGTATGAGGCCCAACAAGGCTGAAACATGTATATGGGGTTGCTGTTGGTACTCTTGTTCAGAAGAGAATTGCCATAGCATTTCGGTGCTGGACCGCCCATGTGGGCGGGACAAAGACTGATATGCAAATGGATATTCCCTTCTGTGAAAGGTACAGTGAGCTAAAGTGTGGTTGCTGACTCTCAAGTGGGTACCTTCCCAAAGAACAGGTCATTTAGCCGTGTTCGTTCTCGCAGAGGGGTGCCTATGGACTATTTTTTGATTGTTTAAGGGACTTAGGTTTAGTCACCCTAAGTTTCCTAAGGTCATCCAGATGTGGACCCCTTGCTCACTGTGTTCAGAGAGGCACAGCTCCACCTCACTGATGAGGCCCAACAAGTCTGACACATGTGTATGGGCTTGGTGTTGGTTACTCTTGTTCAGAAGAGAATTGCCATAGCATTTCGGTGCTGGACTGCCCATGTGGGCGGGACAAAGACTGATATGCAAATGCATATTTCCCTTCTCTGAAAGGTACAGTGAGCTAAAGTGTGGCTGTTGACTCTCGAGTTGGTACCTTCCCAAAGAACAGGTCATTTAGCCATGTTTGCTCCTGCAGAGGGGCGCCTGTGGACTATTTTTTGGTTCCTTATCTAAGATACCCTGACAAAACAAGCCCACCCCAAAATTCTGAACTAAGAAGCAGTTTGTATTCAATCTTAATATTACAATTTATTAAAATAGTACATTAACACCAAAGACGGTCCCCTAACTTTATGCTGGTGAAGTCACCCACCCTACTCTTTGCCTTCCTGCTTCCCGCTCTTTTTCACCACTTTGCAAGCCATGCCCACCTGATGTCTTTCTGCTTGCCGCTCTGTTTCCCTACTTAAGGAGCCCTCCAGCTTCTTTTCCTTTGCAGATGGGGAGCAGGTGCAAGTGGATCTAGGTCACCTGGCCTATGCCCCGCCCACCTGGTGCCTTTCTGCCTGCCGCTGTTTTTCACCACTTAGCAAGCCCCGCCCAACTGGTGCCTTCCTACTTGCTGCTCTTTTTCACCACTTAGCAAGCCCCGCCCACCTGGTGCCTTCCTGCTTCCCGCTCTTTTTCACCACTTAGCAATCCACGCCCACCTGGTACCTTCCTGCTTGCCGCACTTTTTTACCATTTTGCAACCCCCGCCCACCTTGTGCCTTCCTGCTTCCTGCTCTTTTTCACCACTTAGCAAGCCCCGCCCACCTGCTGCCTTCCTGCTTGCCGCTCTGTTTCCCTACTTAAGCTTCTTTTCCTTTGCAGATGGGGACCAGGTGCAAGTGGAACTAGGTCACCTGACCTAAGCCCCGGCCACCTGCTGCCTTCCTGCCTGCCGCTCTTTTTCACCACTTAGCAAGCCCCGCCCACCTAGTACCTTCCTGCTTGCCGCTCTTTTTCACCACTTAGCAACCCCCGCCCACCTGATGCCTTACTGCTTCCCGCTCTTTTTCACCACTTAGCAAGCCCCGCCCACCTGGTGCCTTCCTGCTTCCTGCTCTTTTTCACCACTTAGCAAGCCACGCCCACCTGGTGCCTTTCTGCTTGCTGCTCTGTTTCCCTACTTAAGGAGCCCTCCAGCTTCTTTTCCTTTGCAGATGGGGAGCAGGTGCAAGTGGATTTAGGTCACCTGGCCTAAGCCCCGCCCACCTGGTACCTTCCTGCCTGCTGCTCTTTTTCACCACTTAGCAAGCCCCGCCCACCTGGTGCCTTCCTTCACCATCACTGTCTTGTGGCCAATGTTGGATTTGACTTTTATGGACTTCATTCATTCACAGTGTGTCACTCTTTCTCAACTCTCATGCTGGACTTCCTTTGCATCTTGTACTCATGGTGACCCTGAATCATGCTGTTCCTATCTTCATCTTGTATCCTGGCTTGCAACATTATGTGTTACTACTGACTTCTGCAATTGTATTTGCTCTCCACTCTTGCTTCTCCACTCTTGTTGACTGCTTAATCTCTTTTCTCTCCTCCTTTCCCTTCTCCCTTTTCCTATCTCCTCCCCTTACTTTCTTCTATGCACTTACTTTATCAGAATTGTCCCTGGACCTTATATGATAGCAACCTCGTCTGTTCCCCCCCCCTCCCATTACTGTTTTTTTCCTCCCCACCACCCCTCCAGCACTATCTGAAATGTTGTCAGGCCTAGTATGATAGTCGTTTGTTTTGTTCCTCCCCTCCCTTTCTGTACCCCTCTCCCTCACCTTTTGTTTTTCTCCGGCTCTACCAGAAATGTTGTCAGGCCTAGTACGGTAGTCGCCTGTCTGTTTCCATTTCCTTCCCACTTTCCCCCTCCCTTCCTTATCTATGTCTTAGCTCTTGCACTATCTGAAATGTCATCAGGCCGAGTACGATAGTTAATTTCACATCCTTACTGTTCATGGCCTGTAAGAATGTGGTTGTATTTTCCCTTGTTCCCTCCCTTACCTTGAAGCGCTTTGAAACACATTGTGTATAGGTGCTATATAAATAAACAATAATATCATATATACTCTTTATAAACAAATACAGGTCACTTGGCTACAATAACCTACAACCTGACTGCTTATTCCCTGCAAATTACAAGATACACAAACATCCTTTTGCTTCAATATATCTCAATAGTTTATTCTGTGCAATATAACACAATCTAATTCAGCATGCTGCCACTTGTTGCTTTCTATTTATCTTAATAATTTCTATCAACAATAGAAAATTCAATAACACCTGATTTTCTCCAACATCAACAACAAGCGTTGGCCTCAGACAAAAAAATCAGATGAACATCTAGCTTCAGTTTCTCCTATAAGTGCATGGCCATGACACAAATTATGGTTATAGCTTACCATAACTGGCACATTCCTTTGGTTTTTGATTTTTCTTGCAACCATAATATCCCTTTCCCAAGTTCTTTCAATGAATTTCATAGGTTTCTTTTAGTGTAATTTGACCGTAATGTACTTTTAACAATGTTTTTTCACTGAATTTCATAGGCTTTTCACACTGCACCCTAATTTCCTAATATCTACTTCCAATGGTTATGCCGACAAATAACAAATAACACTTTTCTCTAATGTAGCAGCTGCACTGTCCGTGGAAAGGATAAAAGTCAGCAGACCTGACAACTGGTAGCATGAACATAACCTAAAACCATAGGGGGGGGCAACACAATATTGTGTACCTTTATAATTACAAAAATATATACATAAACCAACATTACTAATATTTAGTACACCCAAATATTCATCTTTATACAATTCAACATTTACAAATCAAAAAATAATTTTTAAATACAATTTTTTTAAAAATTTAAATGACATTTCAATTTTTACAACTTTTTTTGTTTATTTCTCCTTTCGTTTTTCTTGGTTCTTACTTCTATCATTGTCCTTTAGTAGAACCATTTAGTCCTCGTTTAACATAGGAAACAAAACCTCCACTTTGAAATGAGATATTTTCAAGTTCCTGTTTTTCAATTCCCATTCAATTCCATTGCACTTCAATTGGAGTTCCCGGTCCTATTTTCGCTAATGTCGGCTGAGGTTCTCAGGATCGAGATAGATAGTAAATAGGCTACTTCATCTCACCTGAATCCTGCTGGTTCAGGACTTCTCCTGTTGTCCATCCAGGCCTAATGAGCGGAAGAAATGGATGGTTGCCACCACCCACTAACTTTCTCCCTGATCATTAGCCTGGCCCACCATTCCTCTCGATCAAAACAACGTAGGTCTTGGTATAGGGGGCCCAGGTGTGCTGTACATGCCAAGTTCATGCCCAGGCATTCAAGAAGGAGGTGTTTGATGTTCTCCACTGCTTCTGTCTTGTTACAAAATCTGCAATGGTTTGTGATTGATTGACCTCTGGCTGACAGGATTTCGTTGGTCAATAGCAGGTTCATCCGGATCCTCAGGAAACTCTGTCAAATTGTTCTATTGGGGAAAATTGCCAAATAAGTCCTTACTTTGTTAATCTTAATAGGAAAATGTGGTAGGAATGATGACAGTTTCAACTTTTCCGTTTCTTCCAAGGATGTGATCCAATCTGTCTGAAGCAAATGCTTGCAGGCCTTGGTAGCATTACTTATCAGTTCTTCCTCTGAGCTTTCAATGTCCCTCAGAAGAACGCGGTTTGTTTCTCCCCAATTTTATAGTGTTTTACATGTGCCTTTTGTTAGTTATTTCCGTAACTCCTTCAAAATCTTCGGTGGATTAGGCAGAAGTAGTTTCCTGTAGAGCATCAACTTGTTTCTGGCCACTGTAGTTTTTAGTGACGTAAGGCTCAATTCCTTACGAATAGCAGCCACAGGGGTTGAGTTTGGAAGATGCAGGACACGGCACCAAAAGAGCCCTTCCAGTTTAGGCCAAAGGTTATTCGTTAGCGATGGCATAGCTTCCACCCCATAAGTCAAACTGGGAACCACTTTTGCCTTATGGAATTTGATGGTATGGATCAAAGTGAAACGACTGTATTTCTTATTGATGATTTTTGCTTGAGCTACGAGAACTTTTGTCTTCCCATAAAGGTGCTCCTGCATGGGGATTTCAGTACCGTTGTTACTGATTATTACTCCTAGGTAACAGAACTGATCCACCTTTTCCAACAAATCCCATCAAGCCTTATTTTCATTTTTTCCTTTCTTCTTGTTTGTTTATCAAAGGACATTATTTTTGTTTTGTCCTTATTGAGTTCTAGATTGATGTGATTCAAATATTTTTGCAGATTTATCAGCTGTCTCTGTAAACCGATCATAGTCATGTCCATCAGTATGATGTCATCTGCATATATAATTCTCAATATTTTATTGTCACTCAAGAGACGAGGGAACATTCTGACTTCGCCTTAGTGATCTTTGTAATTGCTGGTGTAGGCATTATATAATGCTGGGGGCAAGGGGCACACCTGCTTCACGCCTCTTTCCATCCTTACTTCAGTTGATAAGAGGCCTGCGTTGTTCAGCCTGACTTGGATGGATGTATCAGTATACAAGGCTCGAATAGCCCAAGATAGTTTCTGGACAGTTATTTGCCTTCAATTTACCCCATAAAGCTTCCCTGCTGACCTGGTCAAAAGCCTGGACCAGGTCAACAAATGCTAAGAAAATCAGTGGTTTATTTTCCTTGTATCTTGCTTTAAGGGTGTTCAGTGCCAGAATGTTTGCCGAGGTTCACAATCCTTTAACAAAACCTGCTTGCATTGGGTCTGCCGTGTTGCTTTCTTGAGTCCACTCTTGAAACTTATCCAAAGCCAGTGATCCAAAAATCTTACCTATGGTGTCAAGGAGGTCAATTGCCCTGTACTGCCTAGGATCGTCTCTAGCACCCTTCTTAGAAATTGGGACAATATGAGCTTTTTATGAGAGGAGGCAATTTGTCTTGCCCTCTTACAATTGTCAATGACCCTACTTATAAATGCAGCCCAAGCCTCTGGGTGTTGTTTTAGATCCAAATTGGAAATCCCATCGGGCCCCCCTGCTCTCGCGTTGTTTAGCTTTTTTATTTTTTCCATGATGGTTTCCGGATCATGTGGTATATCCCAATGGACCCGCAAGGGTATTGATGCTGGTGTGGAAATAAGTTCCTTCGGTGGTTTTCTGTATAAGATGGTAAAGTGGTCAATCCACGTTTTTTCCTCCACGTTATTCTGAAGCTTGTTTATTGGAGCAGTCGTTGGGTTCTTAATTAGCGATCAGAAAGCTGACGATGACTTGCCACTAAGTGTTCTCAACATTGATTCTGAGTCGTGTTGATACAGACTTACACTGTGTTGTCTCAACCATGCTTTGTACCTTTTGACCTCCTCCGATGCTTCTGCGTAAAGATCTGCAGTCTTGTAAGTGGAAGCAAGTCTTTTCACTTTCCTTAACAGCCTTCATCGCTCCACCAAGTGTATATTGAATTTGTGGAGGTGAGAACGTGCTATCTGTCGCCCAAAGTTGTTGCTTTCTTGTAAACCTTTAGCAGCGGTTGCTAGTCAACAGGGGGACCTAAATCTCCCTCCACCTGTTTGGGGAGCCTGACGTATCTTGCTTTAAGGGATGAGATTGCTTCCTTCGTTAATTTAAGTCATACTCCCTTTCCACTAGATTCATCTTTGCGGACATCACTTGATTTGGAAGGGAGGTCAAGTTCCATGTGGTCACAACTAAGTTGTGATCACTATGAGTGGTTCGCAGAATTACGAAGGCTGTTAACTGGGCCAAGAACTCTCTTTATACGTATGTGTGATCGATGTTAACACCTCTCTACAGATTTTCCCACCTGCAGATGTTTAATGATTGCACTGATTTCAGCGAATGTAAGTTATGGAGATCCATTGCATTCATTAAGGATTCCCATTGGCGGCCCGTGCTTCTCCATCCATTAATACGGGTTTTCTTTTTGTCTGTTGGGCTGGATATTCACAACAGACGTTTAGGTCACCGGTAATTATCACATGGTTTATTTCAAAGCTTTCTCGTGTATCTTCTATTAATATTTAGTACACCCAAATATTCATCTTTATACAATTCAACATTTACAAATCTATTTTTTTTTCATTTAGCACATACTATTATGGAATATACCAAATGCAAAGCATACATGTAAACCTCATATTATCAGTATACTACAACTCTTCATACACTCTGAGACACAGTAACCACACTGTGGAAAATACTATTTGACAAAATAGTAAGACACTTTGTTTATTTTTATATTATTAACATTCATTATATAAACATTTCTCATAAGCAAATATCACTATTCTATATTTTGACAGAAATGGCAAGCACACTTGAGTGGCTAGAGAAGTACTTTCCTAAAGATTAAATGACTGATGAACAAATGTACAATGGTAAACAATATATGTTTGAATGCACACAAATAATGTAACTTATACAGAGCTTATTTAAATATTGATTTCCTATTTTTATACTACATAATGTAGATCAAGAAACCACATCAAAAAGTAATCATGAAGAACCTCAACAACTATAATCACAATCACAATCCCCAAATGCACAAAATGAAACCATGAATTTATCTTTAAAAATAGATGAGCCTAGCAATGACTTTAAAGAACTTGTAACTTATGTTAAAAATCATGGGAGAAATGTTGATTTTCACTTCCCTACTTGTACCTGTGCCTCTTTCCCCCATTAATCACCTCAATCAAATCATTTCTCTCCATCTCCTCTTGGTGACTTTGTCAAACATCCAAATACTCTTATTGATGTTTCTCATTCCAATTCTGCAACCCTTTCTTAAATTAGCGTATTGTTTACACTATGTATATTATGTATATAACTGTAAAACATTTTTTTGAATGCCAATTAATAGTCTTCGCACTCCATAAATGTTCATGTCTGCAAACACCAGTCACTGTGAAGTAATCTGGGTGTCTGATGTTTGCGGATGTCATGCCTAGTCCTAACATGTCCGTTCTTGAATGGCACACTTTTAATTAGTTCACAAACGTACACACCTGATCGCAGACAGCACTGTGCAATCGCCCATCAGCTTTCGTCGCAAAGGTCTGCAGACGTTGCTAAGGTGTCGCGGACATCCCCGGACGTCATCAAGGGACCACTTCTGTGTGGTGCAATGACGTGTCCATGGTCGTGTCTGGACTTCGTTGACATATTGAAATTGTATTTTCAGCCAGTCTAGGAGGTTTCAAGTTAAAACGTTACCATTCTCCACCTCCTAGTACCATTCTTTACACTTCAATCAACTTTGTATGCCATTTTTCTGTTTCTGGCTTTCATGGAGGTGTGACGACACCACAGATGCTCCAAATGTCACCATGTGACCACGCCCATGGGGTGCGATAACGTGGCCATGATCGGTGTCAGTGTTCTATTGATATTTTGTAACCGCATTTCTGGCTAATCTAGGAAGTTTGAAGTTGAAAGTTTACACTTCCACACCTCCTAGTGCCATTCTTAGTTGATCTTTCAACTTTTCACAACTTCCCATGCCCTATTTTGATCTTTTGAGTCCACGGACAGGTGAAAAGTCTGTGGATGATTCCTCTGAAGAGACCCACCCATTACTTTGAGTCATTCTCAATCTGGCAGAGATCCTGAGAGAACCCTGTTTTGTAGAGCTGCAAGACACAAAATATTTCTGGAAATGGCATTTGTTATGGCCAACCCTTCTTCCCAGGGGCCATCCCCACCCCCACCAACTAGAGAGCCTGGACAGAGGAGAAAAAGAGGAAGAAAAAGATGAGGTAGAGGAGGTTCCTACCATGAACATCCACAAGGAATCATAGGTGTGGTGGTTTTTTACCACTGTGGGATGGGTGCCAAAGGCTCAGGCTGCCCTTGAGAAATGCACTGACTCAGTTGTGGACAATGTGGTCAATGTGGACAACGTTACCATTCTCCACCTCCTAGTACCATTCTTTACACTTCAATCAACTTTGTATGCCATTTTTCTGTTTCTGGCTTTCATGGAGGTGTGACGACACCACAGATGCTCCAAATGTCACCATGTGACCACGCCCATGGGGTGCGATAACGTGGCCATGATCGGTGTCAGTGTTCTATTGATATTTTGTAACCGCATTTCTGGCTAATCTAGGAAGTTTGAAGTTGAAAGTTTACACTTCCACACCTCCTAGTGCCATTCTTAGTTGATCTTTCAACTTTTCACAACTTCCCATGCCCTATTTTGATCTTTTGAGTCCACGGACAGGTGAAAAGTCTGTGGATGATTCCTCTGAAGAGACCCACCCATTACTTTGAGTCATTCTCAATCTGGCAGAGATCCTGAGAGAACCCTGTTTTGTAGAGCTGCAAGACACAAAATATTTCTGGAAATGGCATTTGTTATGGCCAACCCTTCTTCCCAGGGGCCATCCCCACCCCCACCAACTAGAGAGCCTGGACAGAGGAGAAAAAGAGGAAGAAAAAGATGAGGTAGAGGAGGTTCCTACCATGAACATCCACAAGGAATCATAGGTGTGGTGGTTTTTTACCACTGTGGGATGGGTGCCAAAGGCTCAGGCTGCCCTTGAGAAATGCACTGACTCAGTTGTGGACAATGTGGTCAATGTGGACAACGTTACCATTCTCCACCTCCTAGTACCATTCTTTACACTTCAATCAACTTTGTATGCCATTTTTCTGTTTCTGGCTTTCATGGAGGTGTGACGACACCACAGATGCTCCAAATGTCACCATGTGACCACGCCCATGGGGTGCGATAACGTGGCCATGATCGGTGTCAGTGTTCTATTGATATTTTGTAACCGCATTTCTGGCTAATCTAGGAAGTTTGAAGTTGAAAGTTTACACTTCCACACCTCCTAGTGCCATTCTTAGTTGATCTTTCAACTTTTCACAACTTCCCATGCCCTATTTTGATCTTTTGAGTCCACGGACAGGTGAAAAGTCTGTGGATGATTCCTCTGAAGAGACCCACCCATTACTTTGAGTCATTCTCAATCTGGCAGAGATCCTGAGAGAACCCTGTTTTGTAGAGCTGCAAGACACAAAATATTTCTGGAAATGGCATTTGTTATGGCCAACCCTTCTTCCCAGGGGCCATCCCCACCCCCACCAACTAGAGAGCCTGGACAGAGGAGAAAAAGAGGAAGAAAAAGATGAGGTAGAGGAGGTTCCTACCATGAACATCCACAAGGAATCATAGGTGTGGTGGTTTTTTACCACTGTGGGATGGGTGCCAAAGGCTCAGGCTGCCCTTGAGAAATGCACTGACTCAGTTGTGGACAATGTGGTCAGTATGCCTTCTATGCACCGCCACACCTGCACATTCCACCCGGGTGCTCTGGGAAAGGCTGTTCCTTTCTCAGGTAGTAGGCTCACCTCCTCTACCCCATCTTCCTTGACTGCTCCTGCCACCACACAATCTACTGCTGTGGGGCAGAGGGTTCCTCTTGCTGCCTCACAGGCCATAAAAGAGGCTGTTGATCCTTTCCTTTCAAGTACATTTCTCACTATGTACTGGAATGCAGTCCTCTGCAGGGGGGAGCAGCTTTGGGGTGCCTTCGAGGCTGCCATCAAGGAGCATGAGAAGCATTGCCCCCTACCTTAGATTTAAGATCAGGCCCAACATCTTCCTCTGTCCACCTGTCTCTCCTTATCAGTGGTTGGTGCCCCTTCCCTCCCTGACCTTACCTCATTGCCTCTCCCTACCTCCTGGAAAAATAAAAAAGAGAATCAAAAACGAAAAAAGGTTCTTTTAGGAACCACCTTTCACAGTTAAGAAATAGAAATAAAAAAACAAAATCTTGTAGATTCCAACTAGTTAGACTCAATAAGATTCTGCAATATTTTCTTTAGCATTATGGTCTATGCTAATAAAAATAATGGCACTTTTGTATACAAGAGATAAAGAAAAAGTGACAGAAATAATTTTATGTCCAAATACTTTTCTCTATTATACAAAAAATCCATAAAGTGTAAAGTGCATGTTAAGTGTTTCAGCTATACTCAAAGCTGTAAAAGTTCCATACACATCACACCACCCAACACCATAACTTCCTAAAGACCTTTTCTGGCACTACTTATTTCGCGGACAGCATAACAGTCTGTGCACTATATTGTATTTAAAAAAAGGGATAGTTTAACTACACTTTACTACTTTTTTCTTAATATAGCGGTTCCATTAGCCTCCTAAACATATTTTTCATGGCAAACTGCAAGGATATTCCAGTAACGTACACTAAACTGTTGTCTCCACAATCTAATATAAGGATATAGCTTGCAGCCTTAACAAACAGGGGAACTAAATTTGTTCTACCTTGCTCCAACAAAGGAAATTACAATTTTGTGATTGTTTTCACCCATTATATATATTAAAGGCTTTTTTTCTTAACAACCAATCTCTGTATATGCATCAGCTTTCTGTACAAATAAATGTACAGTGTTTTAAACCCAGCACTACCACATTTTTTATAGTGGCACAATATTACACCTCATTACAACAATTGCTACCCAAAAAAGTGGCTACCATATTTTCCAGATGTATTCTCTTTACTTAAAAAACACAAAAACATGGTGGAAGCGCCAATGTATCCATGCATTTTCTCCCTTTGAATAAATTCCTGGTAAAAACAGGCAATCCTAAACGCAACACGCTTACTTACTTAGAAAGAGCAAGTGTTTTGCAACCACTGCTATAACACACCATGTACTGACAACATACACGGCTGCAACTGCAAAGTTATGCAATATTACCACTAGGCCACAGTTTGCCCTATTTTAAAAAACACTGGAACACATTACAAATCCATTGCATCACAAGTGCAGTTTCCATATTGAAAGCACCAGCACAAAAATTGCCCTCAGCAAGAAAAACAAAAAACATTTTTCATGCATTTTTGCATCAAGGCAAACTTTGCTCTACTGCTAATACCGTTCTGTATTAGCATTAGTGCAAACTTTCCCCTGCTGCAAAAATGCACAAAAATTCATCTTTTTTGACTTATGATATTTGTTACTCGGTTGCTTAGAATATGTCAATCTGCACTTGTAATGCTGCAATCATTTCCCAAAAAATCGCACTGTTTTTAAAAACGAGGCACTCTTTGCCCTAGTGCGTATACCATGCAACTTTCCACTTGCAGCAGTGCAAAGTTTCTATAACCTCGACCCAGATTGTAACACCATAGTTAACATACTTTAGCACTCCACACATAACACAACTTTATTCACTACGTTTTCCAATAACTGATCCTACCAAATTCAATAACAAGCTATGTTACTGAAACTACTTAGCCATTACTAAATATACCAACTAACTTTCTTTTAAAATTATAGGAGAAAGAAGATTGACAAACAAAGCTACCGAACAAAGACAACTCCTCATGTCATACAGTAACTATATTAATATAGCATTTATAGCTGTCTAATTGAAATGACATATTTTGACTATGTATTACCCTAAATCATTCTTTTCTACTCAACAATATTGTACTTCACTCTTACTCATTCCATTGCAGCAGTTACACTATTTCTAATCCTATCTCAACATTGCTCTTTATTCATTAGACCACCATTTCCTTGTTGATTAGCAACACAACTGTCCCTCATCCACTTCCATACCACAAATTAATTTCCTTATTCTTCCATACTCCTTTCTACCTCAAGTCCTCCATTACAACCCAAAAATGTTCACATCCATTGCATCCCAAATTACTAGCAAACATTACCCCTCACACCATTACAGCAACCACTGTTTTTCTCATCACAGCATACTATTCCTACATATTCAATTACTTCACTCTATTAGTCACTAACACCAGTACTCTTCAACACATTCTACTATCAATACTTAATAACCCATTCCCAATCACATAAATATACTTATTTTGCATAAGACCACCCAATTACAATGTCACATTTACCCAACACATCACACCTATACAAACCCTTACTCTTACAACCTTCCCAACCACACCTGTCACCACACAATCACACAGCACTCTTGTTCATCTCTCTATAATCATGCCCACACATATACTTTTTATACAAGAACACATGCATAAACATTCCACAACTTTCAAACACACACTTTCTTGTTTCCAACAGTCACAACAGAATGCCAGATTCAGATTCATGGGGGCATGGCCAGTGGTCATGCCCCCAAGAATCTGGCCACTGTTAGCACACACTATAGTAATATGTGTATAGTAATTATAGGTACTGTAGGGGGAACAGCCTGTATTTGTAATATGGTGTAGTGATATAATTGAAGTATATGTCTTATTTATAACTGTAGTACAATTGAGGATAGTGTTCCTCAATCTTTGCTCTGCCTTTGATGTGGTCAACCATTCTATCCTCATTAAATGTCTACATGATACCTTTAGCGTCATGAACCAGGTACTGGACTGGCTTACTTGTTTCCCTAACTAACCATCCTTCCCAGCTACAACTGGCCCGTTTCTCCTCCACCACCCCACTCTCTATTTGCAGCATCTTCTAGGGTTGTATCATAGCACTGTGGCTCTTGAATATGTATCTCGTCACTCTGCCTCACCTGGTCTCCTTCTTCTCTTCTCATTTCCAGTGTTATGCTGATGACACACAGCTTTCCTTGAAACTTTGCTTTGCTACTTTCTCCTCACTGTCTTTCATCCTGATTGTCTAACTGCCATCCATGCATTGTATGTGGCTAACAATCTCTGTCTCAATGACAGTAAAATGGAGATTATTCTTATTGGGATACCTGTGCCCTGTTTCCCTCCTACCCCCTGGCCGCTCTCCTTCGGCCCTCTACCATCACCATCCTCTGAGGCCAAAAACCTTGGGGTTATCTTTGACTCCCCTCTTTCCTTCACTCCTTAAATTTTGGATCTTCTGAAGAAGGCCAATTTCAACTTCACCTACTTACAGGTATTCTACTTTTTCTCACCTTCGTCCAGAGGCTGAACATCTCTAGAGCACTGTTCCTGCCTAGGCTGGACTACTGCAACAGTCTTTTTTTTTATCAACCTCCCCTGTTGTTCTCTATGCCCCCTTCAGCTAATCCAGAATAGGGCTGGAAGACTTATCCGTGGCCAGAAGCCAAACAAGTGTATCTCTGCAGCCATAACATCTCTACATTGGCTCCTGGTGGCTGCAAGGATGAAAATCAAGATCCTCTGTATCATCGACAAGACTTTCTGGGGCCTGGTCCCACGCTATCTCCAACCTTCTCTCCCTAAATACTCCTCTACTCAAGCCCTCTGCTCCTCTAATTGCATTTCTCTGCATGTCAAACACTGCTCCAAACCAAGAACGGGAGACAGGAGTCTCTATTCGGCTGGTGCCTCTCTTGGAACAACTTCCCTTCTGGAATTCCTTAAGTTTTAACACTTCTGAAAACTTTTCTCTTCCTCTTCCTCTTTCCCTGTATCCCTTCTAACTCGTAGCACTGCCACTGAGACTGGTGGCCTGGACCCAGATAAACCTCACAGGTTCCAGGCCATATATGTAGTCGACACCATTACCTCCCCCCTTCAGCACTGCCCTTGCAGGGGTTCCATGTAATAATGTTGCCACAAAAATCTCGCCATGCAAAAATATCGCCGAAAAATGGCCCAATTTTTTTTTTTTTTTTTTGCTCCTATCCCCATATATATGGTCACCCATATAATATCGCCGCGACCTTTTCATGGCAATATTATTTACGGCGACCACATATATGGGGATAATATTACCTGATACCCCTTGCAGGTCTACTTCCTGGTAGCTGTGCACGCCACTCTTGGGACTCCTCTGCCCCAGCAGGTAGCCAGTGGCCTTCTACCTTGGCATCCCTTGGCATTTCCATCCTGGGCTCCCATCATCACTTGCCATATTGACTCCCACTTCCATTCATGCACTTTTGTTACTGAAGAATGCATATGTGCATTTATAGCAGCACTTTGTACAATTATTTTCTATAAGTTGGGGAAATGCAGAAATGCAGATGGAAAAGATTTGTAGAACTTTTTTTTTTTTTTTTTTTTTTAATTGCCTGGCATTTCGGTGCTGGACTGCCCTTGGGCAGGACAAAGACTATATGTAGTGGAAATGTCTATTCTGTGAAAGGATGGTGCGCTAAAGACTCTGGTTGAGACTCTAACCTGGGATATAGGCCGGTAGTAGAGAAACTCCCAGAACCCTCCTTATTTTTGCATATTAAGCAGCATTGGATTTTCACCCTAGGTTACTAGGATAATCTAGACGTGGAGTCCTTGCTCATTGTTCTTAGAGAGGCACAGCTCCACCTCACTGACGAAGCCCAACCAGGCCGAAACACGTGTCTGCGGTTGCTGTTGGTACACTTGTTCAGAAGAGAATTGCCAGGCATTTTCGGTGCTGGACTGCCCTTGGGCAGGACCAAGACTGATATGTAGTGGAAATTTCTCTTCTGTGAAAGGATGGTGAGCTAAAGACTCTGGTTGAGACTCTAATCTGGGATATAGGCCGGTAGTAGAAAAACTCCCAGAACCCCCCGTTGTTTTTGCAGGGGCCACAACCACTACAATACAATTAAACCATATAACAAGCATGTACAATTCACTTTTGAATAACAAAACTCACCCAGGCCCCCCACTGGTCCCCAATCCCAATAACGTCCATAAACACAGAAATTCATAGCACACCCACCATCACTTACACAGCGTTTTCTCACCTATAAAAATAGCTCTTTATACACTTTTCCAACTCCCCCACCCTTTCCAAGCCCTCTTTCATCCAAAAAAGAACCCCACATATATTTTCCAGACTTCTTTTCCTCATGCCCCAATAAGTAAATCAGAGTATGCATTTGTCCTTGCCCAGAGCCAACCCCACTGTATATGTACTAAAGTTATATCGCTATTTTTTATACTTACATTTCGACACTTTGGAAAAATAAAACACAAGACACATGTGCAAAAGTATGCTTTCAGGTCCTTGCTGATACTCCTCGTGCAGCTTTGTTGTACTCCACTCCAACAGTTCAAGATGTAGCCGCAAGCAGAATATTCTTTCCCATTCAAACCTAGGGCTATGGCTAGGCTGCATGCCCCATTAAGCAAATCAGAGTACACATTTGTCCTTGCTCAGGGCCAGGCCCATTGACCAGGTACCAGTAATATCACCATTTACAGTACTTATATTTTAACACTTTAAAAAAATAAACTACATGGGCGTTGTTGAGCAGCTAAGGAAATGCCTGTCTGGCTGTAGAGCTCTGTCGCAGGCAAAATCTGAAAATTAAAATATCCTTAAATGTGCCTGTTGCAGAGTATTCCAAAAAGGTGGGTGAAGTGGAAGGTAGAGAGCAGCAGATGACGAGCTCTGCAGCCTTGTAGCGAAGTAACCACAAAGAGATGCCCAAAACAAGCAACAGTGGAGAAGTGCACCTTAAGAGGCTGGCTCAAACTTCTGAGCAATGAGGGTGAAACCTTGACTCGAGTGCAGTGCTGCAGCAGCCTGTGAAGAGGTGGAGCTAGAGGTCCCATAGCCACGCATGAACAAAGCAGGGCCTCTCCTCTAATCTTGCTACAAACCTTTATAAAATAAACACTCCAGAGTCTTGAAACAGCACTAAATGCTGGAAACAGCAAATAAGAGACAGCGGGCCCCGGATCCCCTCAACACTGGTGGTAGAAAGAGGAAGCGCTACTTTCCCTCTGGAAAACCGGAGAAGGCAACGGTTGAAACGGTGATACCGAGCAGCGTGTAGCACGGCAAGGAGGGAGAACCTCTTATGAAATCTGGGGAAGAGCTGAGCGGCAATCAAAGCACGCAACAGGCCCTAGACAATAATAGAGAAGGGAGGATGTGACAGAGGGAATCCCGCTAACAACTGAGCGATACAGCGAAACTAACACTTGTGGGCCTAGAAACGCTGTGGCGGAACCCACAAAGTTATCCAAGGTGGCCCCAAGAGAGAGGAACATAAATAAAGAGAGCTAGGCTGGGAAACAAAACTCGGGGCGAATTTGGGCGAACATTGTAAAACACCCTCCTGTTACCATACGACTTGGATGGGTTGTAACACTGCACACAGCCATCAGAAATTGAAACTTACTAATGTTGGGAACATCCATCTGGACTCACAACGCAAGTAGTACCGCCATCCCGAGGCTGAATATACTGACCTGGGGCCCTGAAGAAGATGAGGACTTGGTGACACCGCTATTTGGTGCCGGTATCCATACATACTGAGCAGCACAATACACGGAGACTGCAGAGACCGAAAAGGGCCACCAGGAACAGTAGATAAGACATCACCAGTAATGAAGAGAATCACCCAGAGAACCCAGAGAACTCAGGACTAGAACTCACAGCAAGAACACCCAGCTACTCAGCCACAGTCACTCGGAATAGAGCTGAAAAGATCCTCCTACCCAAGTAATTTTTTTAAAATGTATTTATTTTGAATTTATAAAGTGCACTAACAGCCCAAAGGCATCAAGGAGCTGTTACAACAAAGTGAGCTTAGTTACAGGTTACGGTATCGCTTACTGGTTACAAGGCGTAGCAATGTTGGCATAATGTAGAATGAGCATGAGTGAGAGAGTAAGCAAATTATACATTCTTGGATGTGAGGCAGAGGGCCTGCCATGTAATGGTTGTTTGGAAGGTGTTTGGGGGCGTTTGGGGAGTTCAGGTGAACAGTCGTGTTTTTATTTCCTTGCGGAAGGCTAGGTGGGAGGAGATGCCGCTGAGGTTGGGTGGCAGGAAGTTCCATTGGGTTGCAGCAATGAACGGGAAGCTTGAGCCTCCTGCCCGCGCTCTGGAGACGTTGGGCACTGATAGTAGGTTGGTGTATATGGTTTTAGTGGGCCTTTCTGTGGATGGTCTGATGAATCTCTGGGAGAGGTATTGGGGTGCCGCATGGTGAATGCATTTAGGGGAGAGTGACAGTATTTTTAATAGAATGCGTTCCTTGACTGGTAACCAGTGGGTTTGTTTCCTAGCGATTGCGATATGTTCTCTTCTCGAGATAGCCAAGGTAGGTTAGTGGAGGCACCACCTAGGAGGGCGTTACAGTAGTCTATTCGTGCCCCAGTTATAGCTCCGGCTACCGTAAGGCAGTTATCCTCAGTGAGGGAGGGTCTGGCTGCAGTGAGGAGTTTGGCGTGGTAAGCGGCTGATGAAGCGATGGCATTTACTTGCCTAGTCATTGAGAGGTTGTAGTCTGAGTAAACTCCTAGAGTTTTTACGGCCTGGGAGATTGAAATTGGAATGTTGTTGATGGTAAAGGAGTTGTATTGAGTGTGAAGTTTTTTGAATGTTTCAGGGGACCCGACTAGAAGTAGTTCAGTTGTGTCTCCCTTTAGGCAGAGCCAGTATTGAGCCATCCAGGTTTGTATGGTAGAGTAGACAGAATTGAGGGTTATGGAGTCGGCCTTGTACTCACCTGTGAGTTCTAGGAGGATCTGAGTATCATTGGCATAGTTTTTGTAAGTGATGCCTAATGAGTCGAGGATGTGGAAAAGGGGACTAGTGAAAATGCTACAGAGGGTTGGTGATATGCATGAGCCTGGGGGACTCCACATTGGATGGTGCTGGGGTGTGCGTAGGCAAAGTCAGAGAAGACTCTCATGGCTCTACCTTGGAGAAATGAGGCAATCCAGGCTGTGGCATTAGGGGAGAAGTGTGCAGAGGTAGAGACGTGTAGGCCCAGGTTATCGTGGTGCACAAGATCAAAGGCTGCGGAGGGGTCGAGGAAAAGTAGAAGGGCAGGTTTGCCAGATTCTTTAATGTCATTCATTTGGTTTTTAAGGTCTAATAGGGCTGTTTCTTTTCCATGACCTGGGCAAAAGCCAGATTGCGGGATAACAAGAAGGTTATTGGTTTCAAGGAACTGCTGGACTTGCAAGTAGGCTGCTTTGTCTATTATCTTAAGGAGAAAAGGGACTGTGGTGATGGGTCTGTAGTTACCTGGTGTTGTTGGGTCTAGGGATGTTTTCTTTAAGAGGGGGCAGACCCATGCTTCCTTGAGGCATGTAGGGACAGTGCCAGTGGAAAAGGAGGCATTGATAAAGGTAGTGAGCAAGGGTGCAAGAGTGAAGGTGCATAGGTGCATTCTTTAATCAGAGTGGCTGGGCAGATGCCACCTTTTCAGTTAGAAGGCTTGATGGAGTTCATGTGTGCTATGACTTCTGGTTCAATTACTTCTCTGAAGGAGAATATGGGTGAATTATCAGGCATGTCAGTGGGGATGTGGGGCGCATGGAGGTTAAGTGATTGTTGGTTGTTTTGGATTTTACTATGTAGTATGTCCAGTTTGTTGAGCATTGCATCCTGGATGCTGTTGCACCAGGCTTCATCTTTGGTAATGAGTTGCAGAGGTGGGGTGGGGGGTTCTAGCTCCCTGAATATGGAGAAAATGTCTTTACTGTTAGCACTAGCTGAGTCTATCCTGGTGTTGAATGTGGTGGCTTTGGCTTTGATGATGGCTGTTTTGTATTCTTTTGCCAATATGATTTTGGTGGAGTCACAGGGGCTAGCTTTCCATGTGGAGAGTAGTGCCCATTTTTTTAATCAGAGTTCAAGGAGATTGTGGGAGAACCAGGCGTTGGAGTGCTTAGTGCGTTTGGCTTTTCTGAGAGTGAGAGGGGCGATGGTGTCTATCGCTTGGGTGATGATGGTATTAAAGTTTTGATAAAGGGATTCGGGGTAATTCGAAAAGGGAGGTCTCAGGGCAGGAACTGTAAGGTGGGGAGTTAGTCTCTCTTTGGTCAGTTGACGGCCGCTTCTGGTAGAGGTTGGCAGGAGGGGTGTGATAGGTCGGTGGGCTGTTTTGGCCATGGTGATGTCAAAGAGGATGACACAGCGGTCTGTCCAAGGCAAGGGTTTGTTTGCCTTGATGGTGACTTGGCAATTATGATGAGCTATCCAATCAACGGTGCAGCCCTCTGTGTGGTAGGGGTCTGAGATAACCTGTTGGAACCCTAAGGTCCCCAATGCTTTGTTAAGGGATTTAGCTGCTGGATCTTGCAGGTCATTTAGACCGAGGTTGAAGTCACCTAGGATGATGGACTGTGTGGACTTTTTTAGTTTGTCTGTGAGGAGGTGAGTCAGGGAGGCTTGAAGTCTGTAGCTGGGCCTAGTGGGCGGTAGACAATATGGAGAGTAATGGGGCAGTTAGGGGTGCTTGAGTTTAAGGAGTAAGTGGTCACTGTTGTTTTCAGGTGTCATTTCTTTCTGGTGGGGATCGACTCATTAGCTATGAGTGCAACTCCGCCGCCTTTTGCGAGTAAGCCGATCCTGCCTGAGGATGGTGTAGCCAGGAGGGATACCAAGAGATATAGCAGGGCCCGAAGCTTTGTGGAGCCAGGTTTCACTAATCACAAGAAGATCAAGATTTTTAGTGGTTATAAGACCTTGAATATCAAGGGCATGAGCTGGTAGCAACCGGGCATTGATGAGGGTGTCGTTGAGGAATTGGGTGCATTTTTGTTTGAGGTGGCAGAGTGTGGATTGGGCTTGGAAGTGGTGGTGGGTGGTGAAGGCGTGTTTGTGCGGAGGTTGGATGTGTTGATGGTTGTGAGTGCACTTTGAATTCCAGGTAGTAGGCCAGGTTTGGGTTTAGGTGTAGCTGTGGAGGTAGAACCTTTGGGCAGAGGAGCAGAACCGGGTAAGGCAAGGGAGGCGGTGGTGCTGTGGGCATCTAAAACCGGTGAGGCCATTGCCTATTCGGATAAAGGTGCATTCTGTGCAAGTTGGTGTTGGGGTCATTATAGGAGGAGGCTTCATGGTGCATGTAGTCCCCCCTGTTGCATAACATGGTTGGGTGGCTGGCACCCAGCAGGGCTAGTTAAGCATATCAAGGAAAGGTTGGCTAGACACAGCTGTGGTGTGATGGCTGAGTTATGCATAATATGAAGCAAATGGATAGGCTCAGCAGGGCTAAGGTGGTGAGGCACAACAGTAGATCGATTGCTTGGCACAATATTAGTTGAAAAAGTAGGCTAGGCACAACAAGGGACGAATTTGCTTGGCACAACAAGGGTTGGCGATTGGGCACAACATTGGTTAGTGGCTGTGCAGAGCTTGGGTAAGGTGGCTAGACATAATGATGGATAGAAGGCTTGAATTAGTACTAAACAGGTAGGCACAACATGGGACAGTTGAAAAGCAAGGATACAAAACAATGTGGCGCAGCACCATGGCGAGTGAGCCAAAATACAGATTAATAAAGGATGCAGAACACAGCACCAATATACAGATTAAAAGGGATGCAAAACAATGTGGTGCAGCACTGTGGTTAGTGAGCCAAAATACAGATTAATAGAGGATGCAGAACACAGCACCAATATATAGATTAAAAGGGATGCAAAACAATGTGGCGCAGCACCGTGGTGAGTGAGCCAAAATACAGATTAATAAAGGATGCAGAATACAGCACCAATATACAGATTAATAGGGATGCAAAACAATGCAGCACAGCACTGTGGTGAGTGAGCCAAAATACAGATTAATAAAGTATGCAGAACACAGCACCAATATACAGATTAAAAAGGATGCAAAACAGTGTGGCGCAGCACAAAGCAGTAACATTGAGGATGAGCAATTTGTCCAGGTGGATTAGATCTGTTAGGCGGGTGGTCGCAGTGGGAGTAGGGCAGACAAAAGCTTATGGACATTAAAAGCCAACCAGGGGAAATAAGGGCATAGAATGGAGGCTGCACACCAACAATCCAGCAATAAAGCAAAAGGGCAGCACCATCTCAAGTACCCGCACAAAATACCCCTTGCTATATGAAAGATAGAATATCCTGGGGGTAGAAACTGTGATCCAGGACTGCGGACAAAAGAATGGAGACCCTGCATGCAACTAACAATAAGACCAATCGACCCGACACACCCATACAGAATGCAACTGAATTTACATTCCCCAAGGGTGAAAGGAAAGTACTGATAAGAGCTCCCAGAAGAGTTGGGCCTGAAGGAAAACCTACCAAACCCAGCACCAAAAGAGTCAACAAACATCCTTTATCCCGGTTGATGCTCATGAAACTCAGCATGAATGCCATGGATTGGTTTACCGTTAGGTAACAACAACTACAGGAAACTCACACTCAAGGCCCGAAACTCTGGATTACACTGAGCATTGAAAGGAAACGCAAGCCTGCTGCAGATAATAACATGAGAATATATCAACATCAATTGGGCAGCATTAGAGACAATATTAATACGGAGCAAACAAACGTTTGTGGCACAAACTTTCTTGACCCGGGAAAGGAACGCAATAACAACTGGGCACACAGAGAAGAAGACTCACCTCAATAGGAACTGTGCAAAATGATAAAAAGTGCAGAGGGGGGTGTGGGGGGGAAGGCCCAATGGACTCCTTCACTAGCTCACAAACCCTTTTAGCAGAACTGGAGACAAAACCCAGTGGACACTGATCAGCAGCAACGACTGAAAGTGCCTGGGAAGACCACTTGTTGACACCGGTACAGACCGGCTTTATGTCAATAAACAAAGTTGGACGATATAGTTGCAACCATAGGTTCACTTAAGTCTAAGTTAGAGAAGAAGAGCGGCTGTATAAATGAGGCTGAAGCAAGAATCAGTGAATTGGAGGATAAAGTGGGCCAACATGATCGGGATATAACAAACTTGAAAACTGAACTGTCTAAGGTGAGAGGCAAATGTGATGATCTGGAATCACGATCAAGGAGAAATAATAAGTGGGGTTCCAGAAGCAGCCTGCATGAGACAAATTGAAACATTTGTTGAAACACTCCTGAGAACCCTGTTTACAACAACCTCATTCACTGAATAATTCCTGGTTGAACGTGCACACCGCACCCATGCCCCTGTATCAAGACCGGGGCTCTCCTGCGCACTATTATAGCAAGACTATTAAACTACAGGGATAGAGACCTCCTTCTGAAAATGTCAAGAGAGCAAGGGACATTACGATGTGAGGTGAACAATATACACATATATCTGGATTTTGCTGCGGGGGTGCAAACCCAGAGGAGAACATACGACCCGGTGAAAAGACAATTGAGAATATGACAGAAACCATATGCATTAGTATTTCTGGCAAAGCTACGAATTCAGCATTGAAGAAGGACACAGTTCTTCAAAAACCCAACAGAGGCTATGAACTATGTGGAAACATCTATCCCACTCTCACCAGCAATCTGAGACGCAGACCAAAACCGGATCCTGAGAGCGGAGAACGAAAGAGAAGAAGCTAGGGAATGTTAAAGCAGTTCTAATGTATCCTTATGAGCATGGTTTTTTGTACTAAAATATAAACAGGCACAACAGAAAAGAAGTTTAAGAATGTAGCCTTGGCAGAAGCGTCCAGCTGGCAGTCTGAGAAACAGCAGCTGTTAGCATCGTGCCTCAGGAAAGTTCCATGAGTAACTGAAGGGTTCATCATCAAGTTGGGGCAGATGATGAGGGTTGAGGGGGGGAATTCACATGTTTGAGACCAATCGTTGGGGTGGGGCTCTGAATGGGCAGTGGAGGTTCACGCATCAAGTTAAGGGGTTGGGGGGTTACAAAAAAGTTGGAAGGCAGGCAGATAGAAGGGAATATGACTGCCTGCCGGTCACTAGACCATGGGCACGACTATATAAATTAGGAATAAATAGGTGATACAACAACTCTAATTACATGCAACATTCGAGGATTGAATAACCCTGTTAAAGCAAGAAAGATTCAGCGTACATTGAGCGACAGTCCCCAAAAGTTTTATTATTACAAGAAACACACACAGGGAGACCCACACATGCAGGGTTTGCACCTAAATGGGGGCAGCAAAGGTACTATACCACTTATTCATTGCAGGCAAGAGGAGTGTTGATACTCATACACAAATCATTGAATTTTAGCCCATATGATGTGCAGATAGATCCCGAAGGGAGATAGGTCGTAGCCAAAAGGGAAATGACAGGGGAAAGAATTATGTCGGTCAATACGTATGTTCCAAACATAGATGATCCAGACTTCTATTCCTGTATTTCCAAAATCCTGGGAACCACTCCTGATATTCCGGTGATATGGGGAGATTTTGATACAATACTGGACACACTTAAAGACAGATCCAGCATAAGGCAAAGGGGGAAAACGGTAGCCGCGTAGATGATAAAACAAATAATGACTATCTATGATTGGACGTATGGCGGGAGAAGCATACAGAGGGGAAAGAATACACATACTACTCCATGATACATGATGCATTGTCACATATAGACCTCTGACTGATCTCCGCAAAGTGGATGCACCGACTGCGGGGCATCAAGATCTTACCCTGCACCATGTCAGACCATTCTCCACTACTGCAAAATAGTTCATTGAACACGACGCCAAGGTCCAGGCCACTATGGAGAATGCCACTGGCAGCACTATCAGATGCCACCCTGGTGGAAGCACTCTGAGAAGGAATAACAATGTTTTTTTAAATAAATAAGGGGACGGTCCTGTAATACGCAACCGTATGGGAAGCATTCAAAGTATGGCTACGGGGCACAGCTATATCGGCCACATCAGGGATATTAAAGAGAACCAGAAGAGAGCTAGAAGAATTGGAGAGGGGTATAGGTAGGCTGAAAAATGAATATGACATGACTGGGGATAAGGCCCTATTAGACATAATCAAAGGCAACCTCTCAAAATTCAACAATATGGCGATAGGGATGTACACCTCATGATTAAACTGGCACAAGCCCATAGATATGGGGAGGAACACCGACTGTGATGATTCCTTGCAGGGGTGATTAGAAGGGAAATAAACTCTCAGATAATTGTAGGAATAGAAAGTGAAGAGGGGCAATTTGCAACAAAATCAGAGGAGATTAACACAATCTTGGAAAAATACTATAAGTAACTGTACACCAGAAAAGATACTAGCACTGAGGAAGAAGAGACTACATATTAAAATGAAACAGCACTCCCACTACAGGATGATGAGGCCTCGACGGTGCTTGATAATCCAGTGACACTGGAAGAAATAGAAGAGGCTATAACTACACTGGTTGCAGCAATTCCCCAGGTCCAGATGGATTAGTTATGGAGCTATGAAAGACATATAAGGACATCTTAGCCCATCGGCTAATAAAGATATGGGAGGAATCTTGTCTAAGCAGTAGACTCCCACCATCTATGACCGAAGCAATCATAACCATGGTGTTGAAACAGAATAGACCACCTAAAGAAGTAGCTTCATACCGCACATTATCATTAATCAATGCAGACACCAAAATATTGGCCAAGGTATTAGCAAACAGGCTTCTCCCATACATGCCTACTCTGATAAACATTGACCAATCAGGCTTAATTCCTGGCAGGTCCACAGCTTCTAATCTATAAAGGCTATTTGCGAGCATTTCACAAATATATCCCCATGCATCAGCAGTAGCAGCCACACTAGATGTGGAAAAAGCTTTCGATTTCGTGTCCTGGGAGTTCCTATTTGGTGTACTCAAACGATGTGGTATGGGAAGCCACTTCAGTAAATATATGAGATTACTCTACACCAATCCTACGGCTAGAGTTAGCACCAATGGAGTAATATCGGGACCAATCCAACTTGCCAGAAGAAGACGACAGGAATGCCCTTTCTCTACCCTCCTGTTTGCATTGACAATGGAGCCATTGGCCCAACGGATGTGAGAGCGTCACAGGCACAGGGGAATACATATATCCGGCGCCCCACAGATCATCTCCCTGTACACAGATGATGCACTACTATACATACAAAACCCAGAGATTAACATAAATCATGTTATGGAAGAAGTAGCAAGATTAACACACCACTCAGGATGCAAGATAAACACCACAAAATCGGAACTATTCCCATTAACTGAAAATACCATCAAACCAATAGACTTACTGGAATTCCGTTGGGCCCCATGCTGCTAAAATACCGGGGCATAACGGTATACCGAACACAGAAACAGCTATGCGCGTTAAACCATTAAGCATATCTCCATGCACTGAAAGTGAAACTGAATATATGGTCCAAGTTCCCGATGTCATCGCACGGCAGGCTCTCACTGCTCAAGATGATATTGGCACCCTAGCTGCTACACTATTTTAACAACATCCCAATATGGCCGGGGAGAAAGTTCTTCATAAAACTCTGATCACTGGGCTCTCAATTTGGTTGGGAAGGCGGCATGGCCCGTATGAAATGGGAAGCCCTCGCTGAACCATATGACAAGGGGGGACTGGCAGCGCCAGACTTCGAACTGTACTATCTGGTGGAACAGGTGAACTTTTCAGGGCCATGGTACCAGATAGCTGATAGATCTGTATATCAAGCTCTTGAACGCTATCGCGTTTCCCCAATAGACCGTAAAACAGTAGTACTAGATGACCACTACATACACTCCTGCTCATTTGATCCTGTACGCAGAACAATATCAGCATGGCATCGCATATTGAAATGCATAGGCATTTCCCCCCCATACAGCAGTCAAATTCCCCTATGGAACTGTCCGGACCTCCCCCCAACATTCGATGTAGATGTCCAAATATCATGGTACCCAGGGAAGTTAATGAAAATGGGGGGTTTATACCCAGGGGGTAGATTTGTAACTGAGGAGGAATTCAAAATTAAATTGGGAGGTAACCCAGTTAAAATGCCACAATATTATAGAGTACGAGCAGCGGTTTGGAAAAGATGGCCATCGTATCCCCAGGAACCAGACCCATCTGAATGCTCGGAGGCCATAGTAACTGGTGATGAACAAAATAATATATTCGATAATACAGAACAGTAAAGTGCAATTAATACAGTGAAAGACAAATGGGAGAGGGACACTGCAACAAGCATAGATGAAACAAAATGGCGAAAACACTGTGCACTAACAAAGAATGTCTCGCTAAATGCACGATTACGGCTCACACAATTCAAGGTATTGAACGGGCTACACTATGGGCCTCATTCCGACCCAGGCGGTAAGTTACCGCCTGGGTCGTACCTTTACCACCATGGCGTAAACTATGTTTACGCCATGGTGGTTGGCGGACTTACCGCCCCATTCCGAGGTTGGCGGGGCGGTAAGTCCCCAATCCCCACTTACCCTTCCCCATTCCCATTTTTGCCCCATAGGGCATAATGGGAGTGGGGAAGGCGTTAATTACGCCACCGTAAATTACGGTGGCGTAATTAACAACAAGGTCCCTTAGCGCCATGGATTTTAACACCTGCTAAAAGCAGGTGTTAAATCCTCCATAGCGCTAAGGGACCTCGGAATCAGGCGGTAAGGGTCGGCGCTGTTTACGCTGCCGTAAACCCCTTAACGCCTGGGTCGGAATGAGGCCCTATATCCCTGCAAGGGTGGCACGATTCTCCCGAGATACCTCGGACAAATGCATGAAGTGCGGGGTGGATGAAGCTGACACAATCCACATGTTCTGGAATTACCCAAAAACGTCTACATTTTGGAGGGAGGCTGCAGGGGCACTACACAACATGACAAGGATCCCTCCCACCCTCCTACCCCTTACATATTTGTTGGGTGATACAAAAAGTCAATATTAAAATACGTAGACTGTTCAACATAGGTTGTGTAATAGTGAAAAAATGTATATTACTGCACTGGAAATCCAAGACTGCCGGCCCCCTACAGTACAAGAATGGTTAAGAGAACTAACGTATGTGCAAGAAAGAGAAGATAGCTGTTAGTCTACTAACTGCTATTACTGTTCCGGTGTACCAAAGGACATATAGGGACCATTCTGAGATTATGTGAAAGAAACACAGAGATGAAGTGTAAAGCAAAATAATCAAACAGCTCTAATGTAAACGTGTTGAACGTCTTGTACTGCATGTCTGCCTGAAGCCTAAATAAAGTTAGAAAAAAACTAAAAAAAACTACAAGACAGATTCGCAAAACCATGCTTTGAGGTCCTTGGAGATGCTCCTCGCAAATGTTTGCTGCAATCGTATCCAACACTTCTTGCTGTGTCCGCAAGCAGAATTATTTTTCACATTGCAACCTATCCCGATTTCAAAGACTTTTAACACATAGCCAGTCCATGCTGCCCATGCCCACTTTAACCCCGTTGCCAGTCCCTCATGGTCATAGCCAGTAGCCAGATTGTCCAGGTCATTGACTTTGGCCATAACTCGACAATCTGGCCAATGCCCATGGCCACAGGCTATAGTCGCCAAAGGTATATCACTATTTTTTGTACATACACTATGACACTTTTCAAAAAATAAAACACGGACACATTTGCAAAACCATACTTTCAGATCCTTACCAATACTCCTTCAACGAGTTTCCTACAAATCCATCCATGTTTTATTTTTTCAAAAGTGTCAAAATGTACATACATAAAAGAGTAATATAAATTAGCCCCCACTAAACAAAATCCATTTTGACTTTCAAGAAACATTCAAGGTTGGGTCTATAATGTTTCTGAAAACGTTTGTGCAGGTTCGTCAAATGGCAACAATGTTATAAGACAACTAAAAATGCTCAGACACCCCCTCTAATTTTGGCCCCTCCTGACAAAATCGCACCAAACTTTGCAAAAACATGAAAATCTGGGTTTAAAATCCTTTTACAAACGTTTGCGCAGATTCAGGAAACAGCACCAAATTTCTAAGCCTTTCAAATATTTTGTGACCTCCACTCTAATTTCGCTCCCTCTTGATGAAAGAGCGCCAAACTTTCCAGAACCATTCAGGGTCCGGTCCAACATGATGTTGCAGAATTTTATGCAGTTTCATTGAGTGGTGCCAAAGTTACAAGCATCCAAAAACTGCTTTTCACCAACCTTGCAATGCAGAAATATATATGATGCCCTGAAAGCCGAATTATTGTGGCTTTCGGAGGGGTCAAAACAACTGTTTTTTTGGCTTTTTTTCCCATCCTCGTCACTCCTCACCTTCACAGAGATTCCTTCATTAGTTTAACAAGTCCAATGTTGTGTTTTCTAATGTTTTCACTGCGCAATCCGCGGACACCGGCGGATCTCTGCGAATCCAACATGGCGGCCATTTCAGAAAATATGACGCACCTCCATTTTTTATTGACCAATCAGCGGGCGTATCTGATGTCCCCAGACATCACTTCGCCTCCTGGACCAATTGGAGTGCTGTCTGCGGACAGAGCAGGGAAGTGAGTCCGCGGACAGAACCCAGATATCAGTAATTTTTTGGGACCTACTTTTTGGCCATTTAAAAAAAACTACTGGACAGATTTACACCAAATTTACAAAAGCATGCTTTTGGGACCAAGCCTCCACTCCTGCAGTGAATTTGGTGAAAATCTGTCCAGCGGTTTGGGCTGTAGGCGTAGGTAAATCTTTTTTCCATCGCGTCTATGGGAAAAAACACACATTTTGGGACCCCCCTATAACTTAGCCCCCCTCTGGACAAAACCTCACCAAACTTTGCAGAATCAATCTGACGGGCCATATACTCGTTTTGCAAAGTTTCGTGAGGATTCGTCCAGGGCAGGGTGAAGTTATAAGTAGCCCAAAAAGTGCTCTTCCTTTGGATTGAGCAACTTGACCATAACTACAGGGCTGCTAACTCAGTCCCTGTCACTCAATGAAAAAACGTTGTTAAAGGGATGATATGGTTACAAGTAAAACCGAAAATCCCCAGAAATGTGCCAGTTATGGTAAGCTAAGCAACGATAACTCGCGCCACAACCATGCACTGCCAAAACGAAGACACAGGAGATGAAGGATGACATCACAGATGTCACGGATGACATCACTGATGACATCAAATATCGGGGCCACTTGTTTTTGTTAACTGACATGATTAGGATAGTTTTTTGTTTTTACTGACAGTGAGAATGTCTAAAATGTAAAAGGTGCTATATATCTACACATTAACGTTTTGATATGTTCTTACAGTACTTTCCTTAGAGTTTAATCTGAGCTCACAGTGCACATACATGGGGCAATAAGCATACATCAAACACACAATTAATTTGTGTGAATGAGAATTAACTCTAATGTTATTGTCATTTTTTGGTGCTGCTGTTGTTTTCTTCCTTACTTTAGTTTCCCTGTATGTA
Source organism: Ambystoma mexicanum (assembly GCF_040938575.1). Taxonomy (NCBI): domain Eukaryota; kingdom Metazoa; phylum Chordata; class Amphibia; order Caudata; family Ambystomatidae; genus Ambystoma; species Ambystoma mexicanum. Next base: position 382,669,120 of record NC_090933.1, read on the forward strand.
ACTCTAATTTGTATGCATTGTGCGTTTTTATATGTATTTTTTCTACTAACAAAGTGAGTGGTCATTTTTTAATTGCTGCCTATTTATTCCATGTTTAACATTATTCAAAATGTTCATAAGGTAGCATTTATTATTTGACTATCAGAAATTACTTCATTAAAAATATTGTACTTCTATGGTGCAAGCTGCAACCTTTGCCTATGTGTATGTATGATTATGTTCCTCTATAAACAACACTAGAATATGTTTTATTCACATGAGTAAATTTTCTCCAATCCACCTTAATGTCTTGTTACCAACATTAAAAACGCAAACACTTGAAGCGACTGTTAATTAAAATGTATTTAATATGTGATGTAATCAGTGATGTCATCAATGACATTTGTGATGTCATCTTTCATGTCCTGGGTGTTAGTTTTAGCAGTGCACGGTGGTGGTGCTAGTTATGGTTGTTTAGGTTGTCATAACTGGGGAATTTCTGGGGGTTTTCGGGTTTGACTTGTTGTCATAACGTCTCTTTAACAAAGTGTTTTCATTGAATTTCGTAGGTTTTAATTAGTGCAACTTAACCATAATGTCGCTTTAACAAAGTTTTTTCAGTGAATTTCATAGGTTTTAGTTAGTGCAACTTAACCATAACGTCCCTTTAACAAAGTTTTGTTCAGTGAATTCCATAGGTTTTTACCAGTGCACCCTTAATTTCCTACAACTTACTAATATCATACTTACCCCAGTATAGCAACATTTGTATCCAATTTACAAAGTTTCACCTTAAAACTCTACCATTCCCCACCTTCTAGCATAATTTTTAACACTTCTTTACACTTTTTGCAACTTTTTCCACTGTTTTTGTGTTCGTCAATGTTCACGAATGTCTGACATCATCGAAGACTTTCATTCCACTGTCACGTGACCACGCACTTGCGCGTGGCATGATGACATGTCTGTGAATGCATACACACAACGTGAACGGGTCCATTCTTCGCGACCAGTTCGGAACTGCGATTTATCTTAAAAATGGCATCAGCTATTGCCATACCACCTCCTCAAGAGTCACCAACACCATCAGCTGGAGGACCTACACAACGAAAGAAGTTCAGTTCTTCAAAAGACAATGAAGAGGACCAAGAAGATGGGGTAGAGGAAGTGCGTACCTCTAGAACCCAGAGAAAATCATGGTTGTGGCAGTTCTTCACCACTGTTGGGGATGTACCAAAGGCTAAAGCTACCAAAGTGAAATGCACTGAGTGAGTCACAGACTACCTGGGCAGTACTGTTACGGGATCACCTCCATGCGCCGCAACACCAAATCGACCATCGCAATGCTCTCAGAAAAACTGTTCCTTCATTTGAAAGTAGTAGGCTGTCTTCCTCCACCTGATCTTCCTCAACCAGTACTGTAACCACCCACCTACTTCTGTGGGACACAAAAACCCACCAGCTAACTTGCAAGTGATAAAAGAGGTGGTTGATCCATATCTTTCAAAGACAACAGTACTCTGTATATACTGCAACACACCACTCTGCGGGGGCGGGGGGAGCGATTTTGCAGTGCTTTTGAATCTGTAATCAAGGAACATGAGAAACACTGCCCGCTACATTAGATGTAACACAGGTGCAAAATCCTCCCCTGTCCACCTGCCCCTCCATATGTGTGGTTGGTGCTTCTTCCTGCATGTCCCTTCCCACCTTACTTTCTGACATATCCTGCAAAAAAACACCAAAACACGTTTCTTTAGGAACCACCTTTCACAGTTTAAAAATAGAACTAAAAAAGAATCTTATAGACTCCATCTACTTTACATTTCTCAGTAAAATAGTTAGACTCAATAAGATTCTCCAACATTTCCATTAGCATTTTCCATTATGCTAATGGAAATAATGGACAATTGTATACTAGAGAAAAAAGGAAAGAAACAAATACTTTTCTCTAGCATAAAATAAGGACCATAATAGATGGTCCTTTATAACTATCCGTGGTCTCCACAGTCCCCTTTCTAGGCCACGAATAATTAAAAGACCCGGATGGCACGTGCAGAACATTGCACAGGGCAACCCTTCTACCCTTTTTTATCATATATTTGTAACACTCCCTCAATGCCTTCTTTCAAACATCCACACATCCATCCACCAATCACTTCCAAAAACTGTTTATATAACCCTATGAACGTATTAAGCTTCGACACGCCAACTACCACGTAACAATCGTCTGCAAATCTTTTGTATCTGCATTTCCATTACTTATACAAAAAATAATTGTACACAGTGCTCTTATAAATGCACACATGCATTGTGCAGGGAGAGAAGGGCATAAATAGAAGGGGCAGTGCTGATGGGCAACTGCTCATGAGAACTTAGTGCGAAGGGATGCCAAGATGGGACTCCACTGGCTAACTACTGGAGCAGAAGCGTCCCATGGGTGGGATGCATCTTAACCGTAACATCCCTTAGTTTTTTCTGTCAATTTAATAGGTTTTTATAAGTGAAAATATTTCATGATGTTACATCACTGTGTATAAGTAATTAATAATTCCTTGTTCCATATATATCAAAGAACTATAAATCTGCTTTAAGAAACATATTTTTTGCAACACATACTTATTTCAGTCGTTATCAGCAGCGCATGCTGAGGATGCAAATCATCGTTCAATTGCCTATGACATAAGGCTCGACCATGACCCCAGCCCCACAAAACCACCCCTATTATTCACTGCACCTACCCTGCATCCTAGCTCAGTCTCCACTATACCCTAATAATGTGACCAATGGACAGTGCTCAAAGCTTGCAGCCATGCCCAGTCTGCAAAGTCATTGGGCATGAGCTTCGGCCATACCGCATTCCCCAATAAGCACATCAGTGTACACATTTGTGTTTGCTGACGGCCAGGCCCACTACCCAGACACCAAATTCATATCACTAGTTTTTGTACACGTTGGAAAAATAAAACACAAGATATATTTCCAAAAACATGCTTTCAGGTCCTTGCTGATACTCGTCGCGCAGGTTTGTTGTAATCTAGTCCACCCCTTCAGGCTGTAACCACAAGCAGAATATTTGTTCCCGTTCAAACCTACTGCTTCGGCCATACCGCATGCCCCAGTAAGCAAATTACAGTACACATTTCTCCTTGCTGACAGCCAGGCCTTTCCCCAGACACCAATGTTATATCACTGTGTTGTGTACTTACATTTTCACACTTTCAAAAAAATAAAACACCGGACAAATTTGCAAAACCATGCTTTGAAGTTCACCAAAGGTATATCACTATTATTTCTACCTACATTATGACACTTTAAAAAAAATAAAACATGGACACATTTACAAAACCATGCTTTCAGGTCCTTGCCAATGCTCCTTGCTGCAAATTCGCCCATGTTTTATTTTTTTTAAAGTGTCAAAATGTATGTCCATAAAATAGTCATATCACTTAGCCCCCACTTGACAAAATCCATTCACACTTTGCACAAACATTAAAGGTTCGGTCTATAACCTTTCTGAAAACATTTGTGCACATTCCTTAAACAGCACAAGTTATAAGCCATCTAAAAATGTTGAGACCCCCCCCTCTAATGTTGCCCCCTCTTGACAAAATCCCACCAAACCTTGCAATAACATTCATATCTAGATCTACAATCTTTTTGCAAACTTATATGCAGATTTGTCAAATGGCATCACATTTATAGGCCTTTAAAATATGTTGGGACTCCCCAATAATTGTATTCCCTCTTTGCAAAATGGCACCAAACTTTGCAGAACCATTCAGAGTCAGGTCTAGAATGAAATTAAAAAATGTCATATAGTTTTATTGAGTGGCGCCAAAGTTATAAGCCATCCAAAAACTGTTTTTCAACAACCGTGTAATTCAGAAATAGTCATGCATGTCTCCGAACATCTCAGATGTTCGCGAACATCACAGGGCTGTGCCAGACATTCGGACTGTTTGCAGACTTCGGAGATGAAAAAAACACCAATTTTGGGGCTTTTTATGGCCATATCCCATCCTCATCACCCCTCACCTCCCCAGAGATTGTTTCATTAGTTTGACATGCGCAATGTTGTGTTTTTACGATGTTCGTGGACGACAGCGGCTGTCCGTGAATCCAACATGGTGGGCTTTTCAAAAAATATGACGCACCTCACGCTTTTCACCATCCAACCAGCAAGAGTGTCCCATGTCCGCAGATATCTTGCCACCCTCTAGACCAATCGGAGGCCTGACCGCAGACCGAAAAGGGAATTGGGTCTGTGGACCGAACCCAGATATCACAAATTCTTTTAACCATTTTTTTAGCATTTAAAAATGAAATACTGGACGGATTTACACCAAATCTACAAAAGCATGCCTTCGGGAACAAACCGCCGCTCCTGACACAAATTTGGGGAAAATCGGTCCAGCAGTTTGGGCTGTAGGTGTGAGCAAAAATTGTTTTCTATTGCGTCTATGGGAAAAACCACACATTTGGGGACCACCCTATAACTTTGCCCTCCTGCATGCAACCTCACCAAACGTTGCAGAATCAATCTGACTGGGCCATATACATTTTCTGCAAAGTTTCATGAGGATTCCTCCGTGGGAGCAAAGGTATAAGCCTCCCAATAAGTGCTCTTCCTATAGGTTGAGCAACCATAAATACACGGCCGCTACTGCAGACCGTGTAATATATATATATATATATATATATATTTTAGGGCGGCGATAGCCACCCTATAGTTAAGGTGAGTCAGACTCCCATGGTACCCCCTCAAAATTCTATTGTTAATAACATTTGGTTCGAGTAACGGATTTGACTGATTTTTTGAAAATGATTGGGAACTAGTGTCTCCCCCACCCCCCAGAGTTTTTACTGCGATGTTCACGGACACCAGCAGCTATCTGCCAATCCAACATGGCAGGCTTTTAAAAAAATATGATGCACGCTTTTCACCATCCAATCAGCGGGTGTGTCCCATGCCGCCCTCTGGGCCAATCAGAGCCCTGTCCGCGGACCAAATAGGGAAGTGGGTCCGTGGACTGAACCCAGATATCACTTATTTTTTTGGACCTACTTTGTGGCTGTTTAAACAAAAAAAACTGGTTGGCTTTACACCACAATTTACAAAAGCATGCTCTCAGGACCAAACTGCAGTTTCTGTCGCAAACTTGGTGAAAATCCGTCCAGCCGTTTGGGCTGTAGGCTTGAGCAAATTCTTTGTGCCATTGCTTCAACGGGAAAAACCACACATTTTGGGACTCTCCCTATAACTTTGCCCCCCCCAGCCATGCAACCTCACCAAACTTCAAAGAATCAATCTGACTGGGCCATTTACTTGTTTTGCAAAGCTTTGTGAGGATTCGTCTGGGGGGTTGTGGGGGCAATGTTATAAGCCTCCCAAAAAGTGCTCTTCCCATGGGTCGAGCAACTTAACCATAACTACACGGCCTCTACCGAAGGCCATGTAATATATACATATATTATAGGGCAGCGATAGCCACCTTATGGTTAAGGTGAGTTGGACTCCAATAGGAACCCCTCAAAATTCTATTGCTAATAACGTTTGATTTGAATAACAGATTCGACAGAAAGTTCTGAAGTGATTAGGGACCAGTGCCCCCCCCCCAGACTGCACAGTTTTATAAAGACACGTAAAGAAATAAGAAAGTTATTAAGACAATGTTTTTCCAACATTGTGACCTACTTCCCATTAATTTCCCCATAGACAAGCAAGGTCAATTTCTGCCAAAGTACACAGCCCAAACAGCTGAATGGATTGGAACCAGGTCCAAAACAACTTGGGCACAAAGCATTGATTTGTGACCAATGCATGGTTTGGGGTTATTCTGTGCAGTAGTTATTTAAATATTTGACAGAGAAGCGGGTGACCCTTCTCAAAAATGGATAGTTATATCTCCCATGGTGCATTGTAGTATTGGGTTTTCAGAAATGAAAAAGCCGCCATCTTGTTTTTCTCTTGATGCGAGAGATAACTGCGGCTACAGCCGAGGATATGAGAACATGAAATGCAGGAAAAAAGCTATTTGCATGTAAAAAAAACATGCAAATGCCATCAGGCTAGAGGTGGGGGGTTGACTGGAGAGCACCAAGTGTAATACAGGAGTTGGAGGGGGCCTAGCGACTGTGTATGGAACACAAAGGTTTCTGTAGCTCGGCTATAGCCTTGAATAGCCGCCATCTCAAAGCAAACTGCATCACAGAAACAACGTATTTTGTTGGGGGGAAGGGGTGGTGAGGAGGACATATGGGGGGGCTGGCACAGATGAGGGGGGCACTTGGTGACGGCCTGGGGGCAAGAAATTATTTTATTTTCTGGCCTTTTTTCTGATGTTCGAGGCTACATTCGAGGCTACAAAGGACTATGGAAAGCCACAGGTAAGAGTTGTTCCGTGCCCACAGCTATACATTTTGGTGTGTCTGTGTTTTTTTTTCTTTTTATAAGATATATGTATGGTTATAGTGACTTCAGGGGGTGAAAAATCATTGGCCATAGCCAAAGGCCATGATCGGTCACACGGTGGGTATTCGGGAGTCTTACCTACTTAATTACATGTCAGACTGTGGAGAAAAAAAGAAGAAATTATTTTCAAAAATCAATACAAAGGGGAGCCACCCTGCTCTAGTTTTAGATGCCTCATACACAGATTTTTTTAGCCTGTGTATTCTCACCCATGCTATTATATTTTGTGTAATTGTACCCATTAAATGTATCCCCACCTAGTTTACTGTCATGTATACTCTGTTTTCTTTATCTTCATCTACTTTACACATCTACATGATCAGTCTTTTACTGTATTGATCTTTTAACTTCGATTGTATTAGTAATGTCTCTTTCTTCATTCATATTCCATACTTAGACCTTTTCAAAAAACATATATATTATAGCAGCGGCTATACAAAAAGGGGAGCGATTGCTGTATTGAGGATTGCGCCTAGCAACAGCAACTACTGGGGTGGTTACCTCTGGTTATCATAAATCCTTCCAACACCATAGGTTGTTACCCATGGGTTTACTGTGCAGCTGTGGACAGAGAGCAGCCACAAGTGTGTTGTGTGTTGTGTAGCTGCAGCTATAAAAATGTATTTAAAAATAATATACATGTGTGTGGATAGTTGTCTTGTAAAGAATTTTGTACGATGTGTTGAGTGTAGTATTTTTAAACAGTTATTGTAAAGTTTTTAATACTTTTTATTCACTAATAATGCATATAAGTGTACATACTGTAAAAAGTAAATAAATGTGCAAACAAAGTTTTTTAAAAACAAGTTTATTTGGGGTTGATGTGGTTGTGAGTTTTTTCTTTTAGTTTGAACACATGATGCATCTTCTTCTTTAATGCAATTATCTGTATTCTTACTGTGCGATTTGTCATACATTTTAAATCTACTTTTGTTATTGATCGTACTTCTTTTTGAACATTAATTAATAGTTGTTTTAATTCTGTTAATGAATCCATGACTAGTTTTGTGGATAGTTCTTGTGGTGCTTCTTGTTTAATTCTTCGTGATACTTGAATATTTTTAGACAATTGAAGATGTAATATACTTAAAAAACATCTGTGTTGGTTGCATACATATTTAAAAGTAGTTAGATAAACTATATCTGTTTGATGACTGAAATATGTTCAATAACATATTATTGTTAGTCTCATTTTACATAGATATAAATAATGGATTTACAAAATCCTGAATGTTGCGTATTTTCTTCTGGTTCCTTTCTCAGGCATCGTCTTATTTAACTTCTTCTTCTGTCGGATAATTTTCCTCAAGCCATTCCATGTAGTTTTCCGTTGTACTGTGATAGAAAAGAAATACTGCTTGTCACCTTAGATATTAGAACTAGAAATGGAGGAATGTTTACATGAGGAGAGAAGGTGGAACATCTTGTATTTACTTTCAAATTACTTGTTTATTGTTTGTGTGGTGGGTAGCTGCCGATAGGATGTCAAGTACCGCATATGCTATTCAACGGTTGAACCTATCAGAGAATTTACTTTTTTTATATTATATATATATTGGTTAAAGAACCCAAAGGCTCTTTTAAGAACCACCCAGAGAACCCTTGAAATCTATTGGAAAAAGGAAAAAACCCTTTGATGCCTTTTTTTAAATAGCCGCAGTTACATCAGCAGTCATTGAAATGTCATGCCCTATCAGATGGGTTGTAGCCACAGGTACCACCAAGCCAATCGCACCTCGTGTACGTTTTTGGCAGGTGCAGCCGCGGCTATAACTATCGCCCTAGCCGCGTGTATAGCGATACCAATTCTTGTACATTGATCATGATATTTCATTGATTTTACACTACACAATTGTTGATGTGTTTCTGATTCTATGCCCTCATGTGTACCTTTATGTTGTTTTAATTTTGACACTTTGTTCATATGTCATTTTGAATCTGTAAAAATGTTATGGGTAGCCGCTTGGACGTCGAGCATTTTGGCAGGCTGTTGTAGCTGCGGGTATGAGCTGCCTGCCCTACCCGCGGCTACAACTGTTTGTATTTTGGTGCAGTGATCATATTATTTTAGGGATGTTTTACCACAGAATTTTACATGTCTTTCAGTTTGGATGTTCTCACCTCACAGCATCTGTGATTGAAATCTGAAACCTTTGCGATACATTTTTTTCAATGGAGGGGAAAATGTATTTGTACCTGCAGGAATGGGAGGTTCCCAGAGGGTCCCCCCAATACAACCAGGGTTATTGCCACGGTTATGTAATTTGTGTAATTTAAAAGGAAGATGGATTTGATTAATTGTGTTTCTACATGTTCTACAAAGAAGTCTTTAGAAGGATTGTTTTGGGTTAATTGGCTATTATAGGTGCTTATAGGAGATATGAGAGTCATTAAAACATGAGAATTGAATTGTGTTTCTTAAAGTGTGTGTGTTCTCTAACTAATTAGGTTTTCTTTTTTCAACATATAGAAGGATATTACTATATGTTCCCTCTTGTATATGTAGTGAATCTATTCACAACTTCTGTAACATACAGATTAACTATACTCCCACCTCTTTATTCTGATTAACTTTACACATATTGCAGTTTTTCTTTTTTTTAAACCATACATCCATAACCGCGGCTTCTGTATCGTCCAACGTGAAGTTAGAATTTGGAAGCGTGGGTAATTGCAGCAATGACTGGGGGTTGTAGCCGCGGGTTCAATGGAACTTACGCCTGGCTGCTAGGGCCCAATATGCTGAAAAAAGTACTCTTTTTACCTGAAAGAGGCCTTTTCAAGAACTATGTATTGCATAAATATGTATATATGTATAAAACCCTATGTGACCCCGCCTCTTATTAACAATTTGTAACCATGGCTATAAACAAAGTCAATGAACTGTAGCCGCGGTAATACTGAAAACAATTTTGGGGTATTATTTTATTGTATTTGTGTATCTATATGTGATAAGTAGTCCTTAAAAGGACTGTTTTGAGGTACACTGAGTGTAGTATTTTAGCATATTTGGAGTATTGTTTTGATGTTATGAAGGAACACAGCATTTCCTTCATCAGTTAGGTGTATTCCATCATGTCTATAGAAATTGGGCATGTAGAACTGTATGTTGGTGTTTGAAATCCATAATTGGTTGTGGTCACTCATGAATGCTGAAACTACTTTATTGACATTTCTCTGTGATTTTTCAATTTTACCATTACATTTGGTGGTCCATCTCCATTTTTGCCTCTGAGTCAGATTGGAAAAGATAAAGATGGTGTGAGGAAAACATTCTGTTAGTTTTCCCATGTCTTGTTTCATCATTAAAGTAAAGGACTAAGGTCTAGAATGACAAAAACAATCACTTTATTTCCCGTATTCTATCCAGTGGTATACAGGCATCCCAACATCATACTCTAAGGCTACGTCTTTGGAGAGGTAGGTTGAGCAGTAAAATTGGAACAGGTGAAATCGACAATGCTGCAGACGTTGAGGGTTTATTCATTGCCACTGAAACTGTATGTCTCCAAGCTTTGAAATGGAACGATTGAAGGTCCACGTCTTGGTGTCTTTTTGCACAGGCTGCATAGGATTTTCTCAATTTATTTTAAAACAGTATTCGTTTTTCTGGAAATATTTCGAACTATCTGCAGTGGTGTTCTTGGAGGCTGTTTTTTTGTGGGGTGAAAAAGACTGCAAAAAATGATAGTGCTAGTGTGTCTACCTATGTGATTGTTTTCTATCCCTTGTTTTCCAAGTTTACGTATCCCTCTCTTTTGTAACACTCTAATCTGATAGTCCAGAATGAGATATAAAACTCCACTAACCTGGTCGGAACGCCGGAACCGGGACAGCAGCGGCGGAATTGAAAAGCCTCCCTGAGAGTCCTGAGACCCCTACTCTGCTGGAAGGGAAGAAAGAAACTTCAACAGGAAGAGGCAGGACCCCCAGGGAAACCCTCAAGGGGGAAAAAACCCTAGGTGTGTTGTCGGAGATCCTTGCAGACAGGTGGTTTATCCACGGCGCAGACCTCCCGATTTGATGGCTGTATCACAGGTTCTAACGGGAGAAAACAACAGGTGAATATAGGAGGACAGCGGAATAATAGAATCGATTGGGAGAAGAGAGGGGTTTCTTACGGATGGATTTGGAGGAATCTAGTTGTTGCTGAGAGGTGGAGGGTTCTCGGAGTGAAAGGTAGAGATGGTTGGAAGGAAGCGCTGGAAGGGCACACTATAAGGTAAGAGAGAAAAAGGAATGGTAGATACCATGCAAGATTGAATACACTAGAATAGGGAGAGCCTAGAGTTCGAACTTACGGAGCGTCCTGAAATACAGAAGCGACGCGCGAAGGCGAAAGCTTTCGGTTCTGATATAGCGTCACATGACATGTCGTAATAGTCAGCTGGTTGCGTGGAAGAATCATGTGACCTGTCCTTGACGTGCACTGATGACGTGGAACCACAGTACCGCTAGAACTGGTGGTATTGACAGAAATAGATCGCGCATCTGCACAACAAAGCGCGGAACTGCACATTTTCCACCTATGTAAGTGTACAAAGCAGCGATGACGAAAAGGTGTAACATCTTTTCTCTCATGTTCTCCATGTTTACTTAAACTTCCCCATCATCTGTCCTGCAACCACCCAGTATAACATCCTTTGTTTATTCACACCCAGTTTATATATCCCTGTTTAGTCACTGTAGTTGTAGTTTTTATACCTTTACTGTAAGTTTGCTGTGTGTTTTATTGTAGTTGTAATTCATGCACATCTTGTACAGGTCTATGTAGTTTATCCATGTCTGCATACGTTTTCATTCCTGTAGCTCTTTCATGTGGTGAGGATGGATTGGGAATCTACACTGTTTTTGTTTTTTTTGTTTTTGGTTAATAAAAAACCTTTAACATACAAATAAAAGGAAAAATACAAGTACTTAAACATTGTAATACAATCAGAAAACACATTTTAATTCATTGACATTAAAATACAATTTCCTTAGCCAAAAAAAACAAACAAGAGAAGAAAAGGAAAGGAGAAAAAAAAAAAATCATTCAAATGAACACATCTCATATCTCATAATTCAGTACACATTTATAGACAAATTAAAAAATTTAATAAAGCTTGTGATGGCAATCATTACCAAGGTGGTGCGTCCTTCTAAGCACATATCCAATAACAAACCTGGCTGCCTCAATGGGCATGACTCAAGAATCTTCTTCAAGTGAATACACTGTAAACTCTGGATAGGGGAGCAGAATAGTACTGAGTGCTCAAGGGATTCAGTCTCCCCATTCCTCAAACAGAAACAAGTTTCTTGTTCCTCTGTGAGCACTCAGTATCTGACCAGGATATTCCTGGTGAGAACAAGGCCACAGCGAAAACGCAAAAAAAGAGATTTAATTTTCGTGTCAGGGTAAATTGCAAGGAAGGGGGCAAGAACTCCACACTTATGCTCACCTTCCAGATGCTTCAACAAGGAATATGAGTGCATATTGTCAACAGTGCAAGTCCAATCATACAGATACAAGGAAGGTTTATCTGAATCTGGTCTATCTACAAATTCTTCAATGGTACTACCAATCTCGACCAGAAGAATCTCAATAAACCTATATATTTTATCCACCCAAGGGCTTCCTTTTCCTTCGAGCAGAACCTTTAAATAAACATAAAGAGAGTTTACAATAGAACATAAGATTTTCAGAAAAAAGGACATAATCTTCCAAAATGCTCTAGCCTTAAGAGAAACAATACCTAATTCATAACGAAGTACATCATTCGGCACAGACACAGGTACTCTCAGTTTCTGTCTCCATATCAATTCTTTGTAGGTAGATATTCCAAGATTTGTAAGGCATAACACTCCATTAATACATTTCGTACAATTTTCCCCAAATAATTGTTGACAGACAATTTTAAGGAGTGCTTTCGAAATTTGGAATCAATCCTCTGTAGTTGATTAGCCATAGATTGGGCATGATCATGAAACCAGGTTTGGTGTACACCAATATTGGGCTTTACACTGAGCAGGAAGCCCAAATACACTAGGGAATTAACCTTCAAGAGGGCATGCTTTCCAATATTTGAAAACACTTAATGTGTAAACTACCATTCCCCTAGATGGAAGAACACCCTTTCCTTAGTGTCTGGTGTTAGTCCCTAGGTAGCGCGTGGTGGAACGCCCATATAAAAGGGAAAGACAAGGAGAGCTGTCCCTACATCTACAATGTTTGTCTACTATGATTTTCAAACAAATATCCAAAAGGTTTGTCACATTGGCATTTCAAGGAGGACCTATTTCCATAAGACACCTCGGCCTTATATAACTTTATTGACCTTCCAACGAAGCGTACCAACGATGTACCTCTAAAAAGGTTTCTTCTAAAAAATTCAAAAGAATTCAAGGGTTGTGGGCAGGGCCCCTTTGTCTTAAAAAGGTGAATTCTATCACAACCTCGGGTTTCCCTGACTGCAACTGTTCGCAAGAATTAATCAGATATCAGAAAGAGGAGAAGGTGTGTTCTCCAGTACAATGGTGTTGATTATATCCTGTATCCCATACTCCTTAGGGGATATCCAATTACCACATCTACCTAGGAAAAGTCAATACAAATACTTTTGGTCTGGGTTCGGTAGCATTATCTTAATTGTTATATGCTCTTGTTGGATCAGTATGTATAATTTAGTGTAGAAAAAATATATTTTTAACTGGTGGTTACATGTCCTGGCTAGGGCCATTGTGGCTCATGCCACCCCATTGGAACCTCATCACTTTTTGGTTTATATATAAAGTCTAAATAGACTACGATCAGTATCATACTTCAGATAGTTACCTTATGGCCAGATGTTGTAGGCCTACATCTGGTGGTGTGACGGGCCGGTCTCCTGTTGGTTGCAAGAGATCCTAGGTGTACAGGTTTACTGTCAGGTCCCCTAGAAGGAAAATGGGGAAGAATGTAGCCACCCGGCGCTGAGCTCCGTTTGTTAACATGATCTTATATACAATTGGTTATTCTGAGTCTTGGGCCCGACGTCTAGTCCCTCATTAGGTGTACGGGCGGGAGACCATCTAATCCGGTATTTTATAAAACCTAATACCGGTATATTCACTTAGCATGCACTGTTAACTACTGCTGTTCAACCATCGCTGTCTGCAAGCCGGTTCCTTTAGAATTGTCCTTATATGTGCACTATAACATCAAAATGTGCGTTTGTAGCGGTCTACTTCAAATGAATTTGTTTGATGCATTCCTAACTTATTTTTCACTGTATAGACCATGTAATCGGGATGGCTACAACCCAGCGTTCGTGGTATATATGGTTTAACATTGCAGTATCTACATAGCGCTGCAATGTCTACTGTTTGATGGGAGGTAGTGCAGCTCTCTGTGTTCCTGTAACCACGATTTGCAGTTCTCGTCATCGACTTCATTATCAAACATTGCAGCGTTTTCATTGTGCTGTTACTGTCCCTTTGTGAGATATATGTCTATCATGTCGGCTGGTGCAGCATTTTCATGTAGCATGGAAGATCGCAGTTTATAGCCGCTATGTGTGTTTCATATTGTCGGCTTGGTTTTACATACTGCAGCATATTCCTTACATTGCAGCATCTCCAATAAAAGAGGAGTTCTCTGTAGTGCAATGTAGTGCAATATTGAATGATAAATACAATTTTTCCATGTCAAGGTGAGGACTACATCTTCGCTCAGAATATCATGCAACAATGTCATCCCCAGATCAGCCAAACCATTCCTCCAAATTGCACCATTTTTATGTATGTTACTACGTATTTTGCTCGAATAAACAGTGGCCCTCGAATAAAAAGAAACACAATCTGAGTTTAGATCACCTTCTAACATCGAGTGACCCCATGGATAATTCTCACACCAGTCATTCACATAACATAACAGCCAGTCCATTGTCTCCCTCAATTCTCCCATGCCTTCATGCCAGTATGAATGTAATATAAGGAGATCCCAACAAGGCTTATCCATACATCTAATGTGGGTAGCTAAAATAACATATAAGGAATCATCAGTACCCACCACCATAAGAGCTCTGCAATTTTTAACCATGGTTAGGAGGCCCCCAGATGGTTGACCAATAAATCCCTGATTGGCATTTGAGCTGTGACCTCAAAGCCACCAAAGACTGGACGAGCCATCAATCAGGTCTCCTACAGGGAGATAATCACATGTGACTTAACTTTAATACCCAACCCCGGATCTGAAAAAAGATGCGATAGTCCCCTTGAGTTCCATGAGAGGATACTTAATTGACAAGCTGGAATATCAGTCTCACATTTAACAAATTCAGTGTTAAAGACACAATGCTCTCAAAAACCATGACCAGCCCTTTGTAGCTGTTGGGAGCTTCCTCGTTTCTTTTAAACACTGCACCTCATCCCCAAGTGTGTGGTCTTTTTCCAATTCTCTCCCAGGATTATCCTTTTTGGGAACTCCTTTCATGTGAGTGAGGTTGAAAGCAAAAACCCTCAAATTGTCCCTCTCATTCATCACAGCATTGAAGTCCAATCCCAAAGTAAAATATATCAACAATCAGTACGATACCTGTGAAGAAAAGCGACTCTCTGAATCTCCCCGGAAGAGGTACGAACTAAACTAGGGATTTCAGCCAAAAGTCACAGTATGATAGACCATCTGAGCACAGCGGTTTTATTATCACGGATTACACTCTCGAGCAGTATGACGCATGAATGTTCAGTATCCCTCACCGCCATCAGTGATGTTCGCATGGCAGGATTTATTTAGTTCAGTAGTAGATACTTTCTCAGAGCTGGAGCAAAAAGCCCTCAGCCCCGATGGGGCACAATCACAGAATGTCCCTTCACCACACATCACATTGGTATTCTGGAGCCTCGAATAAGACTCATCACACATGGGACGGGTGGGACTAACCACTCCCTCTGATGTGTGTTTTCCAAGCCAAAGCGCTCCTTCACGTGCACTCCCACTTTAGCCCAGGTTACCACAGTGGGCAAAAGTGGAAGTGGTATACCCATTCCATATATTGTAGATCGTTCTTTCAGAAACGTATGGCGTTAACAGCCAATGGGCTATGCAGCATATCGATAATACTGCTAGAAGGACATCCCACATCCAGCCGACTTGTTACACTGGTCGTATTCCCTTCAAAAGTATTCTGCACAGAGGGTGCAGCAACCATTCCACTCTGTGGTATTTGGCCTACTCTGTGGAGTAAACCTCCTCCTTAGCGTGCCACTGCTAGACTGTCACTCTGCGCCACAGAAGTCTGAGTTTATAAATACTCAGCCTCCAATAGTATGCACAAAGGATAGACTGCAGCTCAGCAAACCTCCTCCTTAGTGTGCCACTGCTAGACTGTCACTCTCCTCACTCTGTCAACTTATTCAGTCTGCTCCAGAAAGTTCATGTCTGTTCCCCCCCAATACAAGCTATTATGTATTGACTCCTGGCAGTTGGGTCACACATACCATCTCCTACTGTATTATTCCCCATGCATTGGACCGTTATGCTCCGTATCGCTGTCCACTATACGCTTATTCCTTGTGTGCAACCCATCTTTTCTCTGTTTTTGAACGTCAGCCACCCTAGTCTAGTTTTGAATGCTGCACCCAGCGTTGACAATCATCCTGGTGTTCTGAAATAGCCTTGTCCAAACCATCTAGGGTGGCATCTCCCACCTTCATCCAGCTTTGACAGGTTTTATATATTACCAAACAATTTTACAGTTCAGGTGCAGGCAGGTGGGGTTGGGTGTTGGTTGTTGGAAAAATAGTGATAATATTTGAACATTGTGGTGCAGATGATGAATACTGCTTTGCAAATATTTTCCATGCGTTCTTACTTTATGTCTATATGAGTCTTTCTATATGATTCTTTCAATTTATTCAAATGTACGCAGACAAGATGTTTAATAAACGTTGAAGTTCTCATACTGTGTGACGGCTTGTTTAAAGGACCCCTCTGTGAAACGTATCCATAGAACATGCATATCACTTTTTCAATCTCCTTTTTGCTGGGTTGGTCCTTCACGCAGTTATATTGCGAACTGTCTGCAATTGTTTTTGAGTACCTTACTTTTCTTAAGGAGGTAAAGCTGAAGCCACTCACAGCAGCTCAGTCTCCAAGTTTAATGACCCCACCCTACATTCACTTGCTGTCCAAGTTTACTTACCCTACCGCATCCATTCAATTGCAACTACCTAGTATAATTTCCCCTGTTTATTCTTACTAACTTTACATATTGCTGTTCTATTCCTTGTTCTCCAACTTTACCTATCCATGCTATTTTTTCTTGTTCTCCAAGTTAACCTAACCTTCTCCATTCTCTGTCCTGCAACCATCCAGTATAACAACCTTTGTTTATTCTTACCCAGTGTCTATATCCCTGTTTGAATGCAAGAGAAAAGAGGCTTAAGGTACAGCTGGTCTGCTCGGCAACTCTTAAATCACCAATTATACTAGAAGGTTACACTGTTCCAAAACGTGGGGCATAGCTTGAAGATTGGTGAAAAAATACTTCAAGATGTGGTGTATTGTCGCAGTTCACTGGAGTGACGGTAAGCCAAAGCCATCAAAACATTGGTTAAAAAAAAGGTAAAGAATTCCAGGACCCTACGCCAAGTTAAGGTTTGTGCTGTTTAATATTTAACAAGGTGCCCTTTAAGTGATAACACGTGTTTCGGCTCTGATGAGCCTTTTTCAACTCTGTGCTAGTATTTGAAAGTAACTAAGCATTAAAATAGCAAGTGTCAATTATTAGAGTAAAACCACAAAATAAAATAAGATGAAATGAACCCAATGTCAACAAAACCGCAAACGATAGCAAGTGGTAACAATAAAAAAAAACAGAACATGAATTTTGTTAGATGCAGTGGTCGAAGTGAGCGGGAGCGGTCGGGAGCGGTGCTCCTGTACTTTTTTAAATTACCTTTTACAGCTCCTATACTTTTATTTGAAAAAGAAACCGTTCCGGAATGGTTTTGTTTTAAAATCAAAGTTTAGGAAGAAGTTGAAACTTGCACTTTCAGTGCACTGCACTGAACGTTCCCTTAAACAGCAGGTGCAAGTGTTTGGGGGTGTGTATTGTGTGTGGGAGGGGACGAGTTGATGGGGTTTGTGGGGAGCGGAGCAGGCCACCAGAGAACATAGTTCCACTACTTCTTTTCGTACACTTCGACCACTTTTATTAGCCGGCATAACATACAATTAAAAAGACAGAGAATAGGGGTTGGCATTGGGGAGGAGTATATCGGGTATGAGAAAACATAGGGAGGGAAGAATGGAGGGAGAGACAATTGAACAACAGGGCAAGAAACAAAAATAAAAAATTGTTCATTAGTGATTGTTTCTATATTACATAACATAAAATTATAATGTAAATAAACATTATACCATACAAAGAACCTTTTAGCTTACCCTATTTGCAGTTCAATCTTATTCATATATTTATTTTGTGATCTTGATTCCTGGGATTGATCCCATCATTTTATCCTATTAATAAATAGTAGTACGGGGTTGCCATTATTTACTATGCTAATATTACATCTAAAGTTAACTGCACTCTGGGCTTACCGCATTCCCAATTACAATGAGCTGTTGTTGGCACCCGTAAATGTGTGTTAGGTTAGTGAGAATCCCCTATTTTCTTATGTATGAGAGTTACAAGAGATTAGAATGATCTGTTGTTTATACAGGCGTCCCAAAAAATAGTCAGCACTAAAAGTGTTGTCAGTAGCGTTTAAATAGATTTGTGTACAGTCATATGTTCATCCCAACTGATTTCTAATGAGCCCACTCTTGTCTGGAATATAGAGATAATGCTTGATGTACACGCTTACCTTGATGTGTGCAGCTCACTCTCGTCGGCTGTGTTCAGAGTGGAAAACAGCCGAAGCATTTTGGAACTATTTGTTGTGTCGTCACCATGGCAACGCAGCGTAGGTAACGCGCCATTGAACGATATGCCAACCCGAGTTTAGATATCAGAACAAAAAACAAATAGGTAGCTGCTGTATATTTCCTTTGCAAAATCATGCAGTCTATATGAGATACTGTTTGCGCTGAATCTGTTGTCATATACGTAAGTAGAAGTCTGATGCCTGTATGTTTAGTAGCATGTTGCTATGGCAGTGCTACGTGCTGAAACCAGGTTCAGTACCAAGGTTTTATGAACTGGCGTAGTTCAATTAATAGTGCTTTCGGACATCAGCCAAAAGGGGGGGAGTAAACAACGGAAGTCAAGAAGTAATGACAGAAAACAAAAGACAGAGAAGGGTCAGTTCAAAAGAAGGCAACAGGAACAAGTAGTGGAAGATTTAGTGTTGAATCTCGCAAAGAGAACACTTACAGAGGATGAACAGAAACTACTCAATAAAGGACTTTCATTTGCGCCCTCACAAAACCTAAAAGAAGTTGATATACACATCGATCTATTCAAGTTTATACGGAAACTAAAATTTTTAAAAAATGTTGCCACAAAAGCCCCAGGCAACTACAAGGCCAAATAATTGCCTACACCGATCAGTGATCTGACAATTAAGGATATAGAAGACACACTCATACTACGGTCATTGAGAGAAGATGAGAATTTTGAAAAGTGTAATTTATTATATGAATTACGGATTCAACTGGATCTTCTAAATACTAAAGAACTTAAAATCAAATCAAAATTTATCCCACAATTACCAATGGACAATGTAATAGATACTTTCTACAAAGCAGTCACAAGAGAACTCTACAAACCTTCGGGACGTACACACAAAGGTACAAGACGGCTTCTTCCCGAACAAGACAACCTAACCAGGGGTGAAAGAATATCCCTTCAAACACTGTCCGGTGACACATCCATAGTGATCAAAGAAGCTGATGAAGGGGGAAGTATCGTGGTAATGGATAGGGAAGACTATTTGCGAATGGCGTCCAACCATCTGACAACCCCCGGTTGCTATAGAATTCTTAATACTACAACACGCCAAGTTATCCTACCGAAAGTTGAAGAATCCATATTCAATTGGCAAAAAAAAGGTCTAATTACTGATGAAGAAAGAACATACCTAATGTCTAAAGACCCAATAACACCCACCATGTACTTTTTACCCAAGAACCATAAACATTACAACACTATACCAGAGGGTCGCCCTATCTTAAGCGGCATTGGTTGGGACACTGAGAATCTCTGTGAATACTTAGATGGAATACTAAAACCAAGAGCAAGTCGTGCCAAATCATACCTACAGAATTCCTCCAGCGTAATACGCATATTGCAAACTTTTGAATGGCAGGACTCTTTCATACTGGCCACCTTAGATGTCAAAGCATTATACACATCGATTAAACACAAATGGGCAATAGCCATTATTGACCACACCTTCAGGAATGATTCTGCTTCTTATTTTCAATAAATTGAGTTGCTTAAGGAAATGTTATAACTGACCCTTGAATCTAACTTGTTCACCTTCAACAATTGCTTATAGCAACAACTAAACGGGGTAGCAATGAGGACGAAATGCGCCCCACCTTTAGCGAATCTCTTTATGGGGATGCTGGAAGAGCATACAGTATACCAAGACCCAGACTTTAATAATAGAGTCAAACTATGGATAAGATACGTAGATGGCCTTTTTCTGATTTGGGAAGGATCTGAAAATCTCTTCCTAGATTTTACGAGACGATTGAATCAGAACCCTTTTGACATTGAATTCACAGGGGAAAATAATACTACTCAAATGAACTTTCTAGATCTTAAAACTCACGTTAAAGATGATAATTTAGAAACTTGGACATTTCGAAAGAAAACTGAAGTGAACTCGATACTACATACTAGTAGTTGTTATCAACGCACAAAAATACATAATATCCCTTTGGGAGAATATATCCGAGCAAGGTGCAATTGTAAAGAGCATGACAATTTCGAACAGGAATGTACACTTTTGAGGAACCACTTTAACAATAGAGGGTACCCAAGCATCTGTGTACAAAAAGCATTTGAGAAAACCAAAAATTTGCAAAGGACAGACACTTTAACTCAGAAGACAAAAACACCAGATGGCAAAACAATGAAATTGATGTTTGTAACACAATTCAATAGAGATCAGGAAATAATCAGAAAGGTATTACAAAAGCATTTGCACCTACTCAAATTGGACGAGCATCTAGAAAAATGTGTAGGGGACAAACCATCTATCATCTACAAAAGAGCTGATACCCTCAAATCACTTATCAGCCCATCATTACTACCAGATATAAAGGAAGCAGTTAACAACAGATGAAAATGGTTTCAGGAAATGTGGGTTTTGCACAATGTGCAAATTTGCAAGTGCAAGTGAAAAGACGAAGGAATTCATGGATACTAACAGCAAAACTGCCAAGATCAGGCAAAGGCTTAACGATAGAACCAAGTATGTTGTCTATGGCATTGTATGTACTTGTCAAAAAATGTACATAGGCAGCACAAAAAGGGAACTTAGAACCAGGATCCGAGAGCATATGACTAAAATTGGGAGCCAAGACCCATCACTACCACTATCATTGCATTGGCAAAATAATTACCAAATGGATGAGAAATCTACAATCAAGTTTATTGGCTTCCAACATGTGACCTTGTCCAAGAGGGACGGGGATAGAATTAAAGCATTACGACAGGCGGAGGTAAGATGTATTTGTTATTTCAACTCAACAGTCACAGGCCTTAATATTGACACTGAAATGGCATCGTTCCTGTAGGCCAAGTATACAGACCTTTTATTATATCATAAAAATGTATGAGAGTGTCATGACACCTACATGACAGCATATCTTCTGTGGAATATGTATAGTAAGATAGACTCGATATTCGAGGATATTTGAAGACATGTCATTATTTGTACTGGAGTTCAATGGATCATACTATCATGCTTAATAATTCCCAGATGACTATACTGTTCTCAAGTAGTTGATTACATAATGTTTATGCACTCATCTGCTTGCACCATCCTGCTGAGCATCTTGCAAAGAGGTGCTTGCTCAAACACTACTTGGTAATCCACACTCTAAACCTTCTTGCTACCATTACCCTGCTGGCAATACTCTTACGTAGATAATATATTCAGCCTTTTCTCAAAGTCACCTTTACCCCGTACCTAAAACCCCAAACTTTCTAATAATTACGGGTCAAACTTACTAGATTTGTTCATTATGGTTTCCCTATTTATGTATAACATACGTTATTGTGACCATAGGAAGGGAATTAGCCATGTCCATGTAACTATGAGTCGTATTGGGCTCAGTATAGTATTAGCACGTAGCGTTGCTATGGAGATGCTCAACATTTTCAATGGCGTCGACTATTTATTTAGTGACAGGATAACTTGGTTTAATATCATTTCTGTTAATAGGATTATGGGATGAGAGTTGGCTGATGTCCAAAAGCACTATTAATTGAACTACGCCAGTTCATAAGACCTTTGTACCGAACTTGGTTTCAGCATGTAGCATTGCCATAGCAACGTGCTACTAAACATACAGGCGTCAGACTTTTACTTACGTATATGACAACAGATTCAGCGCAAACAGTATCTCATATAGACTGCATGATTTTGCAAAGGAAATATAGAGCAGCTACCTATTCATTTTTTGTTCTGATATCTAAACTCGGGAGGAATATCGTTCAACGGTGCATTTCCTACGCTGCATTTCCATGGTGACGACACAACAAATAGTTCCAAAATGGCATTCGCTGTTTTCCACTCTGAACACAGCCGACGCGAGTGAGCAGCATGCATCAAGGTAAGCGTGTACATCGAGCATTATCTCTATATTCCAGACAAGAGCGGGCTCATTAGAAATCAGTTGGGATTAACATATGACTGTACACAAAACTATTTAAATGCTACTGACAACACTTTTAGTGCTGACTATTTTTCGGGACGCTTGTATAAACAACAGATCATTCTAATCTCCTGTAACTCTCATACATAAGAAAATAGGGGATTCTCACTAACCTAACACACATTTACAGATACGAACAACAGCTCATTGTAATTGGGAATGCGGTAAGCCAAGAGTGCAGTTAACTTTAGATGTAATATTAGCATAGTAAATAATGGCGACCCCGTACTACTATTTATTAATAGGATAAAATTATGGGACCAATCCAGGAATCAAGATCACAAAATAAAGATATGAGTAAGATTGAACTGCAAATAGGGTAAGCTAAAAGGTTCTTTGTATGGTATAATGTTTATTTACATTATAATTTTACGTTATGTAATATAGAAACAATCACTAATGAACAATTTTTTATTTTTGTTTCTTGCCTTGTTGTTCAATTGTCTCTCCCTCCATTCTTCCCTCCCTATGTTTTCTCATACCCGATATACTCCTCCCCATGCAAAACCCTATTCTCTGTCTTTTTAATTGTATGTTATGCTGGCTAATAAAATCTAACAAAATTCATGTTCTGTTTTTTGAATGTTATCACTTGCTATCGTTTGGGGATTTGTTGACATTGGGTTCATTTCATCTTATTTTATTTTGTGGTTTAACTCTAATAATTGACACTTGCTATTTTAATGCTTAGTTACTTTCAAATACTAGCACAGAGTTGAAAAAGGCTCATCAGAGCCGAAACATGTGTTATCACTTAAAGGGCACCATGTTAAAAATTAAACTGCACAAATCTTAACTTGGCGTAGGGTCCTGGAATTCTTTACCTTTGTTTACCTATATATCCCTGTTTGTTTATTGTAGTGGTAGTTTGTATACTTTGTAATATTTTTCTGTTGTTTTTTAATCCAAGTTGGATTTTTTCCCAATTACCAAATGATTAGTATGTGCAAAGAGAACAACAGTGTTGTATGCACAAATGTTGTATCTTATATAGTGCATATGATGCACTGTATACAAGATATGAAGATCATAAAAACGTGTGTATTAAATTGTCTTTCTTAAAGTGTGTGTGTTCTTTAACTAATTAAGTTTTCTTTTTTGCAGATGCAAGGATATTATTATGTTTAATAAATGTTTCTGTTGGTAGTTTTTCATGTAACCGCGGCAAACAGAAAATGGTCATGGAGGGTCTTTTGTATAACCGTGTCTATAAAAAGTATGTGTCTCAATGCTTTTTGTTATTTAATTAGTTGTTACTGTAGGCGTGCTATGTTTATAGCTGCGTCTAGTAAATATCTCAGTCAGTCAGCCTTGTATAGTCTCAAACATAACCCTCATAGGGTTCCAATAGAGATTCACCAGTAACACCGGCTGCTGATCCAAACTCAAATCTAAGTTAATTGTCAGCAGCCATTCATTACTATAAATTAGTTCCCATTTAATCCCAAGGTTACGATCGATGGCTATAGCAAGTGCCCCTCTCGGTCACCCACAAGCCCCTCTAACTGCCAGACTTGTGATGGTATAAAAGCCATCAACTACAAAATGGGATTGAAGCATAGTGTCTTGGAACATATAACTATGGGGGGTACCCCCAGTGAAGACTTTGGCCTCTACCTCGATGTTGTCATGGATGCCCCGATCCTTGTCTGATGTAATCAAACTTTTCAGGGCTGGTTGTATCCATGATGAGAAATTAGTAATTAGTGCCAACGCATCCCCCGGGTCCCTATTAGCAATGCCATTGGGCCTCCTGGATGCCTCTTTTGGTGTAGTGTGTATTGCTTTAAAGGCTGGAAACCTTTTGGCATCCATAATACTTTGCAGTCCAACTAATTCATACCCCAAGAACAATAGGTTTTCTCTCTGGCCCCACACCATGTTGGCCACTATTTCCAAATGGAAGTAGCTGGCCATACAGTGGTTATCCATAATAGGCAATGAAATAGTATCAATGTCATCTGTTGTAATGGATCTCAGAAGGGGGATCTTTTTAAAGATAGTTAATAAACTAGATCTATTAAGCCTAGATAAGTTGTCAGATGTGTTGTTGGTAACCCAGCCTACTATTTTTGAGGCAGGTCGAATAGTCTCCCTCCTTCGAAATTACTGATGGCAAAATTGTGGGTGATACGATATCAGACTGGGATACCAATGGGACTAAAAGCTGTTCTTTGGTATCCATCGTTTCCTGGGAAGTACAGGGACTACTGTCTTTAAGTTGGTTTCTCATCAATACGTGGTTACTAACTGGTGAAACAGTATGGTCCCCTTCTTGGTTGACAGGGAACCCTCGTCTATCACCATGAGCCGACAGATTTGCCATAATCTGTGAGCCTGTTGATACGTGTGCCTGGGTAGTGCTAACGATCTTGCCAAAGGCAGTGATCTTAGTCCGCTTGGTCTGGGCCCACTCTGGCATGGCTACCCCAGTCTCTGCAGCTGCACGACCTGTTAGTAAAGTAAAACAACCACGATCCGTTCATCGCGGACCATAGGCTTGGTCAGGAGAGTTGCTAGGTCTGGAAAAGACCCGGGGCTAAGCTGATGTCAAAACTGTTGGGGCTGGGGGCTAGCTAGTCTTTTGGCTGTAGCTCCTGAGATTCTATCCGGGGCTACAACCAAAAGATCAGGGGCTATAGCCCCCTTAGCCCCCCCAGCAACGCCCCTGGGCTTGGTGGTATGGTTTTTGTGTGAGTCAAATCATTCTTTGGAGCAAGATCGCCCATTCACCAGTACCTGATCCCCATCATATTTAGTTTCAGAGTGTTTAGCACTCCCTGTTATTAGGTTAAAGGATTTTAGGTTGGATTTACACCCTCTAAACCTGGCAGAGGGCATATTTTTTTTTTTATAGTATGTTTCTGCTTGTTCTTGCGTTTTTGCCCCTAGGTGCTAATCTCCTATCTAAATCAGGACTTTCACAGTTGGATATTGAAGGAGCTGCATTGCATACCACAGGCTCAATGCATTGTTCCATCTGCAGATTCTCTAGGCAGCCCACAGCCTCCACAATAGCTGAGGGGCTGTCCGGAGAGTCTATAATCTGCATCTCGTTCAATTTATCAAGACAGTCTACGCCTGCTGGATGTATTGGGGTAGTCTTTGAATTGGCCGCCAGGACCACACTTAGTTCCTCCGAAGAATTACGTTGGATAATCTCCATTGTAGAATGTTTTTCGAGAATTAGAAAGGCTTTGGCATCCAGATTTGAGAGTCTTTCAGTGTGTTCATCTGGCATTGCCTTGTTGTGTCTTGTTTGCTCGATTTGAGGAGCCATCCACCTAAAACAATCCTTTCAAAAATGTCATTCGTGTCAAGAGTTCATTGAAAGCTGATTGTTGACCAGTTAACACCCCACCCCCAATTGTCCTGCGTATCAGCCAATGTCTTAAGTGCAGGATTCAGACTAGCATGCAGGTTAGATAGTAAGGGAGATAACAGCTCACAAGCCCCCATTGATATACTCTGTAAGGTATGATTAGGGATTGTCTGAGAGTTAAATCCATCCCTGGAGTGAGAACCCCTGTTCCTTGGAGGTACCGTTGGGACTCTGTGCTCAACGATAGACTCTAACAGAGCATCAGACAAATTTGGAGAAGCCTCCCACTCATCAAGTGTACTTGAACTATCGGTATTTAAAGTCCAGTTAGGCTGGGTCTTTTGCACCCCGTTGCAAACATACACGTTCTGCCTGGTCTTGTAATGTGGTTATAGGATATGACAACTATCCAGTCCTTTTACCCTGAATATCCCCCGAGCTAAGCAATCCTGCACAGGTGTTAAAAGCCTGATCTCGCCTAACCCCCTTCCTACTAGGCGAGTACTAATGTTTTGTATATCAAGAACACCAACACCAGACAAACGCCTGACGTCTCTTGTTGTAAATGTATCGTCTAAAATGGAGGGCATGTCTAGGTCAATGATGTCCCTTAAAGGCTCCTTTGTAGAAGTAGCAGCTTGGTAAAATTAGTCCTCCATACAGAAGCTCCCCTGTTCCTGCTCCTGTGGTATAACCTCCTACACATCTGTCCCTACATCCCCTTGGCGAGGTGTGTGGTGGACCATGGACCCCCTCCCCCACATCCAGCAGTCATTGGAGTCTGGACTTTGAAAACGATTCTTCACAGGGCCTGCCAAACACAAAGACATTGGGGAAGCAGGATGTAGAAGCAGGAGAGGATACTATTGATTCACTAGGACACCTGCCTGGTTCCTTACTCTTAGTTAAGTACAAGCAATAGATAGAACCTATAGATCCACTATCATTAGTTAACTTGCCTGCATGCTGTGGTGTCGATGCATGAAATCTTACCACCTTCCCCGTAACAAGAACAGGTAGTGCTGATAAACATTCTTGCAAACACTCAGCATCAGTCACTTCCAAAACACCCCCCATCAAACTGAGCATTCTCCAGTATTCGTGGGTGGCTTTTGGTCATAGGCAGTAAGCCCTTAAAGGCCCCCTCATAGCCATTGGATGTTAACATCTTATTTGGAATCAATTTACCCTCACCCAAACGGGATTACCAGACCTGTCCAAAGCCGCTCCTAAGAGTCGGCTTGTTCCAAGTTTCATGGGGAATCACCAGGGACAGACAGATAAGATAAAATAATAACAACACAAATGTCAATTAACAATTCCTATATAGGAAAACAGAGACAGCAACAATACCAGGGTCAGGGAGCCACTGAGACCCAAACTATAGCCTAGCACTCAAGGAAATGTAATTAACAGGACCACCTTCCACCTTCCATCTCTGCTGCAACAGGGGAAAAAATGGCTCGAAGGTGCAGAGCCCACAAAAGCCACCTGCCGCAAAATGGAAGGCGTAATAGAGATTCAAGTCGATATATTAGTGTCTTTAGTATAGCAGCGTTAGCGTACGCCAGGCGGCTCAAAGGCACAGAGTCCTCAGTCACTGCCATGCAATACTACCACAAGTGCTCAAACTACATAACCAAAGTACTACAGTGGACTTCGTACAAGCTGGGTACTAGCGTGGGTCAAAGGCTCAGAAACGCATAGCCCACAGTCACCGCCCATCCCATTAGAAAGATCAAAGGGCTAGACCAAGTAGGTGAGTGATGAAACTAGTAAGTGTTCTACACAGTGGATGTGCCAAGTTTTGAGTGCCTAAGTGGCTCCAAGGCAATAAGCCCGCAGTCAACCCCCATCTTGCCACAAGTACACAGTACACAGTCAGCTCAGTCTGAACCTACAAAAGAATGAGATACAATGTCCTTCACGAGGACAGGGATCGAGAGCGGCTCCAAGGCCCAAAGCCCGCAGTCGCTGCCCGTCCCAGTATAGAAAACAAAGTAGTAGTCCAGTTTCATAGAAGAGCGATCTTCAGCATCAAGGTTGCAGCAGTATCAGTATCAAATGTCGGAGCAGCTCCATGGCTCCAAATCACAGAGCCAACGGTCACCTCCCGGCTATCGATGCACACAGTGAATGCTCAGCACACCAAGGAACTATAATTTATTCAGTTTACATGGGTGCCGCAACTCTGTGTAGCAAAGACTCCCTTAGTTTATCCAAACCTGCACGTGTAATGTGATTAAAGGCACACGTAAAGCAAATGTACAGCCAATGTTCCAAAGTTCAATTCCACTAGCGGAAAAAGAAAAATGGCTAAGCTGAGTTGGGAACCCATCTTTATCTTCTGATTCGATTTGATTTGATTTTTACATTTATATCACGCATATCCCAAGGGAGTCTGGCAACAAACTGCATATGGGCGCAGATGGTATTATAATCGAATGGGAGCAGACAACCTGTATCAGTTAACTCAGAGAACTACTTAAACAGATATATTTTCAGTTGCTTCTGAAAAGTTGTTAGAAAATGAATTTGCCTATCGGAAATGGAGGGGAGTTCCAAGCACGTGGGCCCACAGAGGAAAAACGCCTGTCACCCCAGGTTGTAGTTCTGGAAGGGGGAATTATTAACAAGCCCTTTCCCATGGATCACAATGTGCGAGTGGGCTGATGACTTACAATTCTGGATTTCAAATAAGTTGGAGCGATGCCATGAATACATTTAAAAGAACTCTGATATCAAAGTTTTTCGTGGTATTAAACAAATCAATTGCACCGCTGAATTCTGTGTGACCTTAAGCCCCCGAAGTTGGTACTTAGGGATACCAGCCAACAGGGCGTTACAATAGTCCAATTTGGTGTTCATAAGAGCTTTCACCACCATTGGACGATCTTTTTCAGAAATGAACGAGAGTAAAGATTTGAGGAATTTCATCTGGAAGTAACAGGTCTTGATGATTTGGTTGACCTGTAGGTTACAACTCATACTGGACAACCCAGATTTGTAACTGTCTATGTATATTTTGTAGCCATACCAAACATAGTTGGAGAGGGTACCAGTATGTTGGTCAATTTATTTTTTGGACCAAGGACAATAATCTCTGTCTTAGAAGGATTTAACTGCCACGATTGAATTTTTCCAGCGCATTTTTATATAGGCTCCACTGCCTCAAAGGCTGCGTTGAGCAAACATATATCTGCGTATCGTCCACATATGAATGGTAACACAGATCGATTTGGGTGATTATATTAAGTAATGGGCGAATATAGAGATTAAACAGTATTGGAGACAAGGATGAACCCTACGGGACTCTACAGCTAACAGGTAGAGCTTCGGACTGGTATGGGCCTGTAAACCATTTAATGGCCTTATCAGATATATGTACCAGTGATGAAAGTCTGGATTTAAGTATGTCTTAGTCCACTGTATTGAAGGCTGCCGACAGGTCAAGCATGACAAGCGTGCTGACATCACCATTGTTGGCATCCTGAGCTGAGCTGGAGGGCAGGAAGCATATGCACTCACCTGACAAGCTGCAGGGAAGCTGGGCCAGTGCTAGTCAAGTCATCAGTGGCGATTCAAGGTACTTTTGTCAGACCCAGGTTAGGAGGCTGAGGGTTCCATTAGGAATGGGGCCTGTAAACTGTGCCTCTCCAGATGTTTTGGACTACAATTCCCATGATGCCTCACCATTAACTCTGCTGGCTAGGGCTGATGGGAGTTGGAAATGAAAACATCTGAAGAGAGAAAGGTTGCAGACACCTGTATTTAGGGCTGAGCCAGAGCAAGGAAAACAGATGCAGTTTCACAATTGGCTGATGGGTGACAAAAGATGCTGGTCACGTAATCAGTGGAGCAATGTAGCATGAGTGTCTTAGCTAACAAGGGAAAAGATGGCATTTAAGAAACATCTATTTAAGAACTGGTTTAAGATGTGGCTTTAGGAGCATGAGGGATGTCATAGGGATGGGGTCTGCAACATGTGACTCTCCAAATGTTTTGGACTTGGACTCTCATGATCTAAGAGGCTAAGATAATGGGGGTCATTCTGAGTTGGGCAGTAAGGGATAACGGGCACCGGTAAGGGGACCGGTGCCGGTAATCCCTTAGCGCCCAATTCCGAGGTCCCTGAGCGGGAGCCGCAAAGAACGTGTGGTCTGACCACACATCCTTTACGGGTCCCGCTAAGGGACCAGGGAGCTAATAACGGGCCTGCTATTAGCAGGCCCGTTATTAGCGCCTTCCCCATTCCCATTGAGCCCTATGGGGGCTTAAATGGGAATGGGGAATGGTTGGTTGAATGGGGACTTACCGGGTCTGCACAGGTCGGAATGTCCCGGTAAATCCCCATTCAACCAGACCGGTGCCGGACCCAGTATTGGAGGCAGCCATGGTGCAAATAGCGCCATGGCTACCTCCATTCTCGGAATGAGGGCCAATGTTTAAGACACACATCTTACACTTGAGGCCCAGGTTTCTCAGGTTGCAAAATCCTGCTCCTACCAGCTGAGAAAGCTAAAGCATTTTAAGACTCTCCTCACAGGGTAAAGGCAGTTCATGCATTCATGTCAATTGCTCTTGATTTCGGCAATAGTGTATATATTGGTCTATCGGCGAAACTATTAACTTGATTGCAGAGAACTCAAAACACTGCAACTCGTCTGGTATTGCTACACTGGCTATGGATTAAAAAGCAAATGTTATTCAAATTGATGTGCCTGATCTACAAGGCCATCTTTGGACATAGGCCCACCATCCTCGCCCTATCGCCCGATTCTGCTACCAGCCGACTAGAAAAATTGATTAAGTTCCGGCAGCTTACTGATTGTACCTAAGGTTAAACAATCAAAGGTCAGCAGCAGTCACCTTTTCCTAGCAAGTAGCGAAAGAACTGAGTGCCTTGATTTACTAAACTTTTTTTTAGCCTTTTTATGTTAATTGTATTTTTACATGAAACGGCCATTACGGAATGTAAATTGAAAACCACGTCATTGCTGCATTGAAAGTACTGTGAAGCAAGCAGTCTAATACAAAGATGTCTTTATTCAAAGCAAGAGTAAAGTAAATAATTGTCCTGCTCTCGTGTCCCACATTCAGTTTAAAGGGCGTGCAATGTAAATAATTCGAAACACATCCAGTTCATTGAAAGAAATGTGAGCATTCCCATTGGAACAGGCAACAGAATAAGCCAGTTTATTTGGCAAGGGATTTCCAGCAAACAGGTCTTGGACCGACTCATTGGATACTTTTGTCCAGCATGTGTTGGGACCAATAAAGTAGTAATAATAATAATAATAATTAGGCTTTTATATAGCGCTACAAACCCTCAGGTATCTGAGCGCTGCTTATCCACGGTGTGTGGTGCTCATTTATCGACCTCGGAAGGATGAAAGGCTGAGTTTGGCCCCGCCGGGATTCGAACCTGCGTTAACAGGCTCTGCACGGGTGTCAAAGCGGGCGCTCTACTCGCTGTGCCACTTGACAATGACAACTTGATATGACAATGAAAGGTCCTGTGGCTTTGGTTGGCCTCTTCAGGGAAGGGATTCTGCTCTCTGCATCCCATCCCTAATGACAAAGAATGCCCTCTGTTCTATGCACAACACCCACATCAATTCCTCCTCCCAGTTCCCCTCACCTTTCCTTCCCAAACCAGCAAATAGCTCCCAACACCTTCTACCCGTTGAAAAGACTGCAACTTAACTTCCAGGCTCTCTGTCCAGAGAGGGCCCATTGATTTGCAACAATCATGACCAGTCATGGAAAGAGAGAGTAGACCTGGACGCCTGTGACAAGCTTGTCCCACTGTGGTGTCACAGAATCTAAAGTAATTAGTTTACTGATATCTGTGTATGGCTGCGTGAGTTCATATGCACCAAATGCCTTCCACTGGGATTTCCCTCAGGGATGGACTTTCTGAATGGGAGATGTCTACATTTCTAGAAAGTTTCCCTCTCATTCGAATTCAGTTCTTATTTTGTAGACTTTAATTTGCAGAGCATTCGTCCACCAATCTGCGTGTTTCTTACTGTGTGTTTTGCTTTAACATCTTTCAACAAGTTACAGACTGTTTGCTGTGGTCTGCGGACACAGCCATTTTGCACAAAAACCGAATGCAAGTGAGAGCTTCAAAATGGCATCCTGGTTGTCAGAGAGAGAAGGCCTTGAACTCACAATGACAAAGATTATAACTGCAACATTGAAACTTTTTTTTTATGGCAGCACAATTGGAAATTCTTGACAGCTCCTGACATCTCTATTGTTTGTTGGCAAGGCCGACTGAGTTGATAACCTTGAACTAAAAAAAAAAAAACATTAACGTTATTTGATATTACTCATACAACAGAAACGGAACATTTCAAGGAATGCATCAACGGCACAAAAGACGTCCTTCATATTGAACATTTCCATATTGGCTGTTTCAGTGAATGGGGTGACATTCGTCATCCTACGCAACGTGACGCACGTCGAATGAGCTGCTCTGCCTCCTAAGGGTGTCTTCATTATGTTAGATGGATAGAAAAAAAACTCTTTGAGTCACCGATCCTTCACCTATTTATATGTTTTCGCCAATAAATGTAAAGTCAAATTATGTTCCATGACACCGTGTCACATTTAATGGCTGGCAGTTTTTTGCTAGCCTTATCAATCCTCAGGTTATTGACAGAGTAGTCATTACATATGCATCACAGAGTGTCTTTCTTTGTAGAAGTTGGCGCATTCGTGGACTTCAGCAGTGTAAAATGCCAAAGAGCCTTTTGTGAGCCTTACACAAGAAGTGTCGGAACACTGTTAGGCCTAGAAGAGCACCATTCGTATAACTTTGAAAGAGGAACTGAAGTACAGGCCGGCTGAAAGGGTACTACTAACCTGCATGGCCCTTCCAGCTGCCGCTTTCAAATCAGCCAGGTCAAAAGCAATGAGTGCAAGGGCGTACGCAAATCTAACACCCCAAACCACACCAGTATCATAAAAGCCTGCTTACTGAAACAGGGATCTGACCACGTCGGGGAAATGAGGACCCCTCTCAAACTGGGACAGGAGGTCTACGAGGGTGTTTTTTTGGGCCCGGCCTATCCCAGAGGAAGGGTGAGGAAGTTGTGAAAGCCCCAGTTTCCTTTAAATGTGTTTAGCTTTAAGCAAAGTACCAGTTTTTTCCGTCCAGTACCTGCTGTACCATGTTTTGGCCAGTTTTCTATTTCTTCCCCTTCAGGACTGCAGTACCCAATAGTACTTGCGGTGGAGGAGGAAGCCCACAACCCACCCATTAGTAAAGTTGTGACGAACAGAGTGCTGCAGACTAGCAAACAGGATGCTCAAGGATGCTTGAGAAAGAACATTGAAATTGACTAGTTAGGTTGTGGGCTGCCATTACAAAAGTCCGGCGCACCCGCCTATGAAAAGGGGTTTGGGCTTACAAGATGATTTCAAGCCTTTCGGGTAAAGAGCATGGCAGAGTTTGGACTGAGGAGCCAGGCGGACACCAGAACCAACGGGAGGGGTCAGTGTCAGTTGTTTGGGAGAGTGCAAGGGAAGAGAAGAGGGACTGAGAGGCCAGGCAAATGAAGGATGCTGCAGCGGAGTGTGGAGGAGAATCACAGAGAGCATGAGTGCAGTGAGCAATTGGTTGCGGAGAGAAAGTGGTACTGGGTGCATGTATGGTCAGTGAAGAGAGTGATTGCGGTTAAGTATGAGACTAAGCCGCACTAGTGAGAGTGAGTGAACCAGCTGAATATGCAATTGAACTGAAGCTGATTTTAAGAGAAGGTGGGGTGGAGGGTAGTGCAGTGGGAGGGGAGTGTAGTAGAGAATAGTCAAAGGAGAGTGTAGTAGGGACTAGTGAGAGGAGAATGTAACAAAGAGTTTTGGGTGGGGAGTAGAGCAGAATAGGGTAGTGGGAGCAGAGAATAGTAGAGGTGTGTGGAGAGTAGTGGAGAGTAGAGGGAATGGAGAGGAATAGAGAGATGAGTGAGTATTACAAAGAGAAAGAGTGTCGCAGTTGTCGGAAGAACATTGGAGGGACAGAGAGAGGAAGTGAGAGGCAGAGGATGAGGAGAGTGGATGAAAGAGAAGAGAGGGCAGTAGGAGGAAGGAAAAGGAAGGAGAGAACATCGGGGTGAGGAGTACATGGGTGGGAGAAGTAAATCCATCTCCCTGCTCGACACTGTCTTCAACATTTTTGGGACTGTGTTATTGGGGTGTATTGAAACCTGGCTCTCAGAACTTTCCATCCTCTCAGATACACAACTCGGCTTCAGACCTGGGTTTGGCACCATGGAACAGACACTGAACTTATATTTATAGGTGACAAACTCCATTTACTGCAGGGGTGAGCCTATATATCTTGCATTCATGGACATGAGCACGGCTTTTGACAAAGTAGATAGGTCTAAGCTGTGGGCCATGCTTGGGTCCATGAAATACCCAATGGAGATCTTGACTGTGTTGCGGGAACTTCCAAGTGGTATTTGCGTGTGTGTGGGGAGTTGGCTTGAGTGGCAATGTACGGTCTGCTTTGATGCTAGCCCGAGGGTTCGCCAGGGCTGTGTCTAGGCTCCAGTCCTTTTTACTCTGTATATTAATGTTTTACACAATGTCCTGGTGGATGCCCAGGCAGATTTCCCAAGGGTTGGTGGCAGGGCTTTTCCCACCCTAGCCTATGCCAATGGCACCGGTTTGTTCACCAGAATGCCAATAGCCCTTCAGAAATTCAATAATGCCTTTTCTGCTTTCATCAACAACTGGGAATTGAAGACCATTACTGTAAAGTCTGTTGTGATGGTGCGTGCTGGATGGAAGAGGTCTGTGAAAATGAATCCTACGGTTTGCAATGGAGCAGTCATTCCAAGGATCAAGGATGTTGACTATTTAGTCATTCGCTTTTCAGCAGCAGTAACAGGTCAAGCTCATCTTAGTAAGTGTAGTATCTGGGTTCTGGAAGCAGGTACAGGTAATCAGAGATGACACTGGACGCAAGTAAGTATAAAATTAAGTTGGCTTTCTTCAGTTACAGGGCAAGTCATGAAGGGGAGGCAGGAGCTTAGGTATACACATCCTCTCCAGTTACATCTCCCATCCTTTGTCCCTAACTGTCATTCCTGGAACCTTGATGTACTGTAATGTTCCAGGCTACTCAGCTGCATTCCAATGCCTGTATTAGTGCACTCAATGCAAGACACATACTACAGTAAGCAACAATTGAAGATGACAAAATATTTGGGTGGGCTTTCCCGTTTCATGGTCAACCACTGGAATTGATATTAAAAAGTCTGGGACCCAAAGGCTGCAGTCCTGTATGGATCCCTCCGTTGGGGCTGCTATAAAATGTCTGCTTTACAGTTACAGGAAAATCATTATTTTTAATCGCTTATTGGGACTCCCGGTGTCCGCTCCTAATTTTACTGTCCACAAGGAATTGGGAGTGGGCTCTTTAGAGAACTGATGGATGCTAGCACTGATTCTTTTTTAGCTACGTCTTTGGTCAAATGGGAAAGATAGTTTGGTATGTTTTATCATCAAGTCTCTATAGGTCAAGGGCAACTGGCATATAGCATCCCTTGGCTTTCTTTTATAAGTAATTTTTTGACCGAATCCAATGCATTTGCATTCTTCCCCCCAAGCACGCTGTTTGCATCGGCACACTTACAGCATTACACGTGTCTGTTTGCCTCAGTAGGTATTGAGAAGAGGGAGAGCAAAGAGATGTTCAGTCCAATGGATAGAGCTCCTGCTGTTATTAGCCGAGTGAGGGTTATGCAGCCTTATCTTATTCTAAGTTCTAAAAAGGCAGACTGCTGGC
Organism: Ambystoma mexicanum; assembly: GCF_040938575.1. Taxonomy (NCBI): domain Eukaryota; kingdom Metazoa; phylum Chordata; class Amphibia; order Caudata; family Ambystomatidae; genus Ambystoma; species Ambystoma mexicanum. The sequence goes on from NC_090933.1 coordinate 382,704,554, forward strand.
TGATTACACAAGCCTGGTTTAACTTTCGGTGGTTGAGGGACAACACTGCTAGCTGGAAGGGCTTCTCTGATTTAGCGAGTTGTCCAGTGTGCGGGTATGCTATCAAAGACCTTAAGCATCTTATTTTGTTTTGTCCTGCCTAAAAGAATATTAGAAAGGCCTATATCCTTCCTGTATTTAGACACTTTAATCTGGGACAAAAGTATTCTGGTTTATTTTTTCTTTTATCTGCTGACTCCCCACATGTTGCTTGGGCTTTGTTGCCCCATTTAGACAAAGCTAGGTGTGTTTGCTGTTTTGTGAATTGATTTTCTTTTCTGTATTAGTACGCTGTTTATTTGTATGGGAATTGATGTGTAAGTATTGTATCTCAATAATGGTATTTCTGCTATGTGCCAATGTGTAAATGTATAAAGTCATGAATTCGTATTTTGCATTGGTTTGATGGATGTGTTCATCCGAATAAAAATATTCAACTGAACTGAACTGAAAAAAGCATTCCTGTTACATACAAATTACTATTCCATAGATGTATTATAAATAATGGGTGGTTAAAATGCAATCAGAATTCTTTCACATACTCCTGCTTAAATACGTATTAAAATCTACAACTTTTAAAATATATAATACACGACATTGGAATATACCTACAGTAAAACCTAATTAGCTCAACTGGTCTGCATGCTCACCCATAATTTTATGAGCAAACCTAAGTAACCCTCCTCCCACCAGTTCTTTTATTCTTAGACTCCCAGCCCGATCCAAGTAAAACATCCCTATCAAGGTAGTATTTAACTGACCAGTTAACCTACAAAGTCTCTCCACTTCGCCCATGCTTGTTACTCTAGCTGCTGTGATCACCAGCTTCAGGCTACGCTTAGGTATGTCTTCATAATCTGGGAAGAGAAACAGAGTAGATAGCATGGACTCCATTTCATCAGGACAAAAAGAGCAGTTCTACGATTTCTTATTATCTGATTTATTCATAGTTATCCCCAAACATTAGATCCCAAATCTGAATTTCAGATATAACGAACCCTGTCTGTCAGTTAAATATGATCAGGGTAAGTCACAAATGCCCCTGTCATTTTCTTCGACAAGTATGTTCAGCCGTTCTCATTAGCAGACGCCTTGTCCGCATTTACCATCCAACTATTTATTTTAAGAGGACCTTGAACTTGGGCTTTGGCCTGTCTTGTAAGGGTCACCAGTTTATAACAAAGATCAGGGAGGTACAATTTTACTGCTGTCATCTTTACATGCTTGGCCTATTTAAGGGATCTTAAAGATTAAGTATTGAGTATCTCAATCAGCTGGTTTCTATATATTTATAATGATGTTAGTACATAGGTTTTACACTAATCTTCTTACCCATATTTATTTGATTATGCTCTAGATGGGTTAAAGTATTTGATACATTTTTGGGTAAACCTCTTTAGAAAAATAATTTCTATTCTTACTAATTTATCACTGGGCGCACGCCCATAATTCTGTCCCATATACTGCACCACTACTTACAGCTTATTATGGACTTCAATGGCTGCTGTCATGGACATTTTCCTTAGACTAGTAATACATTTGGCTACCAATTGGGTTGATCTTGCCAGTAATATAGCACTCTTCTCTTTCTGGGCACCCCAGTCAACCAATGTCTTCAATCTATACCTCAAATTATCAAATTGTCTAACTTCCTCTATTTTGATTCCTTTAAATCCAAAATCCACTGTTTTGACAGTGTTTTTTTTTTCTTCCAGTTGGCATAGTGTGTCTGCTTCATTAACTTCCACCCCTTCATTCGGCAAAAACTATGAAATAATGTAGCAATCACCCTGGTGTTTGGGGGCCTACATGGGCGGTAACGGCCCACCAGCCTGAGCCTAGGCAAAGCAGGGGCCTTGGCGAGGGCTGAGGGCCATTAGCAGCCGTGTACGCACCCCCAACAAGGGGGTGATAGCTATTTGCACCCCAGGGTTTGCAACAATCAAGATGGTGCCACTTGAGGAAGTACCTGCAGTGGATGGATAAAGCGTGCAGTGCACAGTGTGAAGGCGTCACGAAGAAGACACAGACAACAGGTTAAAGTTTGGTCCACAAAGTTTTATTAACTCAAAATGCAGGTTGGAGTAAGGCCTGTCTTGCTCTATGCTAAGGTGGGATTTTCCTACCTAAAGAAAATTAAGGCTAGTCTGTGTCAGGAAGTCCAAAGCAAATGTCTGTCCATGTCCAAAACCTACACTTGCCCTCACGTCTAACTGTATACAATGTGTAGGGGTGCCAGCATCAAAATGGGCAGTGTTCAAAGTAATGCTCAGAGCTTCGGCCAGCTCTTGGCTTGTAATCATCTTCCCCGTCCCCAAATTCAAAATAGTTCATAATCCACAGGGGTTCCCTTCCCCCAAGAGTTCAAATATTCCAGGTTTTCAAAAACAACACAATTCCTGTGGCACTTCCCAGCTCTTATGATATTGTTACTTTTCACTATTTCACATAGGTAGTTCAGTTTCTTAACTTCAAAGTCACATAAGATGTTGTTGTAAAACACAAGCTTCTTTGCAGGTGCTTTCAGTGGCTTTTCCATACAGGGGTGCACTCGGTCTAGGCACAGTTGTCGGATTGCACGGTCCACCCATTACAAGTCACGCAACTGATACCCCTTCTGGTTGCTTTTCTATGAACACTATGCCACTGCTTCAACTTGACAGCGATGCTTGATTTATTCACCTGTGTCACACTCTCCTGACACTGTACCGTGGCTTGGTTGGCCACAATGCACTTGTTACTGTTTCTTGCATTCTCCTGGCTGTTGCCAATGCATCGTTCCTCATAACATATAGTTCCTTAAATTCTCTTTTGGCTTTTGCCAATGCTTGTTTTCTCATATAAGTTCTCTGTATTAGGCAGATTCACAAACTTCCTTTCACTCAGCTCAATGTTCAAGATTGCTCAAAACTTGCTTTCACTCTGTTCGGTATTCAAAAGTACTTATTGCTTTCATTACATTCTGTATTCATAGAAATGCTAGTTTCTGTTCAAATCAATATTCATTGCTTGCTTTGCATATAAAGTTCCAGCCACCATGATTAGTCCAGGCTAGACTAAACCGCTCACTGTTGAAATGTAATTCCGACCTTTCTCTTGCTGTCCTCCTCCTTGTCTCAGGACACTACTGAGGTCGGTAGGTGTGTGTATTAATAAAATGAGGATGTGTCTCTCTAGTTGCTTTCTTCCTTGTCCCAGTACCAAACTGTTTTTTCTTGGGGACGGTTACAAGGGAGGAACAGGGAAAGGGCTGACAGTAGCCTACAAAGGATTGAGGGAAAGAGGGTTTGTTATGAAAAGGGAATGGGGGTACCATGCCTCACCTAAGGAAGACCCCTCCACACTGCCCAAGTCTCCGCGACCCAGGTGTTCTTCCCTCACATGTTCAACCTCAGGGTCAGGGTCCAGAAGCAGTGGTTTTTCCCTGGCCACCGAAGGAAAGGCAATTGTATGAAAGAAAGTGAGGATGCCTTCAGATTTCTCACAACAGTGAATTCTGGCCCGCGTCCCCAGCCACCTTATTGACTGAGCAAATGCTAACTTTTTCCTAAACTGGATATTATAGTCCTTCTACCCATGAAATCGCTACCATCACGCTTGCCATATATGCAGTGTTTTTTTGTCAAAAGCCCTTCTGCTGTCACCACTAAAATAAACGTACAAAATACAAAGCTGCCTTGTACAGTGTTTCAAAGGTAGCTAAGCACTTATCATCTGTCCTCACCCACACAGAGAGCAAACCTATAAAAATGATATTTAACAGTCTTGACCTGAGCACAGCCTGCATGCAGGGGAATTGAAGAATTGTGGAGGCCGTTATACTTTTAGATGCAACCTCTGTCCACCTAACAAATGGGTGCACCATTTGCAAGTGCACACACATTTAGTCACAGATTAAAAGCCCAGTTTGGGTAGACCAGCTTATAGCACTTTCCTAAGAATCAAGCAGCCCATGAGCTCTGAATACAATCCTCCCCACCAATGATATCCCCATTTTCTAAATGTCATTAATGTTATCACACATTCTATGCAATACTGATTTGGCAAGGGTTTAGCTATTATTTTTTAAAACAGATGCTGGTTGCTAAATAGTTTTTTTTCTATTTAATCATTACAAGCAACATATTCCTACCCTTAATCACAGTATTGCCTGCTATACTCTTCCATAACCATCCCCTGGGTTGCCTTGTGAAGTTGCTCCAGTGTGGTTAGCCACTAATAATCCGCTTGTTGCCTGTACTAGCAGTTCAAGTTGGGCCAAGTGAATGGGAAAAATGTACTTCATGCTGAAAGAAGGCATTTTCTAGACGCAATCTATATCTCCCCCTGTGCCAACGCTCACCCAGCCCTGACACTGTCCTCTTTATTACCTGCTTTTAGGACATTGATTCTGTTCTTAAATGTACAAACCATTTTGAAGTAGGTGAGAGTTACTTATCTTGAAGTTGTGAACATCCTATCCAATGATATTGTGGTCCTCTAGTAAGGTCATCAGATGACTTCATATCATTGTAGGCACGTGTATGTCAATTCTCCATCAACTGCATAGTGAGAGTTCTGGACTCCTTTCTCTTTAAATGGAACATTTCAAAAGGCAAAAGCAAAGCTCAGGACTGAAATATGTCGTGCCGAAAGGGGGTTTCCACAGAGGGCGTGAGTACAGTATTAGAGCTTTGTCACTGTAGATTTTCTCATGAACATCTTCTGAGTAGGTTCCTAATGTTCAGCAGGTACTTAAAAGCTGTGGAGCAGGTTTAGCATAAGGTAAGTGGCGAAAGTGCATGTGTGTAGTCCTGCCACTTGTCAAAATTCTGTTTCCTCTAGATGACCAATGCTCTTTTCCTTTTCCGAAGTGCAAGTATGCCAAGACCATCTAAATCAGGTTAATTTAGATTGACTCTGGTGAAGATTGGACTCAATTCAATGCCAGCTCTCCATGAATGCTGCAGTCAATGAATGCTTTGGCTTATTATCCACCAGGTTTCTCAGTTTCCAGGTATCCTGCACATAAAACATTTTGACGCTTGGCAATACCACTCCACAGGCAATGGACCCACACCACATAAACAGGGGCAAAGAAGTTCGAACCCAGCTCCTGTGGCTACTTCCTTTTCAAAGTCGAGTGTCTAAAGCACTTCACTACTAATTCACTTGTTATGGCAAGTGTAAAAGCATACATGGGCTTACAACAGAGCACAGTGCATCAGTGTGTGCTAGACACCACCTTGAGGATGGCATTCAGTGCCTACTCTGAAGGACAGGAAATAAGGTGGCATTATGGGTACGGTTAAACCTCTGCACATAGGTAGTGTGGGTTCCATCTAGCACCACACCTTGAGTTACGCAGTTAGCTTGTAGTTATAGGAATAGAATAAGTTGATGTGTGATGAGCAGCATGCTGAGATGGCCATGTCTGATCTGGGTACATCTCTGAGCTCATTTCATATAAACCACATATACTGGGCTGACATTGTTGCGACAAATGACGGCAACATCGAAGTCATGTAATATTGATGTTAGAAATTATCAAATGGTTAAATAAGTATACGTTTTTCTTTACATATAAAATAGGCAAATAATTAACATCAGTACTTAGCCTCTTGCAAAACTTTCATTTTCTAATACTTTGACAGATATTCCACATTATTCCACGTTGTTTAATAAATACATGGTAAATTAGCCACTGTCCATGCCCATGAAAATCGAGATTTAATTGTGAAACTAAATAATGATATCTTGCTTCAATAATATTTGTTATATCATATAAGCACGCAAGAATGTGCATCTGCTTCATTTAATGCACTTACATTGACTAATGACTGCTGTTAGGAAAGATTACTCTTTTAGGCAACTTTCCCTCCAGTTTCTAAGGATCCCCAAACGTGTTGCTTTTGTTTTTGACCTGTGCTGACTTTTTACACTTCTCTCGCCTTTTTGCACGTTTGTCATGGGGAAACTGACTAGTCCTTCAGACTGTCAGCACTGGGAAGCTATGTTTCTCTTTTGTCTTTCTACTTTATATCTTTTTTGGTAACATTTTAACATTACATCTTACAATGCAGTGCAATGGGGATACTTTTGTGTCAGCCTGGGCTCTTACCTATGGGAGTTTTGGTTACTTTTGAATGTGCCTAAAGACAAGCTGGTGGCAGTAGATACCATTTTACCATTTCTGCTTTATCTTTAGTGTGCACATTTGCGTTTATCGTTTTTAGCTACTAACAGTGCCTTCTCGGGTCAGGAAATCCCTAATATGGTCATGCATTTGCCAGGGAAAGCTGGTATTTTCACATGCTAGGGTATGTCATTTGTGTGTGGACCCAGGAGGTGGGTTGGGACTGTCTGGTCCCAATCCACAAACTGGTGCCAGTGAGTCTTGTGAGGGGTCAGAAATGAAAGCCGGACACAAAGCAGTCATGTTTTGGTCAAAGATATTTATTAAATATTAATGGGTTGGGAAAATGCCTCTCTGACCTTATTCTAAAAAGGAACTTCCTTACCTAAAACCAAAACTAAGGATCTGTCTGTGTCAGGATGTTAATAACTGAAATGGCGTCCTTGTGTCCAAAGTGCACTCTCATGGCCCTCACACTACAAACAATACAATAAAATGTGTAAGGAAATATGTTCGACTTGATATTGGCGAACCAGTATTCACAACTGGAAATAAGAATAGCTCCAACGAAAATGTTTTCCAAGGTGAAAGCCCTGGGATCCAGAGGGTGGAACCCTTCCCCTGGATTATTAAGTATGATGGCAATTGTCTCTTTTACTAACAGTTCCTTTGTATGTCTCCTTGGTTCACAATATTCCTGTTTAGGCAACACGTTCTGTAAGAGTCTGTCTTTGACACACATTTCTCCTTAGTTTAGAAAACAGTGGGGGTTATTCCAAGTATGGTGGTAGGGGAATAACGGCGCTGGTAAGGATGCCAGTGCCGTTAACCCCCTACTGCCGCATTCCGAGGTCCCTTGGCGGGTCCCACTAGGGCCGGCTGGTTTTACCAGCCGCCCCTAGCGGGACCTGTTAAGGGACCATGGAGCTAATAACAGGCTCCTTCCCCATTCCCATTGAGCCCTATGGGGGCTCAAATGGGAATGGGGAATGGTTTTCGAAATGGGGACTTAGCAGGTCCACATAGGTCGGAATGTCCCGATAAGTCCCCATTCCGACTACCCAGTGTCTTTGTTTAATATTTCTGGAAGCTTTGCAAACTGCCTGTTATAATCCCCTGCCAGGACTCTATATGCAATTCCAACTGCCTGGTATGACAATAATAAGATTGCAAGTTCAGACGAATATAGCACAACTTATGTTATTGATGTAACCTAGCACACAGCAACATGTATGGGGACCAGCCCGATCAACAAATAGCAGCAGAAGGGCAGGGGAAACTCTAACACCTAACGCTATCAGCGCACAAATGCAGAATATACAACTTCTCATATAGTATGACACGTGGGAATCAGCCCACTGCCTTATGCAAGGACTTTCTTAATGTATCTAGTTGATGCAAACACTTGGCCACTTTAAGTTCTGAATGTAAAAAAATATATTGGTGTTACTTGCCTTGAAAAAGCCCATGGAGGGTGAAATTGATGGCCATACAGTAATCAAATCCTTGCTATTATAGTGGCATACGATTGATCATAACAATGGCTATATAGGATGTCACCTACTCACCACCACATGTTTAAAACATGAGTATTTGATTGATATGGGTCCTCAGATGATAGGAAGTATTTGGTGTTAGTTTATCAATATAATAAACCAACTGGCCTCAAGCTAATCTATCTTTAATTCATTTTGTCCTTTGGAGCGCCTGCATATGAGTGTATTTTTATTGTTCTGGCCTGGTATACTCTTCTGCCAGGACTCTTTATGCAATGCCAACTGCCTGGTGTACTCTCCTGGCAGAACTCCATTTGTGGTATTCGCTTGCCTGGTATACCCCGCAGCCAGGACTTCTTATATGATTCAATTTCGCTGATTTCCTTATCTTGCCGGGGCTTCTCTTGTGGTCTTCAATTGCCTGGTGTCTTTTCCTTGCAAGGGCAAGGACTTCTCATGCGCTTCAATTGCCTGGTATTTTTTCCTTTCCAGCACTTCTTATGTGTTTGACAGTTTCTCTGTATCATCAGCACTGTATGTAGTGCCCTTGCCTTGGTATATATGTTTGTGGTAAGGTTTGTTCAAGCTTTGGCCCACACTTGCATCTCATGCATCCATAGTTAATTGAGGACTGTACTTTGCCTTTTCTACACTCAAACAATCTTGTAGTATTAACAATGGTATCACATTTAAATTATCGCTAGCTCGGTCGACAGCATGCCCCGGGGTCCCCATTGGCTTTGGGTAGACTCATTGGTACTCTCTGGCGTCTCTGGTCCGGTTCACGCTTCAGCGCTGTGCTGCTTTCACTCGCTTTCCATACTGGAATGTGCAGAGGTCCTTACAGCTTCCTTCATGGCTCTGCGGTCACACGCCTGCTTCTCTTCAGGGCCCGGAATGGAGAACACTGTATCTTCCACCTGCTGAGTGCTCAGGACCTCTCTAATTGCTCCCAGTGTCCTGATGGCACTTCCTTCTCTCACACAGCATTGCTTCTCCTGTCTTGGTGGCTTTCTCCGCTCCGCCACACCAGTATGTGATTTCTGCATTTGTGAGCCTCTGCCTAGGAGCCAGCGTCTTCTCCTCCACTGCACACTCAGTAGTGCGTTCCATGTTTAATTTTCCTGCGCACAGGTGACTTGGAAAAAAACTAGACTGCATATTGTGCTTTGAGCTCTTGTTACCTTGTACAACCTCCTTCATCCTAATCGTCTCAGTACTTGGGTGATTCTGAGAGTTGAAATCCACGGGTGTCATTGAACATTCCGAGTTTGGAGTTAACCATGGTGCTATTTGTGCCATGGCTGCCTCCAAAACCGGTTCCGACTCCAACCTTGTTCAATGGGGACTTACCGGTCTAGTCGGACCTTTGCGGGACTGGTAAATCCCCATTGAAAAACGCAATCCCCATTCCCATTTGAGCCCCGATAGGACTCAATGGGAATGGGGAGGGAGCTAATAATGGTACCGAAATGTGCGGTACCGTTATTTGCTCCCTGGTCCCTTTGCGGCTCCCGCTAAGGCCGCCTGGTAAAACCAGGCGCCCATAGCGGGACCCGTAAAGGGACCTCGGAATAGGGTGCAAAGGGGTTACCGGCACCGTTGTCCTTAACGGTGCCCGGTATGCCTTTGCGCCAGGGTCGGAATGAGGCCCATGGTGTTTAAATAGTTCTCAGTAATTTTACATAAAGGTACCTCAGAAGCAAAAGGTGTTGTGTTGGGGCTTTGAAGCATGCAGCTGACAATAGGCCATTAATGTCTTGGGTATTAGAGAATCTTCCCCATGGGAAAGGGGGAGATACTGCATCTCATCCAATGAAATCATGACATCTCCCCGGCAGTTGTCTCCTCCCATGTCATCCTCCTTCATAAAGCCGCCCCCAGGGTCAGAATCAGGTAGAGGCTACTGTCCCCTGGCCACATGGGAGGAGGTCACCATAGGGGAATCTGTGATCACTCCATTGGATTTATCACAGTCTGATGTGCATGCACGAAAGAAACCCCCTTTGGTCCCTGATTGGACCACTACTGGCTTAGTGAATATTGCAGATCCTTACTATTGGAGGGCTGAGCTTGACCACTCACCTGAATTTAAGATAAGAAGAGGAGTCCTGCAGCCATTCCAGCAGATTAGAAATGGAGCCAGGTATCCTGTGTAGCTGTGCAGGTGACTGAAGATGCAAGGACGACATCAGAAGAGCTCTGGTGACTATTACTGCAACTACCCCAGTGAAGCCCTGCTGGACTACCTGATCTCAGAGACCCTCGTTGGTGCTTCATCCCTTGGACTGGTGGGACCAATCAGTCTCTTCCCCTTCTCACTTCCTGCAGCCTGGAGTCTTCGGAAGTATTCAGTGGACTGACAAGCTCTGAATTGGGCTACTGTGCCAAGAGCATTGTCATTCCACATTTTTGGTGGTCACCAGCTAGTCCTACAAGTCACCTTCCTGACAAGTTTCAGCTTCCCAGCATCAAGGGATCCTGTCCTGGATGTCGGTCTTTGTTCGCAACTGGAGAGATGCCTGCTGTCACCTGTGTGCGGTGACTTTCATTGGATCTGGCCATCCCCCGACTGGTATAGTGTCCTGAAGAGCGCTGTATCAGTGATTGCTGCATTTCTTCATCAAAAATGGTTGCACTCGGCTCCTGGACCTGACCGCAATCTTCCATGCACCCAAAGTTCCTGGGCATCTTCTGCTGGATCCAAGAGTAGGAAAATCTAAATCCAGCGACTCCCATCCGACTTGCCAAGTCCTTTGGGAAAATCGGAGTAAGGGCAGTGAGTAGCCGAAATATTTACTGGTGTCCCGATCTCCTCCATTCCAAAGGTTTGTGAACAACTTTGATGTATTCCATTCTGTTGCTTTTTAAATGTTTGCTTAAAATGCTGCTCTAGCTGATAGAAAAAGTATATTACTTACCAGTAAAATTCTTGTGAAGTCTTTTGGAACATTTCTCACCACCACAAGAACTCTTCCTGACTTTGTACTCTCCCCTAAAGGAACTTTGTGACTTTTGGGCACAAGTCCCCATTCAATTTAGGGATTGGACTCATAAAGTTAGGGCCTCTATTCTTGTGGACCAGTTATCTATCACATAACTACTTACCTTCCCTTTCAGATGTATCAGAGAATTGTGTGTATTTCTATAACCAAAAGTGACTGTATTTATGTTTTATAGTTAGAGTATTGTATGATAACATTACCTGCTTAATTCATTTTCCTACTGTGTTTTTGCGCCTAGAATAAACATTGTATGTTTGTATTTACCTGTCTAAGTGGAATCATTGTGTATTTCACTATGTGGACTCATCGTGGACCCCTGACCCCACTCACCTCTCCTGAGACTAAGCCTTGACTACTCACCACACTTACCTTGATTGGGTTTGGCTAACCTCTCAGAGTTCCCCTGTAACTAGGGTGGCCTCCTGAAATCTGTCCACCAGGCCAGATTTGAGAAATCCTTCTGAACAACTGCTTACATGTATTTCTTCTCGAATACCCCACTTCCTATTTTCCTATCATTGCATCTTCATTGTCAGCTTGAAGAGTGAAAGACCTATTCCAATGGATGCAGAGGGAGGGAGAAGGCATGGAAAACGTCGTTCTGCTCTTTTCCTCTACATCTGCACTGCTTGTAGACTGCTGCTTGACAATTAGTTCCTACTCACTGCAGGAAACTAGCATAGGAACTCCCCACTGGGGTTCTCGCACACTGCACAAACTCCTCATACCAATGGAAAGGCTGATTTCAACAGAGGGTACACGTTTTTCTGGGACAGGGAACACCAAGCACAATCCATTAAAATCATACAATCAGTGACGGACACCATTTTTCTACGGTGACATTGTTACATGCATAGTCAGTCAATAAACTTACATTCTGATTTCCCTGCTAACAGAAATAAAGTACATACTAAAATACAAACATACTAAATAAGAATTTGACAAAGAAGTAAAAAACTCATACAGCACTGAAATGCCTTATAGATGCAGCTTTAATAAATTCATGGACATTATGCATAAAAAAATCATTACAATTCATCAAAAACAACAAAACTTCAGCTCACTACCTAATGTTGTTTGGAACAATATCTGCCCATAACCATGTCCTTTGCAAATCAATAAATCTGCGAAAAATATGAAAATACATGAGATCTTCATCAAAGCCCGAACCACATGAATATTTAAAACGTGTCTGCAGGGATTTTCTTCCTCTTCTTGGGTTCCGTACTTGACCTGGGGACGAGGCCTCACTACCCACTCACACCACCACAACAAATTCCCAGGACTCCAGAGTAGAAGAGTATGATGTTTAGTGAACGCATGCTGTGCAATGTAGGCAGACAAGGGCTCTGTGTTCTTTTCTCACAGCAAGCCCTTATATAGTACCTCGATGGGCTAACTACAGTTCCACATTGTCATAACATATGCAAGTTTTGCAGGCAGAGTCAGTTGTGTGTACAAAATGTCTAGACAACCACAGGGTTGTTTGCTTGTGTTGCTGTAAATGTTATTAGGTGATCATGATTTTGCTTCATGACGATCTAGGCAGTGACATATGTGTGTAGTAATGTCCTGGTAACCACAAAGGGGTTTGCTTGTGTTGCTGTGGATTTTAACAGGTCATCATGTTTGTTCTTCATGAAGGTCCAGGCAGTGACAGTTGTGTATACAAATGTCCTGATAGCCACAAGGGTGGTTGCCTGCTTTGCTGTAGGTTGTATTGGGTCATCAGGATTGTATTCCAGGCAGTGGCAGTTAAGTTTATGTCTCAGAAGCATCTTTGCTTCAAAGACAGAGACTGCATTCTTCTTAGCAGCACCCAAGCCTGACAGGTTCAACCACATTCCTTTGTCTGGAAGAAAAGCACAGCACAAGACATATTTTAGTGGATGTAAGGTCACATATTTTCAACAAAACCTAACCATTTTATCTCAGCCATAAGAGGAAGCATATTTCAGCAAATCATTTAAGTCAATCTCTTGCAGTCAGGTGATTTAATTTCACATATATTCCTACGGGGATCTGAATGTGTGTGTAATCTTGCATGAAGTGCTAGGGAAGTGTGTAGAATCCGATGGGATTCCTCCCAGAAACCTGCTCTGGGAGCCTTCTCGTGTGGCCAGGGGAAGGCAGGCGCTCTCTGATCCTGAACCTGGGGGTGGTGCACTGTGGGAAGATCAAATGGGGGGATACAGACCAGGAAGACTGCAAGGAACCCCTTTTTAACTTTCTCCATAGTCTCGCCATTTTAAAGGCTTTTTGTCATTCTAAAGATGTAGCCAAGGACTACATGTCCCAGAATCCCTCAGGTACTGTGAAGAAGAAGAGGACTAAATAGGCATACAGGAGCTCAGGTCTGGCAGGCAAGCGTAACAGCTCCTGGAGTCAGGCAATTAGTTATAAGGGCCTGTACCTGAAACCAATTAAACCACCTGAGAGGCATAAAAGGCAGCTGCAGGGAGGAGCAATAGAAAGACGCACAAGGCTGGCAGTTCACAAGGAAATGTGACCACAGAAGGGACGCAGGAGCAGATTAGGGGCAGATTTCACCTGCAGGCTTTGAGTGGGTCCTATGCTCACAAGCTCTGTTTGAATGTGGAAGCATTGAAAGAGACTGAAGGGCAGTCTTTTCAGATGCGCCTAATTGCTGTGAATGCAGAGCTGAAGTTGTGCATCCACCCAAGGCCTGTGTGCAGAAGCAAGCCGAGAGGAACTGGAGAGGGGACGTCTCTCCTTTGATGAGGCCAGATCAGAGACACTCGTGCAGCAGAGGGGTACGGGTCCCAAGAGAGCCTGCAGCAGTAGTAGTTTAAGAAACCAAGCTGGAAACAGAAGCAGCCCGCAGTTGCAGTGATTGTGGAGTGGAGTCGGAAAAGTGAAGTGCGTACTCTCATGCATGTTTGAGCAAGATAAACTTGTTTGTAGAAGTGGGAAGTAATATTAACAGGAGAAATGTAACACACAATGAAAGAATCAAAGTTGAATCACCCGCACGTTGTAAAAGCCTTTTCTTTTCCCATTGTTATCCATAACTCAATGCAAAGGGGTCGTGTGGCTCTTGTTAACACAGTGAACGCTGCCGCTAAAACGAATTAATTCTAATTGACTCTCCCGAAGTGTTACAAGCACAGTTTTCACATCTTGGGAAGTCGTACATGAGACATTGTTTCCTCAGTACTTTAGAGGATAGAAGCTGGCGGAAAGGTGCGAACGCGTAACTTAGAAGTGGCAGTTCAGAAATAAAATGTAATCATGTGTGCTTAATTTGGTTTTTATTGGAAAACTGATCTCTTGTAATATGCCGAACAATGAAGCAGACGTTATACAAACAGTTGAAGCTTAGCAGAGAACAAGCACAGCCTAAGCCAAAAGCACAAACCCTATTATATCACATCCAGCTCATCTAAGAAATGAACAATATTGTTTAAGAGTTGTTGAAGCTATGTTACCTCAGAGACTTCCAACACAAAGGGTGACAAAGGTTATCCCCCTGTCACCTATGGTGGCACCCCGCAACTGTAACCCCCTCGCCAAACCTTTAAAGGGGGCGACCAGATTCAATTACCTACCCTCAATTCTCTCTCTGCTGTCAAACACTCCTCTAACATCTGTCGCCTCCTTGAAGACCTTGACCTTGATGTCCTTGCTCTCACCAAGATGTGGTTCAAGGCCAGCTCCGTCACTGCTTTTGACACTGTTCTCCCTGAAGGCTACAAGATCCTGTCCAATTCCAGGCCCTCCCGACCTGGTGGCTGAGTGGCTCTGAACCTTCCCCGAGTAAGTTACTGCTTCCATCATCCCCAGTCAAACCTACTCATCATTTATAGGTCAAAGGTTCGAATCAAAAGGGTCGAATGACAAAAGGGTCGAGTCAAAAGGACTACCTATACTAAAGCAAAAAAAAGATACATAAAAAAAAGAAATTGACCCTTGTGTTTTCGGTCGTTTTGACTCGACCTTTTTGTCATTCGACCCTTTTGAGTCAATCCTTTGACCGAACACCATTTGAAAGCCTAGTCTGCAGGCTATCTTTCTTGCCCACATTCTCTCTTACTCTCGCTACCATCTACATGCCTCCAGGACCAACCATCCTCTTCTTCTCTGACTGGATGGACCTGTTCTTGCTTCTTCCTCCAAACCTATCTTCCTTGTGGACTTTCACATCCACCATGACTCTCCAGATGTGACTACTGTACTCCTTTGTGACCTCTGTGACTCTCTTTCCTTCACTATCCTTCCCTCTGGCCCAAACCACTCTGCCGGACACACCTTGGATGCTCTCATCTCAACAGACAGCCCACTCTCCAACCCTCTCATTACCCCTCTCTCCTGTTCTGACCACTCTCTTCTCTCTTCCCACCTTGACCTCCACTGTCCCCTGTTGATGCCTGCACCTGCACTGCCAGTCTCCTTCTCCGTCATTAGACTGATGAAGCGTGTGTCAGTCGCTGCATTTACCAATTCCTTCATCCCTCTTCAGCCTCTCCATTCGACTCTTCTACTGACTCTTCCCTAGCTAACCTCTATCTCTCTATCTCTAACACCCTGGACATCCTTGCCCCTGTCATGAGGATTTGCATGAAGCTGCCTCCAAATGCAACTCTTGGTATGACTCCGACTTGGCAGATTTGAAACGCAAGTGCAAAGCTGCTGAGAGGAAGTGCAGGCATCTAGCTCATCCTCTGACAAACTGGCCTGCCGCCTACTTCAAAGGCAATATCGTCTCGCCATCTGCTCCAAGAAGAGGGCTCATGTCCAAGCTGGCATCTCTGGAGCCACCAATAACATGACTGACCTCTTCAAAATCTGCTAGGAACTTGCCAATCTACTGCAATCTCCTCCTCTCCTCCACCCTTCCAGGCCCCCTGCACTGCACTGGCTGCCCACTTCTCCAAAATTCTGCACATCCTGTCCTCTCTGTCATCTGCTCCCCCCAGAATCCCCTTCTCTTGCCTCCCTTGGCCCCCCTTCCAGTCCCCATACTCTCCTCATTCTCTCCCATTGCATCAGACGAGATCTGTAGAGTTGTACACTCTATGAAAGTCTTCTCTAAACAGGTGGCCCCGGCTCCTCCTGAACCATCAAAGACAATATCGCCTCTCTCGCCCTAGCTTTGGTTGACCTCTACAACCACTCCTTTGCCACTGGGTCCTTCCCACAACTCCTTATGCACTCTCGTGTGCACTCTCTCCTAAAAAAGCTGTCTGCTGATCCTTCTTGACCGCCTAACTATCGCCCTATGTCTATCACTCGTTTACTGGGAAAACTCAAGTAGAAGTCATCCAAGACACTGGTTGTTTGGTGACCTTTCATTTATATTGTTTTTATGTTTATTTGAATGTTCATGTTGTTTATTGTGAGGATTAGTATTGTGAATGCTAGTAGGTTTTCCTGTGGATCCTAGACTAGGAAGGGAATCCCCTGGTACAGTAGGTTTAATTAGGGTTTATTGTTTATTTTGGTTTAAAATAAAATGTTGACCCTTGAGAATACTAAACAAAGTCTTGAGTCTCACATTGCTTTCCCTCACAGAAGAGAGAGTGTTTATATGTAACCTTGAAATGTAATTCTCCAATTAGAGGACTCTGCACCTAAGTGTTGGCGTACATTGTTTAAAAGTGTACATGTCGAGTATGGAATGACTCTTGAATCCCCACTTAGCCAAGAGAGTGCAACCATTCGAATACCAAAGGAATATATCCTTGATTGGGAATTCGACAATCTCATATAATATGCAATGATTATTTGGGTTCATATTTAGACCAAGTTGGATTTTCTGAAAATATGCTGGTAAACTCAAATGGGCCTGAACCTCAATGTTGGAAATACCCAATACCAATCTCAAAGCGTAGCTTGTGGCATCCAAATGAAGTCCAGTTAGCTTACATGCATATGCATGTACAGGAACCCAGGTGGATGCTGGGTTCCAATATCTTAACTCATGCATACAGTAGTTTCTGATCTGCCTCCTGACTGAGCAAACACCAACCAGAATCTAATCTAGCGAAGGAGCCGGACTGGGTAGATGCACAATCAGCAGGCACATTTGAATACAGATAGAATGGGCCTGTCATTCGAGAGGGGCATGAGTAGGGCAGTTCCCTGTGCTCTTTGTTATAAGACATTGTACAACCTTATCGGCCTGGACACTGCTGAAACATCTTTATAGTGTCTCATTGCATTTAACCAATGCACTTCTTCTCAACATCTGACACTCAGG
Organism: Ambystoma mexicanum; assembly: GCF_040938575.1. Classification (NCBI taxonomy): domain Eukaryota; kingdom Metazoa; phylum Chordata; class Amphibia; order Caudata; family Ambystomatidae; genus Ambystoma; species Ambystoma mexicanum. The sequence continues at coordinate 382,721,429 of NC_090933.1, forward strand.
GCAACAAAAGGAAGGTAGAACCAATGCACCTACATACACTCGCAGATAATTTCTTTCCTTTTTAATGGCAATATTATTGGCAAAGGATACATTAGCCATTACTATCAATTTAGTGTTTACTATACTCAGATAGAATGCTGATGTGGAGTAAATCTAATCTCCATCACCATATATTAAGACTCTAGAACATGCCAGAGCATCTTACCTGCTGGCATCCCACCACCTTGAAATGTCCTTGATGTACTTAAGTGCAAAGAGGTCTGGAGCATATATTTATCACACGTGTTATAAAGCATGAATTGGGCAAGGTGGCAGAATACATCACGGAAATCATTGACTATGAGTCTGGGGCAATGATTACTTTTAGTGAATCTTTCACAATTCACTGAGGAATATTGTCTGCTGACTTGTAAATAGCCTTCATGACATATTATGAATAATAATTATGGATAAATGCTGAGATGCTTGTAGGAGCCAGAGAGAGAGGGTGCCACACACAATACGGAGTGTTTAGCCAGAAGCACCTCCCATGCCATTCACAATATGACTCATTGATTGTGGAGCTCAAACTGAACCATGGCACCATCCAATCTTTTCTCCACACAAAAACTCCAAAAAGGGGGGCTGCCGGCCAAATATAATAGGTGAGCCGGCCTATCAATTTATCCAAACACAAAAAAGACCTTATATATTGTGCAATCTGTTTTTCCAACACTTTTCAGCTGTCTACAATTCAATATGAAATCTTATTTAAGCAATAGAACCCGAGCGTCGGGGGCATTATTTGGGACGGTAATGCCCCCGACGCGAGGGTTCTATTGCTATTAGTAACCCGGGCCGCAAAAATTGCGTGACCGGGGCATTTCGGGAGGAAAAAAAATAAAAAATGGCCACCGCACAAGTGTTCCCAGCGCCTCCGCTCCCGAAAAAGGATAAAAAGAAGGTAAGTGGGGTTGGGAGGGCAGGAGTGGGACAAAAAAAAAAGTTCCTGCGACCCCGGAGGGGGATGAGGAAAGCCTCCAGCCGTGTGGAGGCGCGGAGCGGGGACGCTGTGTAAAGGGAGACTCCAGACGGGCCTGCATCCTGAGGATCTGGAGGTGAAGCACTGGGCGAATGCACTCCAGGGCCCTCATCTGCTGGGTGGCAAGCTGGACCCGGTGCCTGCCCCACTGCATCCGCTGCTTCCAATAGGCGCCGAGCCTTCTTGAGTGTCCTAGACTTGTAGTCCTCCCAGCGCTTCTGGACGTGTCAGATGTCGCGGGGTGCCACCCCCTCTGCGTTGATGGCACCCACTATGTCCTTCCAGATCCTCTTCCTTGTAGGCGCGCGATGGTGTGAAGAGGGCATCATAATGCCCCAGAACTTGCTCCACCAGGATACCAACTTCCTTTTCACTGAAGCTGGTAGCCCTCTGCCTCTCTGTTGGGGGGTTGCCACTGGTGCCGGAAGGTGTTGTGTCGGACATGGCAACCCCTGAGGCAGGTGTGGGTGGGCAACTGGGTCCTGGGGCTGGACTGTGGAGTGATGGAACACCAGTCGGGAGTCTTCTGTTCCAGCAGGGGTGGTCACAGCAACTGGACCCCTGCAGATGGCAGATGTGCAGGCACCAAATGGCAGGGCACGGTGGCAGCAGGCAGGCAGGCAGCAGCAGATGGCTTGTGGGAGGCTACTCAGGGTTCTGGGGGGCAGTAATCCGGCTTTCTGGGCAGGAGTGTGGTCTTCCGTGTGTTGTCGCGTGGCCAGCTTGATACAGAGTGATTTGGCATGTGAAAAACAGAACGTTTGCGTGAATTCCGAGGAAAGGCCCTTAGTGCGTAAGCGCATAGGTGACGTATCATGCATGCAGGCGTTTCCCTCGGCACGGGTTGAAGGTCCCATGTGGGTTTCCATCGCTCTGTACGTGCTTTTTGTGGAAAACGGTGCGTGTGTTTTCCAGACGTTGGGGTTCACATGCGATTACTTCACAGCGGCTACAGTGCGTACTTCTTCTTTTGGCGTGGGTGTTGGCTACACGTTCTTCTTCTACATGCAAGGCAGACGGTGAGTCGCACATGCTATTTTTCCTACTGTGGGTGTCCCTGTTAGTTGCGTACCCCTTTTTTCAGGCATACTAGCCTGCGTGTTGATCACGTATGCATTTTTTTTGTTCCTGGCTGCCACAACGTACTGCGGGTGTTTTTATACACGCACGTGGGCTACAAGGGTCGCGTATCTCTTTTTCTTGCTTTTTTGGGATGCCTGAGTGTTGTGTGACACGTCATTTCTCCTAACGGGCCACAGAATGGGACATTCATCATAGCTGTATATACGTGCTTTGTTATTTGTGAACCCTTTTATACTGCACGGGGACGCTTTCCGCCTGCCTTTAGGTGGCGGACGTGTTTAAGCCTGTGCATGTCGTTTGCATGTCTTTTGACGTGCGTGTGTTTCCCCTATTCGATTCCATGTCCCAGGCTCGCAATCTGACTGGTATACTCTCCTGCCAGGACTTCTATACAGTTCACTTTTTTAAAGGGGTGTGGGCCTTCCCTTGAGCCATCTCTCTCTCGCTTGGTTTCCTCCCAGGTTTGTATTGTGGGTCCCAGACCCAAGTTGCACTATATTGGGCTTTCAGGACTTTGCCCAGCAGTGCCACAGTGTCCCAACCCTCTTCCCGTGGGCTCACTGGTTCTCTTGCTGGACTTCCAGCCTCCCCAAATTGGTGCAGGTATTTCTACAGCTTTTGCAGCTCTGCCCTGACTCAGCAGGCTTCCTCTGCAGGCACCCGGTCCTTCCTTAGCATCCCAGCTCCCACGGCTGTCAGTTAGTACTGGTCACGCACTCCTGTTTTGACACAGCTTCCACAGAGATACATCAGGTGTCGGGCTGCCTTCTCTCCCAATCCTGCCCCCCAGTCCTCTGTTCCTCCATCAGTTGCCATCCTCCAAGTGTCTCCTGAGAGCCAGCCTCATATCTTCATTTCCAGCTTGGAACCAATCGGGTGATTGCAAAGACTATACTGTGTTCTAGTGTCTGCGAGCACTCTGCATTGCTCAGCTCTTCTTTCTCATCTCACTTTTTTCTAATAGTTTGAATGGAGTACAAATCAGAGGTTTGAGATTGGGCTTGATTTGGTATTTTGGAGCAACACTACAGTAGGCCATAGAGGTTAGGGGTATGCCAGAGGTGTTGCCAATTCTCACAGAAAAAGGGGGATATCATGAATCATCTTGCAAATCTCCTGCACTCCCATGAGGGCCGTCTCCCCTCATGTGGTCGTCCCTCAAAAAGCCATCCCAATGGTCAGGATCGGGTAGCATCTACCTTTCCCTGGACACATGGGGAGTGACTGTGCTGATATCCCCAGATTCATCACAACATGTTCTACTTGAATCACTTAATATATATTTCTCCAATCTCTACACAAATATTGATATCAGCAAAATGTAACTGAAAGATTCATGGGCTATACACATATCCCACTAGCAATGTGTTCCCATATGCACTGTGGTGTAATTGGTGTCTAACCTATCAATATAAATGAAATTCTAGCTCTGTTGATTTGTGCTATCAATTTGAATGCACAGAAAGTTGATTGTTCTATTCTGTGTATCCACCCAAAATTCTGACTTTTTGAAAGGACAACAACTATGGCCCCCAACCTTCTTGGATGATTTGGATTTGGGTGTATTTATTTCTGTATCCTCTCACTTCAAGACAAGCTCATTGGTGAAATGTTACTGTTCATTTGGAAGTGCATCTTTTCTATGTAAATGGAATGACTGAACTCCATTACATCCCAATCTGACTGTAAATTTCTATCGCATTCACTAGTGTCAGTTTCCAAATTCTCTGTCAGGCTATGAAGCGAGCACATCGGTTTATAGCCTCAGATGTTGGCTATACCTGTAACATATTGCAGGTTTCAGTTTACTTGGCTTTAATTTACAAAATACCATACCCTATTTGTTTTAATTCTAATGTACTCTAACACAGACAGCAGGCTATAACTCACACTAATAAGCTATACTAGCCTATTCCCATGCCCATTATGTTGGTGATAGTCTACCAACCACTGTGTGCTGTGCACAGGAAAATGCCAGGTGTTCTACAATAAGTTAGCTTTCACTTGGCTTTGAATATAGTAAGAAGGCATGATTGGATTTCACCAAAAAATATTTAAGCTTTCTATTTGAAATAAGCCCCAACTAGCTTCAATAACCTCCACAGTCTACCTACTCCTGAGACTTAGCAGATAAATGGTTATAGAGGGCGTATATATAATTACATTAGGGCAATTTCATAATCACTTTGGACTAATTCTTTCCAGCACAGAGTGAGCAAGGACACTCATGCGTTTCCAGACAATTCCCAGTCAGCTAGGCGCCTTCTGGCCTCTTTCTTCCTCCTCTAAGAAAGTAGATCTGTCTCAGGTACAGGCTTCACCATGGAAAAGGCCCAATCACCTCCAGATAATATCCATGCTCAGCATTCATACAATTTAACAGGTGTTCCCTTTTTTCAGCTTTCTCAATCCCAGAGGTCTCCTTATTTCCTGTGTGTTTCGGGTTATATAATGGATAATATTCCCACACTATGGGCCTTCTTCCAAGTGTGGTGGTCCGGAAACAAGGGTCCCAGTAAGTTACCAGACCGCCACACTACAAGTCTGCCTGCTGGGGCCGTTGCGCCCAGCAGGGACAGACCTGAGATGCGCAATGGCCCCTGCAGGCAGACATTTCACGGAAGCACCAGCACTGTTAGCAATGGTGCTGGTGCTTCCATCTCCCCACGCCCATTGAGTCCTACGGGTCTCCACGGGAATGGGGAGTTACCAAATCTGCCACCTGGCTTCCTGCGCCATAGGGAATTTTAATGTCCTGTTGACACCGGGAAGTCCAGCGGCAAATTCAGTGTTTCTGGGTTGGCTGAAACCCACCGGTGGCACCGGATGGTTACCGCCAACCTCGGAATGGGGCACTATGTCATTGTGGGATTGTACTTTTTAATTGGTCGAGTCGTTCCATTTAAATGGCTCTCAGAGAACAACCCCCTTAATCTTTAATAGGATGATCATGTTTCTGAACATGTGACAGGGTGGGGGCCACTTGAAAAATTCTGAACTCTAAATCATATGTGTTCCATTCTTTCGTAGCAACATGACATATTGATGAAATACAGATTTCTCACAATCCTTATGAATTCAGAAAGACCTGGCACAAGTATGTGCGATGAAATATGACTTCCATATTAATATTTATGATTTTGTTTATTATTATCACAATATCATATTCAGTATCGGTATGTAGAGGAGAATTTCCCTGTTTCACAACAATATTTCTTTGGATTCTGAGTCATATCGTTCTGGAGTTAGAGCCAACGTCTTTCTCTAATGTATGAGTAATGCTAATCCGAATTGCCCATTACACTTCTGTTTGTCTCAGCACAATATCATGTGAGCCACTCGAAGAGGTCCCTTTCAGTCAGTGATTAATTGGGTTGGCTGACAGGCCTCCTTTGCTTAGGTTTCTATTAAGAGCCCCATGTCATGGCATCAGTTTATCTTTTCAGAGGACCGTTTTTTAGTCCAGTTTGGAATAGTTAAAACCCATATGGGTCGTGGCATCTCATTACTCGGAGGCTCTGAACATATGGGTCATTGTTTTAGGGCATTTAATGTGTTTCTTTGATGGCTTTAAATATATTGGTCTGTTTTCTCCTGATGGCCAAGTTAATCTCCTGGGATTGGAACCCTACATCCATTGAACAATGTATGCAGGGCCAAACAGAAATAAGTTTGTTTTAGGTTCCCAGGAACTATCAGCAGATCTAGCATTGCCAAAACCATATTATAACACACATTTGGCTAAATGATTTAAACAGGAATGTATTCCCTATTTTAAAGTCTCACATATAACTATAAAACGTTGTGTATTTTAGACTTATGTGTGTATTATTTGTATTTATAACTGCATTTATAACTGCATTGCAGTATTTTTCTAACATATATTCTTAACAGGCACGTCCATTCAATGTTGCTTACTGTTGGAAAACAGAAACAAGGCATTTGTGTTCATGAAATTACAGGTGAATGCATTAAGCTCTTTTTAAAACTTAACAATGTTTTCCAAGTAATGTAAGAAATAGAGCCTTTTCTTTGGCTTTCTCACACTTGTGGAGGAAGGTATCATTTTTCAGAGTAGAGAGTTTTATTATGAACAGGGGATTTCAGTATTTCTTGCTGTTAATATAAAGTTGATCAAAACTCAGTCTTTGGGGCTTGAGTAGATTTTCTCCTATGGAGTTCTAGGGAATGTTCAGTTTGTGTTGAAAGCTGTGTCATATGAAGGGTGCTGGCTATCAGGCGAGAAGGTGACCTGTATTTTACAGGTGTACCTTTTCATGGGAATCAAAGAAAAACACAATTGATGTGAAGCAGCAAGGCACCATTCCAGCAACTCTCGCTTTAGATTCATCCAATCTCCATTGTCCCTGCTATGGTACTATAGGCATGGAGGGCGGAGGTGCAGGAGCAGGCCATGGTGGCAGGGGGCTGAGGGATGCTTTTGCCAGTGTGTCCAGCAATCAACAAATGTGCCCTTTTGGGAGTAAACTGACTACGCTACCTCATTGCTGCCCCCACCCCCCATCCCAGAGGAGGGTGCTGTGAAAGAGTTGTCACTGGAGGTTAATGTGAGTGCTGTAGGGCAATTTGGACTACACCACTGTTTAATGTGCTAGAATATTGCCTAGGTTCCCAATGTACAAATGTCACTTGCCCAGCCTCTTGCATAAATTAGTTTAGTTTGATATTATTTATAGAGTGCAAACGTGTGCCCTGACGGGCACCTTGGTGCTACAGATACTGAAGATCGAAAGTTCATAATGCTAAAAGCTGAAATCCTTATAACATAAAGTGTGTTCCACTGCCTTAAGAGTCTTTCCTTATCAAGCTACAATACTTCCAGAACCATAATATGGGGGCATATTAGAGTAACAGCACCCCTTTCCATGTGTGCTTTTCTTTCCCATACCCAGGGAGAACCATATACGATCCTACATTGGATTCTGCCTGTCCTTACAGTGTCGAGCCAGAAAGGACTGACGGGTGTGAGAGTAATCTTCCATAAAAGGGCCCCCGCTGGACTACAAGATCCATGCACTTAGACCATCAATTAGATGGTAAATTACCCCTACTCATAAAACTGAGCTTTAATGTTCTGATGCTAAAAAGTATATGTATACTACCGGTATACATACTACTGGTATACATAAAGACATTTCCATTTGGATTCTTTCATTTGAGTTTGGCTCAAGTTGTCTGTACTTGGTCTTGCTATGACCCCCCAGCTAGCCCCCAGTGTTTATTCATTAACACTATTTTTTTGCCTAAGACAAGCCAGATTAGTAATACATTTGTATCTGGTAATTAACTATTTAGCATTGTTTGGCATGACATTTGGACAAGGTTCCTGATTGTCCTTTTTTTCTTTTCCTGTCCCCTTTAGGTAACACGTGGACGTACAAGGTGTTCCAACATTGATGCATTTTTACTGCAAACGCTATTAGCTATTTGTTTGCACTATTATGTGTATTGTTTAGCTGCAACTATAGAATTCAAAGCACCCAATAGATGGGCTTGTTTTTGTTCCTAAAGCCAGGGTTTACAGTTGCTTTAGTGAAGTTACAGTGTTCAAAAAAAACTTTTTATTGACTTGACTTGCCCAGACAGCTCCCTGACGAATTTCCCTACACTTGGTTTTCACTTCTTTTGTTTGTTGGAAAGAAACATGTTGGATGATTTGTGTTGAGAAGGGTGTGCATGTAATGTTCTGGAGAGAGTGAAATGTTGTATGTAAAATTTTGTTTGTAAACTTTTGCCTACTTTGCACAGCATACAACACTTTCTGTAGACACCACAGACTCGAGAGGGCTGGTACAATTCTGAGCCCCCTACACCCCACTAGACTGCTGTCTGTTCTACACTGTTTTTGCTTGATGGTTAAGCTGCAATACAGGCTAATTATAGAGCAGAGTCACAAAGCCATATTACCCTGCATCTATAATTTTCTAGATCATGAGCTTGACAAGACTATACCATTTGTGTATTTGTACATTGTTTTAAGTATATATGTCTAATTTGTATATTAATAAAAATTATATTTTTGTAAATTGGTTGATACTGCCTGATAATTTAATGACATAGGAGGCAGCTTCCTATAATCCAGCCTTTGCGTGTTCCTAGTGTTACCTGTTGGGTCAAGGAATTATTGATTCCCGATTTAACCCCATTGTTGTTTACTAAAGGTTGTTGACCTAATAGAGGGTTGGTTACTTGTGGGTTCTCTTTTCCCTCTACCTCCTGTTGTGTTAGTACCACACCCCAACTGCACCATTTCTCTGTTCCCAGGACCTCCCCTTCAACTCCATGGTAGATCCACTGAGCGACATTGTCAAGCAAATTCGGTACTGTGTATGCAAATACCATCTCCCTCTGCATTGTCATGACATGAGGTGTTGCCTCCCAATCTCAATCACCAGACACCTTTCCAGCTTCTTCTAGCACCTCTGGTACTCCTGGTCCCTCCAATGGCTTTTTGCCCTACACCTCCTCTTGGATTTGTGATGGACATGGGTCGGAGAAGAGATAGGCTTTGGAGTGGCAATGGCCCTTGGGACCGGGATGGGCTTCAGGATGGCAATAGGCCTGATGGCAGGAATGGACCTCATGTCAAGGATGGGGCTTGAGGTGTGAATGGGCTTTGGGTGGTGAATAGTCTTCAGTGTCACGACCTCCACCTTAGATGACCCCGTTCCCACCAAGTCAGTAGCCCTTTCATGCACACAGGGTGTACAACCTTATAGGTCTACACAAACTCAGTTCATCAGACATAAGAAGAAACTCAGTTGGACTAGGGCATGGCGCACCTGTAACCAGCTCTGCCCATCTACACATCATGACTCGACATGGAGGAGGAAGTGGATTGCCTAAGCAGTAGAAGCAACAGACTAGTTGTTATTGGACTTTGAGTGTGGCTGGCTATAAATCCGCGCTTCGCGTTGTATCTGTCTCCAGCAGCGGACGCTCACCGCAGTCCGGAGCCCTCTTCAATGTGATCCTGGTCTTGAACATTCAGAGTTTGCCTGCAGTCATATGCTTCGCAGCGCCGGCGGCCCCTCCTCTCATCGGGCCTGCACGGTTTCAGCAGCTCCATACCTACCTGTCATCCGCTCCGCAGCGCCGGCGGCCCCTCCTCACATCGGGCCCGCGCGGCTTCAGCAGCTCCATTCCTACCTGTCACCTGCTCTGCAGCAACGGCGACCACTCCTCACATCGGGCCCGCGCGGCTTCAGCAGCTAGCTCCGCAGCGCCGGCGGCCCCTCCTCTTCATCGGGTCCGCACGGTTTCAGCAGCTCCATACCTACCTGTCATCCGCTCCGCAGCGCCGGCGGCCCCTCCTCACATCGGGCCCGCGCGGCTTCAGCAGCTCCATTCCTACCTGTCACCTGCTCTGCAGCAACGGCGACCACTCCTCACATCGGGCCTGCGCGGCTTCAGCAGCTAGCTCCGCAGCGCCGGCGGCCCCTCCTCTTCATCGGGTCCGCACGGTTTCAGCAGCTCCATTCCTACCTGTCACCCGCTCCGCAGCAACGGCGGCCACTCCTCACATCGGGCCCGCGCGGCTTCAGCAGCTAGCTCCGCAGCGCCGGCGGCCCCTCCTCTTCATCGGGTCCGCACGGTTTCAGCAGCTCCATTCCTACCTGTCACCCGCTCCGCAGCAACGGCGGCCACTCCTCACATCGGGCCCGCGCGGCTTCAGCAGCTAGCTTCGCAGCGCCGGCGGCTCCTCTTCTAAACAGCTGCTCTGGCCCGGCATTTCATTCACCAAATCCATCCACTCTGGGTCACCCTGGGAAAAGAACAAGAGGACACGCGTCACGCCAATAGTTAGGAAAAACATTGAGACAAGAACAAATAATATATAAAGGAAACAGTGGATTAAGGACTGCACTAGTTGCCTTAACTATGTGGGATTATCTCTGCAGAGACATTCCAAGCCGCAGCAGGTCTGTGCTAAATGCAGTCAGTGAAACAACTGATTTCAAGGGACTTACGCGCCCCTGCTGGGAATTGACAAGCAGGACGGAGAGCTTTCTTTATATATAGAAAAGGTGCGCATATGCAGACTCAAAGGGAGGGTGACAACAGCGGCAGGGTATGGGGTATTGTGCTGGGAGCTGTTAAGAGGTCAGACCCGCCCCAATCTCATTATATCTCTCACCCTTGTTCCCATAGACTAACCATCCCAGAGGAAGTAATCCAGGAAACGGTGTCCCGCAGAGGTTCCGGATACCCCCGCATAGCCAAGGTGAGCGTTACATTCGGTAAGGAGCAGAGATGGTTCTTGTCAGAGGTGCTGGGACAGCCTTAAGAAGTTTATTTGGTATAAGCAAAGTAGTGCAACTTTGTGTTTCATGTACAATCTGATGATGTCACAACTATTCAATTATACTTTATTTGCATAGTTGTGATGTCCACTAGCTGATTACAAGATTATTCTATACTGTTCATTATGTCAAATACCTTTCAGTTGTATTGTTACATTACATGAACAGACCACATTTGTAAAACACTAGGAAAACGCATACATCAAACAAGTTTTACTGCAGCCTGGAAGAAGCGGGGGGCTGGCCCTTCCATCTCCTTCCTTAGACAACTTCCTCCTCTTCCCAGTGCCTGCCTATGTTTGCTCACTTGTGATTCCCCACCTCCTTCCTGTCACCTTCCTCCTTGGATCCTGGGAACCATTGTGCCCATCATATGGTGAGCTCTGGAGTAGAAAAGCAAAAGCTGCTGCAAGCACCTGTCCCAGCATCTGTTGTCGCCTAGACCCTGTGAATCCCACCCCTTCCTCCTTGGACTGGGAAGAGCTGTGGTCACCATGTGGGTGAGCTCTACAAGGGAAAAGCCACAGCTGTGGAGTGAGGACCTGTCCCTGCCTATGTTTGCCCACCTGTCATCTGCCCCCGCCCACTTCCTGTACCAAACTTCCTTGAGTGTTGGGAACAGCCCAGAAGGCTCTGGAGGGGGGTAGTGAAAGCTGTGAAAGGGGCACCTGTCCCTGCGTGTGTCACCCTACACCCTGGTGATTCCTGCTACCTTCCTCCTTGGACCCTGTGGGCAATTCTGGAGGAGAGGCAACAGACTTATAAGCATGTGGAGTGGGTATTTAAGGCTCCTATTTGGTTTCCCTGCTGTGGTGTGCTGATCATGTGGGTTGGGGGACAGAAGCTGATGAGGCCCCTTTAGCAGCTATCCTTGTTTTCCCTGTCTGTCCTTCACCCTCAACCCGTTGATCCTCTTCTTGTTTCTCTCTCTCCCCCATCCTGCTCTATAGGTCAATTTTTTTGCCTCCCAGTCGTCTCGCTCTCTCTCTCTCTCTCTCTCTCTCTCTCTCTCTCTCTCTTTCTCTCTGTCTCTGTCTCTCTCTCTCTCTTTCTCTCTCTTTGTCTCTCTCCCTCCCTTTCTGTCTCCCTCTCTGTGTGTGTGTCTCTCTCTCTGTGTCAGTGTCTCCCTCTCTGTGTGTCTTGCTGTGTGTCTCTCTCTCCGTCTCTCTCCCTGTGTCTCTCTCCCTATGTGTCCTCCTCTGTGTCTCTGCCTCTGTGTGTCTCTCTCTTTCTCTCACTTTCTCTCTCTTTTTCTCTGCCTTTCTCGTTCTCCCCTTCTCTCAGCTGTCAAACTCTCTACCAACCCCTTCTCTCCCACTACCTCCCCACCTGCTATGTTTCCTCCGTGCTCCCCACTCGCTCTCTCATCACTTCCTAGCTGCCCATTCTTTCTTCTCTCTATCCATCTCCCCCACTCTCCCCTCCTTCCAAGCAGCCTCCCCACTCAAACTTCCCCCTCTCCAACTCTGTATTGTTGATTTTCATCCAAGGCCGGTCCACCTCTCTGAGAACTCCCAGCCCAGGCAACAGCAGCGACAGATTCAAGCTTTTATTGCAGCATGGGGGGAGCAGGGACTGGCCCTTCCATCTTCTTCCTTAGACAACTTCCTCCCCTCCACAGTGCCTGCCTATGTTTGCCGCCTTGTGATTCCCCACCCCCTTCCTATCAACTTCCTCCTTGGATCTTGGGAACAATTGTGTCCATCATATGGCATGCTCTGGATTAGAAAAGCAACAGCTGTGCAGCGAGCACCTGTACCAGCATCTGGTGTCGTCTACACCCTGTGAAACCCGCCCCTTCCTCCTTGGACTCCGGGAAGAGCAGTGGTCACCATGGCGGTGGGTGAGCTCTGGAGGGGAAAAGCAACATCTGTGCCATGAGGACATGTTCCTGCCTATGTTTGCCCACCTGTCATCTCCTCCCCCTTCCTGTACCAAGCTTCCTTGAGCGCTGGGAACAGCCCACAAGGCTCTGGAGGGGGTTAGCGACCACTGTGAAGGGGCACCTGTCCCTGCATGTGTCACCCTACATCCTGTGATTCCCGCCTCTTTCCTCCTTGGACCCTGTGGGCAACTATGGAGGGGGGAACAGCCTCATAAGCATGTGTAACAAGGGCTCTTTTTTGGGTTGTATGCTGTGGTGTGGGTTTAGGGGACAGAAGCTGAGGAGGCCCCTTGTTTTCCATGTCTGCCCTTCACCTCTCCCCATTTTTCCTCTTCTTGTTCCTCTCTCTGCCCAACCTGCTCTATTTGTCCACTGGTTCGCCTCTGAGCTGCCTCTCTCTCTCTCTCTCTCCCTCTCTCTCTTTCTCTCTCTCTCTCTCTCTTTCTCCCTCTCCCTGTCTCCTTCTCTGTGATTGGCTCTCTAGGTGGCTCCCTCTGTGTGTCAGTCTCTCCCTCTGTATGTGCCTCTCTCTCTCTTTTGCTCCATCTCTCTCTTTCTCCCTTTCTCTCTTTCTTTCCCTTTTTTGTTCTCCCTCTTCTCTCAGCCCTCACCCTCTCTACCAATGCCTTCTCTCCCATTACCTCCCCACTGGCTATTTTTCCTCCTCGCTCTCCACTTGCTCTCTCATGCTCCCTAGCTGTCCATTCTTTCTTCTCTCTCTGAATCTCTCGCACTCTCTCCACCTTCCGAGCAGCCTCCCTACTCATACTTTCCCCTCTCCAATGCTTCCCTTCCACCCTTGATGTCCCTCCCCCATCCTAAATCCGATGGTACTCCCCAGACCTCCGGGTACCATGAAAGTGGGTGTGCCTGGCTTTTATGCCTGCCATCAATGGCCCACCATGTGCTCACAGCCTGGTGCAGCCAATCATCTGTGTCCAGTGTACCTAACTTACTCTGCTGGCAATAAGTTTACTTCTCTGCCTGTAATAAATCTGTTCCTGATTTAAGACTTTGGTGTCTTCACTTTGTGTTCCCACTTTTTGCCGTAGTCTGACTGTTATTTCCAGAGGAGGAACCCACTCGGCCTGCACACACAAAGCACCTCACTGGTCTGTTAATTCCATGGGCCCAAATTGTGGCTCTGCTTGCGGGTCTCCCTCACGGCCTTCCCCATTTTGGCCTGCCTCCCAAGTCCACAATGTAAAGCAGTAGGACAATGAACAAACAAATGTCCCAAGCAGCACTGACACAAATGAAGCTCTTAAAAGCATCATTCAACAACACTCTCCCCAACTTGCACAATTGCACCAGTGTCTTCAAAAGCCATCATAATAACGGCGCTATTTCCATCATTGAGCAGCTGATTGATACCAAGGTGCCCCTACACCCTGCTGTAAGAGCCAAGCTCTATCTACCCAGATATCAAAAGGGACTGGCAAATATGTATTGTCTTTCCAGATTTAACTTGATGTGATGTGGTTTTGCCTTGCTCATGCCATTGGCTCCCCACATATATAATTTAGGTCTTGCCACCTAGCCATAGTGCAACTTCCTCGATCATTAAACAAGTGAGTGATTGCACAAATAAATGAAATGTTTCCCCCAGCCATATCACCTCGGGCCCTGGCTTGAATCTATTGGGATGGTACAGCAAGGGCGTGACATTCCCCTTGAAAAGCATTTTAGCACTGTACAAAGCCTAGACCAGATGCATGCACCAACCTATCTAGCATTGAATAGGAAGGTCTTAATATCACGCCGGAACTCAAAGTGATTTAAGCTGAGACGGGTGTACAGGTAAGTGATGCCACAAATTGGCTGCTTGCTCTCAGAAGGAGCGCCGACCCATTTTCCATATCCGGCTTTTGGAACCATTGGCAGTGCAGCGGCTGCTGAACGAGACAATCTAATTGGTGTATACATTGTAACGAGCTTCTGCAGAAAATGTGCAGCCTGATTATGATAATTTATATGGACTAGGCATAGTGTCTCAAATTCAATGAGCTTGGCCACTGGCAACCAATGCAAAGCCCTGATTGCAAACGAAATATGTTCCCTGAGATTTAGATGAAGCCGTATTCTGGCTGTCGCATTCTGAAGGGGTTGAGGTCTGTATTTTGTAGCTTCATTTAGTCCAAGATAGACAGCATTACAAAAATCCAGTCAACTGGAAATAAACACATTGACCACTTGCACTTTCTGAGGAACTGCTAAACAGGACAAACATCTCGAGTGTTTGGAGCTGAATATAGCGAGCCTTGGAACTAACTAACTAACTTGGAAGCCCTTTGATAACGCTGCATCGATCCAAGCCTACACATTTCTGCCATGAGTAGATACAGGGCCAGAGATAAGGGCAGAGTACAGACAATTCTGAACCACTGCTTAAAACCATTTTTGCTGGAGGACTAATAGAATTCCATTTCCTTTGTGAGATTGCTGAAAATAATAATTCTGTCTTGTGAGCGTTCACATTTGGCTGATATTCATCAGGAGATTCACTTGCCGCGTACAGAGATGAACGCGATCTGCTACGTTATCCTCAGAGTTTCGTAGCTGGAGAAGAACTTGAGTATCGTTGGCATACATATAAAACTGTACGCCAAACGAATGAGCGAGGTCCACCAATGGCATCATGTAAACATTGAGTAGAAGTCGGCCCTGTGATGAGCCTTGAGAAACCCAGCATGTCATTTCCTTTGCCGATGACTCAAAAGGAGGTGGGGAAACCGATTTAACGCTGTTTGATAAAAATGGTGTAAACCAAGACAGGGCTTTATTTCAGATGCCTGACCTATGTTCTAGGAAGGCGCGGGATGTCCATAGTGTCAAAGGCTCCTGACATGTCAAATAATATCAGCATCTCTATCTACCACCCACCTGAGACCATCCAAGGCTGCCACAACTACAACCTCAGTACTTCAACTGGGTCGGAAGTCAACCTATAAGTCATCCCATAGATCATGTTCCTTTAAAAAGATCTGTAGTTGAGTTGTGGACAATGCTTTCAAAGGTTTGGCTGGATGCAGCAGATGAGAAATAGGGCAACGGTTAGCTAGGTCTCGTGAGCCTAAAGAGGGCTTTTTTGAGCTGAGATGAACTACTACAGTTTTAAGACTATCAGGCAATTGTTGACACAGAATGGAAACACCACTTGTAAGGTACATGCTTCTTGCCTCTCCAAAAACGGACATGGGTAGTATGTGTAAGAGCGGATAGCACTCTAGATCACTGGCACAGTGCTGCTGTGTTAGCGGGCACCACGCACAGACATGCAAGCACGCAGCCATCCACACGGGGAACCGTCACTATGTTATAAAAGAGGACGGTCCCAGCACACGCGGGGAAGGGACCGCCCAGAGAAGTTAAACAAGGTGAGTGGTCTCAGTTATTGGCAGCCACACTGCCTGCTCGTTGTTGAAGTGTGCCTCATTTCCAGGGTGGATGGGACAATACCCAGAGCGATCTGGGGCCAGCTGTTCTTAGGACCCCACAGTAAGGTGCACTGTTTAGTGCCACTTGTTTCTATTCAAAATATAGGCATACTTGTAAATAGGCATACAAGTTCTTACCGTCACCTTCGGCTCCTATCGGACAGTGTCACTGCCCCCAAAATGTGTTTGTGCCTAATTATCTTCCTTCTTTCACACTGACTTCTCCAGACTCCCCTGCTCCCAAAGGATCTGCAGTGGTGCATGCAAACGCGGGCTTCTTCATACACTTCCGGGTCAGAGTTGACGGTTTCATATCTAATCAAGAGATTTTCCCATCTCCTATATCTACATTGTTGTGTTATGTTCCCCACATCGAGCTTTATTGATTTCATAAAAATATTAACGGAATGGTGCCCATACCTGCTCCTAAAAGAGAACCTCCGTAGGGTGATTAAAGACGTGCTTTTGAATCCAAACATCATACAATAAACCAAGGACACCTCCGTGGACTTATTTTATTTCAAGACTTTTTTTAATGATTATTTTTCAGATGGCAACCATATCAAACAAACCACACTGTAAGACTATCAATCTATAAACCCTTTCCTTTGGAAACAGCCATATGCGGTGGTTCTGCCTGTAATGATAAAAACAAAAAAAAGAAGCCCCTCGTGTTTCTAATATCTGAGCGGGTCAATGCAGGCGTGCTCTGCTCATTCTCGATGACACAGGCAGTGATTGCCATTTCCCTCAGCCTCTGAGCCGAGAATTTCTGGCAGGAAAGACCATAAAAGCAATTTGTGGCCTTTTACATCTTTAATGCAGAACAAGTTGCAGCCATTTTGAATGGAAATAGATTAAGTCTGTCTGGGGCGCAACCTTCAGGGTGATTCATTAATTTAGAAGTCTGGACATCTACGCGCTCGGGTAAACAAAAGAAACAAGCCTTCCTTCAGAAATTCCCTGCTACCTACTATTGCTTTTTTGATTAGTATTATTGACAGATCCGAGCGTGGCAGGATTTCCCGGGAACAGCTCAGTTAACACTTCTTAAAGTTACAAGAAATAAATTGAAAAGTTATTTGTCCATTGGGCCGGGTCCATAAATAGGCTTGCTGATGTAGGCAGAGCACGTGGGCTGAAACGAATAAATGTACGCATATATGCCTAATTGTCAATACAAAAAAATGAGACTCTTGATCACTCAAAATAAAAACGACAAAATGAAATTATAAAACGTGAGTGGTAATGCCCTGATTGTTTGGCGCTAATCTTCATAACTATGGCTACTTTTCTCCAGTCCTGTCCTACTTTCCCAGTCAGACCTTTGGCATCCTAATTTTATAAAGGAGCCCAGTTGGAGCATTTCTGTCGAACGGGCAGTTTCACACAGTGTAACTGCCCGGACTGCAAAAGAAGCATTAGGATTGGGACTGTAATGTTGCCAAGTGTGTTCCGGGGCAAGAGGGCGGGATGGAAGGCGGGGCAGGAAGTGACGGTGGGAGGAAAGGTCCAGGGTCTGTTTGTGCCTGGAGTTTGTGAAATAAAGACTATGTTAAGAGCACCCTGGCCCTGTCTTATTAATGTTGTGCAGCGTGGTGCACGATTAAATCCAGGCTGTGCCTCACTCAGGAGCAGCCTATCACATTGGTGATGAAGGCGCACTGGGTGCGCACACCAACCCGGCTGCAGCGGTGTGCAGTGTCAAGGCTACAACCTGCGGGCAATATCCTCGTCCCCCGGCCCGCGGCAGTGCCCCGCCCCTGATAAGGAAGAAAGCAGAGAGAAACGCAACAGAGCTTGGGAGGACCGGGCCATGATGGCGGTGAACACGTGCAGGATGGTCAGAGGGAGGAGGAGGGAGCAGAGAGAGAGATGGTGCTCGTGCCCTACGGTGGCCATCTCCAGCCACACCTCTCCCCTGGGAGCCCTCTAACAGCCGTTAAAGAAACCCACAGTGCCTGTGCCTTGTTTGGCAGCCATGTGGAGAACTGGGTTGTGCTGCATGATATTTAAAGGAACAACACACAGAAAGGGACACAATGTCAGATCAGGATGCCCCACAGGCCACAGCTCCTTACAGACTTCCAGATTCTCTGAACGTCCAATTGCCAGGAGCATTTCACCTGGAATTGCGAACCCTAAACCTCAAAGAGCGGGGAACAAGCCTTGACACCTCATTGAAGAAATGGGATGATCAAGCTCATCTCAAGTTCATGTTTGGACCCCTGTTGGGTATCTGTTTAATTTGGGGGGGATGTCATATTGACAAGTGTGTTCTGGGCAAGAGGGTGGGATGGGAGGCAGAGCAGGAAGTGACTGTGGGAGGGAAGGGCCAGGGTCAGCACGTGCTTGGAGGTTGGGAAATAAAGACGTTTGTTAGGAGCACCCTGGCTCCGTCTGATTAATGCTGTGCAGCGTGGTGCGTGATTAAATCCAGGCTGTCCCTCACTCAGGAGCAGCCTATCATAGGGTCCAGAAAGGAACATTCAGAGTTATGAAGTAGTCAGGGCATTACCTCCTCATCCATCTTCCTTGTCCCAGACCATGTACCCTACTGAGCAATTTGCAAAAATTTCCCATGCAAGAACCCCGAATTTTCTGCAGATCACTGGAAATATTCTCTGAAAAAGGCAAGACTACGTTTAGGGACAGAACATCTTGTTAAGTTTGTCTTGCCTCATATGTATGGGGTTGGGCCAAACAGAAGCAAAGATGTGGCTCTTCCCAGGGTATGATCAGGATGGCAAGTATCCGCAGCTATCTTGCTCTCATTCCTCCCTTTCTGATTGGATAGTCCTTGGCCCTTATATTTGTCTGTTATTATGAATAATGGCCAACACCTGAAGAAAATTCACTGGACCTAGTTGGGCAACCCCAAAATCTTTACAATTGAAAGAATGATGTACCTGCATTCTCTCCCAGAGGCCATGAGGGGATTTGGAGTGCAGGATGGCTCAACACAGTCCACACCAATGACATCTTGTGGACAATAGTCATTGTTGCTGACAGCACTCCGAACAATATTGGGGTTGGAGTTAACCATAAAAGCTGCTCACTGATCCTGGGTGACACATATATCAGAACCTCTTATCTTTGGAACATCATACTCCATTGCTGCAAACTGTAAATTACCAGAGGTCCATACCGAGGTATGCCAGAGGCACAATGAGAAACCATGTTACTCATAAGGAGACCAAAAGCTACAACTCACACTTGTTACCCCAGAATGATCAAAAGCCACAGAGGGCAATCAAACCCCTGTCTGAGTAGGATCTGCCACTGAGTGAAGCAGAACATGCCCCTAACAGATCAACAGAGAATTGTCTTCCTGTCAGATCTTTTTGTGGGCATTTGAGAGCCCCAAAGGCTTTGCTTTTCCTACGGTATCCAATGTAGATGCAGTCTCCACCCACACTTGCATTACCTGTGGTCCCCTCATTATTGTTTAATCTTTCATTTGTTGAATGTGGTTGATTTGATGTCGTCTGACCTGTTTTCACTCCCTGATATGCTTCCTCATATGCTTTTCTTTTCCAATGTGTGGTTCGCTCTCAGGGTTTTATTTGCTGGCCTGGCTTCTATTGTCTTTCATGTGATCTCCTGTGAGCGCCCTGAGGCCTTCGGGTTGGTGGAGCAATAGAAACATTTAGATAGATAGATTTAGATAGATATAACTTTCTATTTTACAACAAATGTGTCAGGAATGAAGACACTTCAGTCAGGGTCGGAGACACTTGGGTAACCCCAGTCTCAATGAGCAACTTGGGTGAAAGGGAGACTTTGCCCCAAGAGCTGTCATGACGGTATTACCCAAATTGTTCGTTTACAATTGTTCGAATGAACAATTGAGCGAATTTAAAGGGTCACAATTGACCTTTTCACAATTGACCGTATATATATATATATATATATATATATATATATATATATATATATATATATATATATATATATATATATATATATCTGTTTGGTAATATATATTTATATATATAGGGGTTTTGGGGGGTTTGGTGTTAGGGTGGGTTGTGGGGGGTTTCCCCCACATATATGTTACAATTGACCTTCACAATTCGGTCAATTGTGAAAAGGTCAATTGTAATTCGAACAGTTGTAAAACGAACAATTCGTATACAACCGTCATGACCACAGGGCAAGAACCACAAGCTCCACTACATAAAAGGGTCCAGTTGAACCTAGTCCTGGCGCCTTTGGCCTTTGGCGCCAGGCTCATACGAAAGTATGCTCTGCACACTTCTATTCTGATGCACATGCTATTTTCTCCCCTGCAGGGCCTCCACGTTGGGCGTGGCCATAGGAGTACATTGGGCTGCACGTGCAGCATCTTCTGGGAGTGGCAGGATGGAGCCACAAGTCAGAACAAATGGGCATGGCCGGGACCAGGCTATTTAAGCTTGCCCCCGCCCGCATGCAAGCGATTCCCGTTAGTCTGCTTATAGCAGCGTAATGCTGACCACTGCCTGAAGCACATTTTACCTGATTCCAGCAATAACCATCGCATGAAGTGCATTCTTACACGATTCCAGCAGCAACCGCAGTCGAAGCGCATCCTTACCTGATTCCAGCAGCAACCGTAGTCGGCGCACATCCTTACCTGATTCCAGCAGCAACCGCAGTCAGAGCTCATCCTTACCCGATTCCAGCAGCAACTGCGGTCGGAGCGCATCCTTACCTGATTCCAGCAGCAACCGCAGTCAGAGCACATCCTTACCTGATCCCGACTTCCAACCTCAACACTTACTCGGGAGTCCATCTTCGGCCAGCATCATCGCGGATTCACCCGCCAGCAGATATTCGGATAACAGCATCCCAGTCTGAATTCACCAGGCCATCACCAGGCCATCCCTGCAAGAGAAAAGGACAAACAAGGTTAGAAAAACTATAAAGACATTACGCTAAGGTCGTGCTCAAACCAATCCTCGCACTTGAGCTAAGAACCAAACTTACCACCTATTGGGACATCGTGACCTCTCATTTTCTCCATTGGGGCCCGCTTCTTGCACCGCAATTCCGCTGGGCCTCATATCACCTATTGGGAAGAAGGAAAGACATTACAAGAGATACTCATTACAAAAGAACACGGACAATTATCATTATCGTAGGATACTTACCTTTGAAGTGGTTCGACCACAGCCTGTCTGGGCTGCCACGCACATGGACCATTGAAGAAACTCAATCTATTGAAAAGTGCCCCTGCAGTGAGAAGCAGGACGGAGAGCTCGCCATCATAATTAAACAGGTGAGACTATATGGGTAGGCGCATGCTCACCACATTCTGGGAAGGAGGGTTTGAGGGAGACCACAGCCATATCACAGCATTCTCATGGCCTCTCGTATTCTCACAGGGGCAGTACCAGCAACCAGCGTAGTGCACAACATGGGAGCAGGGGAAGAAGCCTGACCAAGGGGAGTCGGTTCCAGGGAGGGCTGCAACCGTGCCCCAACATCCCCGCAGAGACCAGGTGAGCATAACAGTAGCCTGCAGAATAACAAAACCTTCCAGACCAGGGGCTCAGGGGAAAGCAGGAGCGAGCAGCAGAGCTAAGAGGGAGAAAGCAGAGACAGGAATTCAGTATCTCCTCTGGACCCAACAAGTACCACGCGTGTAACCCGCAGACAACCCCACTCTTACCTGTTGTTCTGCTAAATGAAGCGGGAAACCTACTTGCACAAAACTCCGGCCAGCGAGGGTCGGAAGGTCCAGGGATTTTGGAGGGGGTGAGAGCCCAGGCTAGGACTTTACAGGTTCTTCAATGTAGAGTGGGTACCTAACTCGAGATGGCATGAGTGCACAGTCTAGGGGAGAGGTGCAGTCACAAAAGTTCCAGTTGGGAAAGGGAAGTCCAAAGAGCACAGTTCTCAGAAGATAAAGTGCATTGAAGCAATCCAAAGAAGAGTTCCAAATAATGATGCAAATCCAGAATGCGACAGCAGGGGAATCCTCTTATGTATCCGCAGGCCATCCAAAAAGAAACAGAACACTCTCCAGGGTCATGAAAACTGAACAGGGCAGAGCGAAGACAATCCAAAAAATGTTAGCCAATGTCCAGGGGCAGCCAGGTAATCAAGCAAGAGGGGTCGAGCGTCAGACACAGCACAGGGCATAAGCGGAAAACAGCAAACCAAAATGGAAAATACCAAGTCAGGGGAAACAGGTAATCAATCTTAGGGAAAAAAAACAGCTCCGGAAGCAATTGAGGGACAAAATCACAAAGCAATTCCAAGGTCGTTAGCCAGAAAGGTCGGATTCAAAAACACGATTTCAAGTACCAAGGACAAGACGAACACAGAGCAACTGTACCCCAACAAAACGAGACAGTTTAGGAGCATCACCCTGCGGTTCGGGAAAGCTTTAATGCTGTACTTCCTGATGACGTGCAGAACACTTAGGCTGCAAAGCGCCACGTGATCAGAAGGCGCTAAGGTTGATGGGCGAGCAGCGGGGCATTCTTTGCATTAGGCGCCACGGTAGACGCCACTGCCTATGACTTGTAGCATTCCAGGGATGACCAGCCCCTGGAGGCAACCGGGATGCAGCAAAATGCCATAACCGGTAAAATACAACAAAGCCATTCAGAGAATCAGAATCCAGTATGTATAGATGTACATAGCAATACAGTGAACCAATCATGATATGATATGATAAGGCATTTATATAAGTGTTTCAAGGCGTGATGAGGCAAGGGAGGGGAAACAGAGGGAAGACAGAGACAGCGATCCTACTAGGCCAGGTGACATTGAGATCTCGCAAGTGCAGGGGGGGAGGGTGAATGGGAAAAGTGCAGGGGGGAAGGGGAGGGGGCAGTGCAGTACATAGGATAACAGTAAAATAAATAAAGACAACAAATGATAAATAAAAGTGCGGCCAGCTGGTGGCAAGTGCAAGGGTAAGTGCAGACATCGGGTGTCAAGTGATAGTAGGGGCTGTAGGGATACAGAAACAGTCCTCGAGTACAATGGTTGCCAGCGGGGCAGTGCAGGTGTACAACTGGCAGGGAGGGGACCTGGGCCCGAGATCAGAGGGTAGCCAAGTAACCAGTGCAGTTTCAGATTCAGCCAGGAGATCAGCAGGGGTTCAGCCAGGAGTTCATCATGACTAAAAAGAACAATAAAAGTAAATCACATTGTCCAATTATATTTAAATGTAGTAAAAAGTGATTTTAACAATTCTAAGTTATATCTGAGTACAACCTGGAGAATCAAACCTTCACATAAAAAACACTGAACATACACAACAAATAACACAAAACAAAAAACATAATTTTTGCACACGGTTCTTTGAGGCATTATCTGACCTGGGTTCTCATTTGAGCTTTGTTGCGGAATGGCTTCATTTTGCGCATGAGTTGTGCTAGTGTGTGTGTGTGTTTCGTGCAAACCTAGTGCTGCCAATTACACATCACAATGAGCCAGGATCACAGACATGTTTGGGCTCTTGGTTCGTCATGATTGGAAACAATGGGCCTCATTCCGAGTATGGCGGTAAGGGATAGCGGCCACCGCTAACGAGAGCGGTGGCGGTAATCCCTTACCGCCATACTCCGAGTTCCCTTAGCGCCATGGTGCTTTTAACACCTGCTTTTAGCAGGCGTTAAATACCATGGCGCTAAGGGACCTTGATGTTAATTACGCCACCGTAATTTACGGTGGCGTAATTGACGCCTTCCCCACTCCCATTATGCCCTATGGGGCAAGAATGGGAATGGGGAAGGGTAAATGGGGATTGGGGAATTACCGCCCCGCCAACCTTGGAATGGGGCGGTAATTCCGCCAACCACCAAGGCGCTGCCGGTCCGGGTACGGCGTCAACCAATGCGTTAATAGCGCCATTGGTTAGCGCCGTACTCGGAATGAGGCCCAATGTCTAAAGAGCAGGTGTAAAATCTCATTTTTATTTTGGTAAAGACTTGGTGAATAAGGACGTTTTTCGGCACACAATAACTCTTTTAGTGTTATACAAAGTGAACCCAGTTGTATGTCAGTTCTGTAACTTGTTTTATTAACGAGTTCCTCAAAAACGAGCAAAATATATGCTTTTTATTTATTGTGGGTTGCATCCCAATACCCGTTTTTCCCCCCACACACTGCATCCTCTTTCTCCCCCTTGTCTCTTTTTTCTCCATTTTGTCTTTCTCCCTTTTTTCTTCCTTTATTTACCTCTGTATATCAACCATAAACCGGGAAGGGTGGCAGGGGAATTTACCAATATTCGGTAAGAAAATGGGTTTGACATTTCTTTGTCATGTTGCTGACTGCAAGCTATGCTACACAGCTTGCCAACATGTAGGAAACACCATAATGCTCATAAGTGTGATGTCTAGCCCAAAAGTAACAAAGGAGTACTCCTTGAAATACATCCCCTGCTATATGTGCTGCAGAGAGGTTGCCGCTTCGAGTGTTGTGTTTAGCCCTGGAAAGTCTTGTGTGCAACCACCTGGCAAGACAGCATGGCTGACTCTCCTCCTGTCTTTAAGCTAAAATGGCTGCTGACACCTGTAGCTCAAGGGGTAGGCAAAGTCACGGTACCCCAATGGAGTTGTCTCCAAGAAATAAGAAGGTTGATGGTAAAGGGATTACAGTGAAAAAATATCAACCCCTTTGTTGTTAATGATCACTAAGCACTGCTTTGAGAAAACAGACCCCTGTCTACCTTGAATAAGCAGACGGGTGGTCTAGGTTGGCACTACAAACAATACCAACCACAGAAATTCACAAATACTTGATTGGGACAGAATACATACAGAATCTGCATCCGGCGCTGCAGACACGGCCGGCGCTGCTGGCCTGCGATGGCCAGCCAGCGGAGGAGGCGGGGAGTGGGGATTGTGTTGCAGGGGACAAGTTGGAAGAGAGTGCTGTGTCGTTTAAAGGCACGAAAGACACTCGACTGGGTAAAACAGACGTAGGGAGTTTGGTGGACAGCACCCTAAACACTGTTGTGGTGGAAGGGGGCACTGCACTCCAGCCTGCTATGGCAGCGGTAGCTTCTCATTCAAACTTTGCAAGACCCCTGGTTCTATCAAAACAGGGAGAGAAAAGAGAATTAAAAAAACCAGTGGTACATAAACAGATGGGACATCGAGGCATTTATAGCCTCGAGGCTGGACCATTAAATTGCGAACACACAATTACTTCACCCCCGGGAGGCCCTTCTCAGTATAAGAGAGATATATAAGAGAAATACCAGACGGGTTTTCGAGCAAAGTCATGCACGTGTCACAATATTCTGACCCTTGTGTCATCAGTCGAATATTCATGCGTGTGCCGAAAAACAAAGGTATGTGCAGCGTATATAGATTTCAGTGCTGCCTTTGACACTGTGGTGAGGAACATTCTGGGGCACAAATTAAGAAATTGGAATATTCCAAATGGTTTACTTAAGATGCTGATGCTTCTTCATACAGATGTAAGTATCAAGGTTCGGCTGAATGTTATGGGACTCCTCTCTGCATCCATTCCAACTGGTACAGGGGTTAAACAGGGTTGTATAGTTGCAGCGACCCTGTTTAACCTGTACTTTGCTGATTTAGCATTGTCCTTTAACCAAAATCTAATACATCCGATAAAGGTTGGAACACAGCGTATAAGCTGGCTCGGTTATGCTGATGATCTTTTATTGTTGGATTACACACCTAAAGGACTTCAATGTCTGTTGGATGGCCTGGGCAGTTTTGCGAATGAGAATAGTCTGCAGATAAACACTGAAAAAAGCAAAATAATGAAAATCCAAAGCTAAGAAGTCTTTGAGTTGGTTTTTAGATATGAAGAAATTGGAGTGTGTTGTCAGTTATGTATACCTGCGTCTGCTTATTGATGAGAATTTGAATTGGAATGCACATTGGGAAAGAACAAAGATTAAGAGTTGGAACCTAGTGGGGTTAGTGAGTGGATTCATCGGACGTAATGGAGGACTATCGATAAAAACTGTCCTGATGCTTTATACGATGAAAATTATGCCTGTGCTGACATATGGGATTGAGATTTGGGGGCACGGTTTCATCAAGGAATTAAAAACATTTGAAGCAAAAATGCTTAGAAAGTTGTTCCGTATGCCCCAAGCAGTATCTGTTGAATTTCCGTACCTTGAGTTTGGACTCACATGTATACAGTCTACTGTAATTAACAGATCATTCATGTGTGCCGTTGATGTGATGACTCTGGACAATAAGACTATCACTGGTGACTATGCTAAATCATTTCTAAGCCTTGATAATTTTATTCAATTTAGGACATGGGGAAAAATATTCACGGCCTTTAATAAATGGAAACAAGGATGTGCATTTGACATAGTACCTAATAATATTAATCGAATTAGATATTGGCTGAAAAAGAAGATTAATGTGTATGACCATGAAAATAACGTGGTTCGTTTTAGCACCAACTCACAAAGTGGTCCCTTTATTGAATATATTATGACTAGAAATTGCCTACCTAAATACATTGTGGCATTTCCAGAGGCTTGGGTAGTCAGAGATTACTTATTATTGAAATTTAATCAGAGTAAGCTGACAAATGTGTTTGGTGCTAGTGCCTATCGGTCTCGCAATAGATGTAATTGTAGGTTATGTGGAGAAAATATGTCCGAGTCTCTCGAGCATATAATGACTGAATGCTCAAGTTTGCACCTTATTAGATATCGATGTATGAAAAGTTATTGTAATAGTTTTAAAGGTGATGATCCTAAACTTCTGTGGAACATGTTCATGATTGCAAATGATGTGAATTTTATGTTTTACATGATTAGATTTTATAGAAAATGTATAGAAATATTTGAAATTTATGAATCATGAAATACATGCTTAGGCTAACAATCTGTGATATATTCAGTTGTATTTTAAAACTGACTGTAAATGTTTACATGTGAATGTTTCGATATAGAATTGTACTTTTAAATCAGTTTTTATTTTATGGATGAATTGTTTAATATGTATTGGTGTTTTGTCTATTTTGTGTTTTGTGTTGTATATACAAAGCTTTTTTGGCTGTAAGCATATTAATAAATTGAAATTGAAATAAGAGAGATATTTGGAGACCGACAGGGCTGGATAGGCATGTAGCCTCGGATTTTGCATATCAACAGAAGGTTGGGAAATCTGGAATTAATCTGTGCACTTGTGGGCGAGAGGGGAGAGAAGTCTTGGATCAATTACTTCTGGAGAGCACCTTTCAGGTGGAAGCAGGAGACTTTAATTTTAGTGGAAATGTGGGGAATCAGCTTTTAAATCAAAACAAAACAGCGTCAACATACAGGTTTTCAGCCCCACCTAATGCACAATTGGGAGAAAATAATAACACATTCAATGAACAGACATACGAGGAAATGAGGAACGGAAACCACCAACTAGTGGTATATTTGGAAAAGGGCACAAATACAACAGAGCCTAGACAACCGAATAAAGTGGCAACTTTGGAAAGAGAAGCAAACACAACCAAGCACACTCAAGACAATAAAGAAGAAGTGACAAACCTTGGTGTAATAACGACTCTCACAGCCATTATGGAGCCTTTCATGAAGCTCTACGAGCATATGGGGGATCAACTCTAAGACCAGACGATGATGCTCGCCATGTTACATACAAAAATGGTCTTCATGGGGGGCTTTGTAACAGCTATCCAAAAGGACATGGACAACAGTAAAGCTAACGTAACGATCATGAGGCATACAATATTAGATCCCCTAATTATGGAAAAAGAAAATCGTTGTAAATCAAGGCTGTTTGATCCACAGGAATTCAGAAAGCAATCATTATCATCAGAAAAAAATAGCAATTCCCAAATTGACAACAAAGAAGGGTCTGGCCTAAAAGGATGTGAGGAGAGAGATACAAACTCGAATGTTGCAGGAACCCTGAATACTGGAGTAAATACAGAGAGCATGGAGTCAGGTGTTAAAATACCAGAGGTGGTAACTAAAGCAACGTAAAGGGTGACTCCAGCTCTGATAAAAAATAAGTACAGTGGTTCCGGAAAAAGAGCTGGAAATGAAAGTTTCTAGCGCAAAAGATGTCAAATTGGGAACCAAGTCTCCTAAAAAGCATTGTTCACAAGTGCCGGGAGTCCAACAACAGATTGACCTTACAAAGATGCAGAGAGAAGCGCCACAAATATGCCCTATATTTAACACCTCAAAGTCATTGCAAAGATCAGTAAAGAATAAAGAAGGCATTGTACTTAAAGTAGGGCAACCTCAAAAAAGAGCAACTGCAACAACTATTGGAGTTAGACAACAGCAGGAAAAAAAGCCAAAGAACCAAAAACAGCCAAGTAATCAACGAGTCAACGGAACCTGACACTTTATCAACAATTTAACATTACCTAACAGAACCAATTAAATTAACGTAGGACAGCCCAAAATTGTATAATTCGAACCTAGTATACCAACTACCAATGGATTGGCATACCAGTGAAATTCAGGAGGAAGTATCAAGAGCAGAAGCAGAAGAACTGAATGAGAACCCTTCAATTAATCTTATGGACATGTCAACCTACTCGATCTCGGAGGAGAGCGGTACGGGCGATCAATCCTATGAGACCAACGAGTTAGAAGGTGAGGAGGGAGATGATGAGCGAGAGGAAGAAATGCCTCCACGAATTTGTATACAGGAACCTAACAATGACCCTTTAGGCGTATCATCGTCAAACAAAACAAAACCGTGGATCGGCCAGATCATAGATACAGAATCAACAGAAGAGAGACATGAAAGGAATACACTCGCTAGACAGAAGTTAAAAGAACAACAGCGTAAAGAGAAAGACAAAGAAGAGCAGCCTAGGGAGGCGCAAAGTGGCAACAACATCCCACTTATACAAACAGTGAGAACGTCTCAAACTCAACTAAATAATAAACCGGAAAAAGAAGAGATCATCAGTAAGATCCGATATGAAGTACAAAAATCATTGGCAGTGCACAGTGAAATCCAGTATGTAATTTCACCACTGAAACTAACAAGACCATCAGTAAAAACTACCCGTAGACAGAAAATCTCCAAGCCGGATGGGCGATAATAGGGAAAGGTCAGAAAAATCAGACCCTACCAAATGGCCTGATAATGAAGCTCAAGACCGTTTGTTGCTAGAACGCCTGACAAAATCGTCAACTGGGCTCATTTTAAACCGAGCGAATGTCTTAAGACTTTTTCCTCATGTCCCATCTTTAAGACTTCTGGTCTCAGATGACTTGGCCATAATTGACTTCTCTGATGATACTCGAGATGACAAGGTGACAATTTATCCAACCACGCCATTAATTGCACAATTGCTAAAAGAAGAAGTGGGCAGACTAAGGCAACTAGGTCTTGTTCTTACAGAATTAAGAACTAAGATCAGATCCCCAAAGAAAGTGTCCCCCATATATCAAGGAAATTATACCCAAAGATCCTTTAGATATCAAGATCATCACACTGGAAGAAGGAATCAAAGGGACGGGAGCCATGTGAGGACTGACTTCAGAGAACAAGGAAGGGAACAGAACCATTGGAGAGAAGAGACAAAGGATTTCAATCAAAGGCACAAGGCCATGAGAGAGGAAGTGAAAGTGTGGGAGGAAATCTGTAAATGGCTGATGGGCCTAGTGGCTGATAAAATCAAAATGTCATAGACCGTTCGGCGAACAAATCCAAGACACCTGGAGTTGACGAGCTGGAATACCGGAGGTCATGCTAATTTATTTAAGGATACTAGGTCTAGAATCATAGACCATGATCTAATATGTCTCCAAGAGACCTGGTTTAGGGTGGTCCCTGTGATAGATGGATTTTCTGTTAACCTCAACCCAGCGACAAAGGGTCTTATGGGACGACCGACGTCTGGCCTTCTAATACTCATAAAAGATGAACTACAATTCACAGTAGTGGAAGAAATATCACCCAACCCTTTAATTCAAGTATTGGTGGGAAATATGATCATTGGAGCTGCAAAAGGGGAAAAAATAGTGATTATAATAAATCTCTATTGGAACCCAGCCGTATAGCAAGTTTGAACTTTGTTTCACAAGTGGATGCCTATATAGATCAGTGCCGATTGAATTGGAAGGATCCTTGGTTCCTACTTTGTGGTGATCTGAACTGCATTTGTTTGGATAAAAATGGTGAACAAACAGATATTGACCAGATCAGCCCGACACCATCAGAAAGACTGGGGTGGGAATGGAAACAAAGCATGGAACCAAAACATTTGGTAATTCTCAATGGTAACATACAGGCAGACATCCCATGGCAGATTACCTGGAATGGAATTAAAACGGACAAGATCCTGGATTATATCTGTATATCGAAGGATATGCTATCTCCCGATGACACAATGAAAGTTTAAACTATGGCGAGCAGTGACCATAATCTGCTAAGTCTATCTTTGTGTATAATGTTGCAGAAAAATGAAGACATCTATCCGCTAAACTTGGAGGTCACACAATGACGCAACAGGCTAAAAATAGAAACCCGCCACTTTGAGCGGTTGACGGAAAACCTTAAAAACATCATCAGTCAGGTTGAAGCCACCAAAGGGACAACAAGATTAAACTATATAAACCTACTCTCTGAGTTTGAGAAAAAATCTGGTCGGGCAAACTATTCAAGAACCACCTATCGACATGCCCACGATCCGATGGTAGCTGAGTAAAAAAAGGCATTAAAAAAGAACATTGCAGCAATCATTGAAGAAAACTGCCCTCAAATAGAGTACTTAAAATCCAAAGCACGACAGCAATACCGTAATTGGAGAAGAATGTACAAAAAAAATCAAATGAGAAAAGATTCCGAAACATTGCTGGAGGAACTGAAAGGGAAAAATACGGCAGATCGCTCATTTTTAGGCAAACTCT
Organism: Ambystoma mexicanum; assembly: GCF_040938575.1. Classification (NCBI taxonomy): domain Eukaryota; kingdom Metazoa; phylum Chordata; class Amphibia; order Caudata; family Ambystomatidae; genus Ambystoma; species Ambystoma mexicanum. Next base: position 382,752,021 of record NC_090933.1, read on the forward strand.
TTGACCAAAGGGCGAGAAATCTCACAGTGATAGATCGTCAGTCAGAGGACACGACATGGGAAGGTATTGCTGTCCAGCCAAATTATATTTTAGAGATAATCAACAAATCATCTAATTCCAGAACACCCGGCCAGATGGATTGAGTAATGCCTCTCTGAAACAAAACAAAGAGCTTTGGGCCCACTTTTTGTCTGTCATGTTTGGCCATGTTGTGAAGACTAAAAAGATCCCAACATCATGGAAGACATCAATTATTGTCCCAATTCACAAAAAGGGGATAAGAACAGATCTATCAAATTATCGCCCAATAGCATTGCTGGATGTCCTGGGAAAATATTTGCTTCCTTGATCCTAAAATCTCTGACCAAACGGACTGTTACATCAGACCATAAAGACATCTGGCAAGCGGGCTTTGTAAAAGGAGTAGGGCCATGCTTAAATACCTTTATTCTAAATGTACTAAAGGCTCAAACTCAGAGGGGAAAAAATAAAAAGAGCTATTTGTCATTTGTCGACCTAACACAGGCGTTTGACATGATCACTCGTCCACAACTTTGGGAAAAAATGCAAACTTGGGGATGCCCTTCTAATCTATTGGCACCCATACAAGATTTATATACACACACTGAATTGAAGATCAGGCTGAACACACGTGGACTTCTGACTAAGGCACTTCAGACTAACAAAGGCTTGAAGCAAGGAAGCCCCTTGGCACTGAAGGCAAGCGTCCCCAGCCAGCACGATCCTCCCCGCAATGAGAGACAATGAAGGACTCTCCCAAGTAGGGAATAAGGCCAAGACAGAGTGCGGGTGAGCTTAAATGGGAGTTTATCAATCAGAATATGGCATGCAAAGAACTCTGCAAACTCCGAGAGCGCTCTGTCTGACAATAGCAAAGACAGGCGTATATATTTACAAAAAACGTCATAAGAACCTACATACTATAGGGGGCACAAGTTCAATGGGATTGGGTGGCGATGACTAACTATAGGTGCTGCTGCGATGTGGTTGGCCGTGGCTGGAGAACGTCACTGGTCAGCCTCGTGGGTTGGGCTGGGCCTGGCAGGTTGGCAGAGTTCATCCGGGCGGTGTTGTTGTGCCATCGCGGCCGGTGTCAGAGATGAATGTCTTTTCCTGACTTATTTGCCCTAGGCCATGCACACCGCAGTCATTCAGTCATTGCAATGTTATTTTCTTTAGTTAATCTTTCAATAGGTTATTCTACAGGTTAATGCAACACAGGAGGAATGCACCTTGTGAGGGGTCTAATGGTCATTCGTCAGGACATGGTTACCAGCGTCCTGTTGACCGGAGCCATAGGTTGAGGGGCTAAGCTTCAGGGCATGGGACGGACGGTACAAGCCTCCCTATCTTGTAAGATGTGGTTATAAATGTGCCGCTTGTGTGTTGCCACAGTGTTGGGTGTCCTGATTGCGCAGGGCCATACGTCTAAGATGATCTGGTGGGTTGTGGGGTTTACGAGGGGGCGCCTTCGAAAGTGTGGGTTCAGGCAGAGGTTTACTGCTGTGCTGTAAATAATGCAGGTGGCGGCCCGTGGCCTTGGGTGCTGCAGAGGGGGCTACACATCTTTGAAGCGGCTCCAGTCTAGTTGGGGGAGGTGGGGCAGCGTGGCGCGGGCCTCTGCTCTCATGTTTGGCAGTCTCCGGAGGGTGGGAGGGGAAATGGCCTTGCGCATATTTACAAAGGTATTTTCCTCGCGTGTTGCCGGTTTTTGGAGGCGAAAACATCACAATCATTAGAACACTTTATAATATTTGTTTGGATTACTTGAAAACATACATTTCTTTTCGCTGGAGGTGTTTCAATTATATCCAGTCTGAGCACCTTATTCGTACACTATGTTTTGACAACTACAGTATTTAGCTATATGCATATACAATTGCAGTAAGTGAGGTAGCATTGAGGTTGGTGCAGTACATAGAAAATGACCCGCCACCGTATGTGACGGTGGTGGCGTGCAAGGGGCTTAGACATACACGTGTGATGAGTGCATTCTCGCACACCCTTCACATGTGCCCCTTGTATGGTTACATTCGTTTTCTTGTGTACTCTAGCAGCATTAGTTCAGTTATGGCGCGGGACCGCGGGGTGTACGGTTTTCAATGATACATATAAGGAACACTCCCCCGGAATGCGTTTATCATTTGCACACCCCTGCAGGGGTGTGGGTCTTCATGGCTGGTGTCATACACAATTTTACAGGTTTCTTTAGTAAAAGTGGTTGTATGGAAAGGATATACGTGTTAGAAGTGGTTTTTGACATTCATATTTGGTTACCTCTCTGCTTTCATCGGATGATCATTCTACAGATCTTCCCATCACCCAGGCCTTGCTGACCGGGTCATTCTGGGAGCAGTGCTACACTGCGGACGGTGAAATGTTACAGTGTTAGTATCTTATGCTAGCTCATGTCCGTCCTGTTCGTGGGAACGTGCTCACAGCGGATCTGCCAGGGTGCTGCGGCAACAGGGATAATTGAAACTCTCCGAGGGTGGGGGCCGCGCTACAGTGCGCTACGCTCACACCATCTTTATTGGACCAAATGGTTTCTGAGGCCTAGCTAAATTCAATACGTGTGGGCAATGTCTTCAGCAGGTGAGCCATCCACAACCTGGGCCCGGGTGGTAAGGAGGGGACGCCCGATGAGCCATGGCCCTCACCTGGGGTGGAGATGTAGGCCAGGGGGGTCCCATGGACCACTCCTCCCCTACATTTCCCCCCTTTCGTTACTTAAGTAACGAATACTTTAACTCTTCCAGCCTTCTGCATTCTGCTTCGTCCATCACTGCCTCATCCCATGCAGGTGTGCCTTTTATGGGCATCCATGCTCTACACACCCCCCGTAAGCTTTCCCCTCTTCTGGCATATTCATCTGGGGTACAAGTCAGGTATATACATCCGCCATCTCCCACCAGATCTACCCACACCTCTTGGTACCATTCTAGTACGCGGGGCTCTCTAATGGTGGTGTGCCATGCTTTATCTACGATATCTTTGTCGTGATAGATAGGCACCAGTTGATATCTTGGTGTGTTATCTGTCCCTGTTTGTACCTGCACTTCCTGCATGTTATGCATTGTCCCACGGGTGTTGCCCATTGTCACCATCATCATTGCACCATTAGGTACTGCGTTAGCACAACATCGAAGACCCACCTGGCACAGGCAAAAAATAAAAAGGAGGAACACCACAGCTGGCATCAAAAATTTCACAGTTGTTCCGAGCCATGAGGGGACCCAGGAGAAAATGTTATCGAACCATGTACTGTCTTCTGCTCCACCTTCCATCTTCATTTTTTCTCCTAGGTTGTGTACTGCTTCGATCACATGGGACAGGGAGCCGTTTTCTGTATCTTCAGAAGGTACGAAAGTGCAGCAGGCACTTCCGATTTTTCGGCAAACACCTCCATCCATCGCCGTCAACAGGTCCAAGACATACCGGTTTTGCATTGTCATCAGCCGTAAAGCCCTTAGTTCCACCTTGATTACGTTGAACCCTTCTTCAGTGTCATTGGCCAGCTGAATCAGTTCCCAACGTGTTATCTGGAGCCATTTTGCGTTTGCCCTTGCTTGGACACTTGAGATGAGCGAGGCGAAGAATGTTTCTGCTGAACTGAATAATCGATATCTGTCTGGGATCTGAGCCAACAGTTCTGATGATGCCTTTGATATGTAATTTGATGCTCTTCTGTTACGGGTCAGCACCTCTCCCTTGTTTCTGGAAGACAGGACATATATTTGTGACTCCGCAGTCGGCTGGGCTGCATTCTGTTGTATGCGTTCCTGTGTCCTTTTGCTTCCATCGATGTGGCTTTCTGGTATTACCATTAGAGCTGAGTGCAGAGTGGCCATTGAGCAGCTGCCACTCCATGACGGGGGAAGGTGCAGGTATGCCTGATTGCCACATACCCAGTACGTCTCCATTAGGGCCGCTGTTCCTTTTCTCAGATCTGGGATGGTGAGGGTCTTGTTACAGTTCTTGTTTGTTCCCATGGCGGTTTTCCCCTCTCCTTCGAAACATAGTTCATAGTCTATTTCGCTCTGTAGTTTGAAGGGTTTTTCAATGGCGGTTACCCAAGTTAGTTTTGAAATGTGTTCCTTCCATACTGGTGTGCACGTTTCTTCTATCCACTGCAGTTTCTCTGGCGCCACACCTCTCAGTGCTTCAGCTTTACACATTACTTCTTCATCCTTCCACTTGTTGTCTGAAAAAAGTGTCCCCTGTATTACAAAAAATGGGTCCTCCAGACATACCACCCCTGCCGTTTTTGGGTAGCAAGTTTTTTCGTTCTGCAGCATTTTAAAAGTAACTTCATGTGCCTGGAAGGTGTTCTTAATCCTGCATAACGTGAGATGAAGGAGACATTGGGCATCTATAATTGGCAACTCTTTGGGGTAGCAATACTTTGGGTGTACCTGAAGCATGAGGAATGAGGGAGCAAACATAACAGCTCTCATTTGTTGTTTGTTTTGCGGTGGCACTCATATCTGCATACCACTTATTTGTCTGGTGGGGGTGTCGTGGGTCTTCCATTTTATCTAATCCTAACCCATAATACTCATCATATCTCCTCCTCCCGGTGTCCCTTCTCCGTCTGTTGTTCTTATTCCTCATGTACTTTCCAGCCTCCTGGGCGAGGGAAAGAATAGACCCCCCTTTCTCATTCCCGCCCCCCTTGGCCCAGTCATCGTATAATATTTCGTGTGCTGCTAGCATCTTTTCCTTTTCATCCCTGAGTTTATCTTGCAGGTTGTTTTTTAAGACGGGGGCTGGTTGACTGGTGGGGGTATCATACAACCACGATATAGCAGATGGGTTTCGGTCATTTAAACTGCGAGCATTATACCTATACATAACTGGTGGAGACACTGTGTTGTTTTGCATTCCACCCTGTGGCTCTTTCTTTTCTGATATGACAGCATTGGATGGTGTGGTGTGATAACCCCATACAAGTTTAGTTCCATCCCATACCAGAAAATCACCTTCCCTCATATTTGCACTTGAAGTTACATTGGTCCCAGTGGTGCTGTTAATCTCAGTGCTGTTAATCCCTCCCCCCTCGTTCATCTCGATAGAGATGAACGCTACAAACCAATATGTAACCAGACCAAACATTAGCATAAAAAACATCGTAATACACACAGATAAACCGCACTCATACGAATATATGCATCTCTCATTTACTAATTCTCTCATTCTACTAATTCTGTCCGTTGCAGGCTGCCTGTTAGATGCCATGGTAGTTCCTGTTTGAGATATAAAAGTGCATTAAGTGCATGTATGTAAACATTTTTGTTGGCATCATCAGTGCCAATATATATATTGACGGGTAATGGAAGCGGGTAGGGTTGCAGGGAAGGGTATTCACAGATAAGGGTGTCGACATGTCACAATTTGATCACTTCATTAATTACATATAAGTCCAAAAAAAAAACCTTTTTTTTTTTTTTCGTAATATATAAAAAGAGAATACAGGTATACTTTATCAGTCACTTTCCCATTCACGTTCATTGCTGACGCACATACACAAGTTAATATTCAGACATTCTGTTCAGTTGCATCTGTTGCTGTTGTCTGTGCCCCCTCATCTGCCTCCTCTCGCACATTGCTATATGCTCTTCGCACATCTGTCAAGTGTACCAAGTACCTCAAGCCCTTCACTTTTACCGCTGTGGGCGTGCAGAACACTACTTCGTATGGGCCGTGGAACCGTGGTGCATTCCATCGACGCACAAAACTCCTGACATAAATTAATTCGGCCGGCATTAGTTGTAGCTGTTGCTCAGGCTCTGTGACAGACCCTGTTATGTTCCCCTCCTCCCTAGTGAAGGGTGGGGAGAGCTGCTTTGATATTGCGCGCGCTGCCCTTGTTAATTTTTTCAAATAGTCTGTGAATTCTTCTCCCAATATCGCGGCGCTCCTGTGTGCATCTGAGTGTTCGCGCAGTGGAGAGTGTGCTGTGTGCATTCGTCTCCCAGTCACGATTTCGTGCGGGGACAAATGGTGATCTTTACTTGGCTGATTTCTCAGTTCAAATAGCGCAAGGGGCAGACAGTAGATCCAATTCTTCTTCAATGAAAAGCATAGTTTTGATAACCTGCCCTTTAACAGTCCGTTCATCTTTTCTACTACGCCATTACTTTGAGGATGATAAATCGAACATAATTTATGTTTTATTCCCAATAATGTAGTCACTTCCTTGAAAAGTTCATTCACAAAGTGCGTGCCGTTGTCTGAGCGAATCACGTCACAAATTCCCCAGCGCGGGAACACTTCCCTCACTAGGAACTTTGCAGCGCTTTTGGCATCAGGTCGTGCACACGGACCTGCTTCCACCCACCTTGAGAATGGGCACACAACCACGATCATGTACCGTGCGCCATTACACCTTTCCCCCATGTCCGCGTAGTCAATATGCAGCTCTCTGAATGGACCAATGAGTTTCGGAATTGTTCCCCGGAGCGTGCGTAATGTCATTCCTGAATTGTAGATCTGACATGTTGTGCATTCCATTGCTAATCGAGATACGTGCTCCTGAAGACAGGGCACGTACCATTCTTCTTGTATTTCGGCTGCAATGTGCTGTTTGGTATTATGCGCAGGGAAGTGTAGTTGTTGAAACGCAATTTCTAGTAACTTGATTGGCATTACCACCTTCCCTGAGTTATTTTGCCGCCATAGTAAGTCTGTTCCCGACTTGCTGCACCCTCGTTTTGTCCACATCAATTTTTCGTCTTCACTAGCTCCGCCCTGCAATTCTAGTATTTGTGATATGGGCATCATGTTGTACCCTTCTAGGGGCTCTTCGTTTGTCTTGTGTTGCAGCATGTACTCACCTGCTTCATATTTCTGAAAATAGGAAGCCTCCTTGGCGGCAGCGTCCGCTGCCGCGTTCCCCAAAGACACAACATCTGTGTTGGAGGTATGTGCTTGGCACTTAACTATTGCTACTGCAGTAGGGTTTTGTAGGGCCTCAATTAATTCTTTCAACAATTCTGCGTGCTGTACTGGTGTTCCGTCTGCCCGCCGAAATCCCCTCCGACCCCATCTTGCTAGACCTCCATGTACTGTTGTTTTCATGTAAGCTGAGTCCGTGTATATTGTTACTGCGCAACCTTTTGCTGCATGCAACGCTTCTATGAGCGCAATCAGTTCTGCTGCTTGTGCGGAGTAATGTGATGGGAGGCGGTACTGCACTAATGTTTCATACTCACCATCCTCTAATCTCACCACCGCCATACCAACATGCTTTTCTCCCGTGTCCACATCAATCGATGCAGACCCATCCACGAAGTACACTTCCCCCTCGCTCAGAGCGTTCTCACACACCACTGTGTCCTCCTCTCTCTCTCCTGTGTAGGTTGCGCAATCGTGGTCCTGCATGTCCTCTAGTGTGCATGCTTCTGTAATGAATGTCGCGGGGTTTACTGTTTTGCATCTTACCACATGGATGTTGGTGCTGGACAATATGATTTCATAAGCTGTTGCCCGCTGTGTTGTCAGTGTGCTTTTTGACCTCTCAAGTATTGCAAATAATGAATGTTCCACAAACAATGTTACTGGGCAACCCATTACTATTGTGGCACTTTTCTCAATCGCGAACCCGGCTGCAGCGAGCGATTGCTCGCACGCGAAATGGCCTTGCATTATGGCATCCAAAGTACCACTATAGTAAGCCAAAGGCTTGTGTCCTAAGGATGTCTTTTGTGTCAGAACAGCTGTCATGAGTGTTCCCTTGCAGTGTGAGAATAGGTAAAATTTGCGTCCATAATCAGGGTTGGCTAGCACTGGAGCGCTTGAAATTAACCTTTTTAATGATTTAAATGACGTGCTCATTTCTTCTGACCATTCGATCTTTTTATTTTCCTGTTGTGCTTCTTTGAGTGCTTGTAGTAGGGGTCTTGTGTATGCTGCATAATCTAATATCCATGCTCGGCAATAGTTGCACATTCCCAAGAATTTCTGCATCTCTTTTACTGTTGTGGATTCCGCTACTGACCTTATCGCTTCTACCCTGTCGGGAATTATTCTTTTTCCATCTTTTGATATCAGCTGTCCCAGGTATAAGACCTCTGTCAGGCAGTACTGTAGTTTCTCCTTATCTACCTTGTACCCCTTATTGGCCAATAGTGTCAGGAGCATTGTTGAATCCTTTCTACATGTTTCTTCGTCTTGTGCACACACTAACAAATCGTCTGCGTACTGAATGATTGTACTCACAACTGATAGGTTTCCCAAGTCTTCATGCAATATGCGGTTGAATATGCTCGGGCTCTCACAGTATCCCTGTGGTAGTCTGCAGTGTTCATACCTTTTACCCCCCAGTGTGAATGCTGTAAGGTATCTACTCTCTTCAGCGAGGGGTATTGAGAAAAATGCGTTTTTCAAATCCACTACTGTGAAATGTGATGCCAGTTTCGGGATGCTGCATAATATGGATGCAGGGTTCGGGACCAAAGGGAACTCCTTCTGAATTACATCATTTAGGGGGCGTAAGTGCTGTATCATCCTCCAAGACCCTCCTTTTGCTTTTTTGATTGGATAAATACATGTGTTACATGGGGAGGTTGACTGCACTATTATCCCTTGCGCTAGTAATGCATTTATGGTCTCTTTTATCCCTTCTTCAGCCTCACGGGACAATGGATACTGTTTCACTCGGGGTAAAATTGCCCCCTGCTTTAGCTTTATTACCACAGGTTGGACTCCATGCAACAGCCCTACATCATGGGGGCCTGTCGTCCACAAATTATTTGGTACGAGCCTCATGTCATCATCAAAAAAGGACGGCGGTGCTCCTACCACTGCCATCAGTTGGACGGGGGTTTCCCTGGCTTGAATCAAAATGTCACAGGGCATCGCTATTTCCATTACTATCTCACCATCCCCTTCTGTGTCTGAAAACAGATCCTCATCTGTTAACTCTCGTAGGGCGATGTTGGCATTTTTACACAGTACTGTACACCACTCACATCCTTCCCTATCCACTCCAATCATAGCGATCCTTTTCGCTGATACCTGTACAGCGTGCAAGTCTAATGATACCACTGCTCCTGGTGCGTTGTCGGGGCACACTATGGGGCGGAAGAGGAACTCCGCTGGGATCCTCCAGTCCATTTTTCTTAGCTCTGGTATTATGAGGGCCAATGTTTTTAGCCCCTCAATAAACATTTCCTCATTTTCCGGCAACCCTCGTACTTCCAGTGTGGTTGTGTAGGCTTGCACTACCAACATTGCACGCAAGGGGCATATCCCGGGTGTAGAACACACTATTCCTCTCTCGGTAAATGATATGGTCATGTTAAGTTTACTCAGGAGATCCCTCCCTAATAAATTTATTGGTGAATGTTCGTAATACAGTAAGGGTGCCTTTACAGTTTTACCCCCCACTGTTACATCCAATGCTTCTGTGTAAGGAACTTCAATTACAGCCCCAGAGAACCCCTGTGTCTCTAACTTCCTGTTAGATAACGGGAATCGGCCCTCCCTGATACATGATTTCTCCGCTCCCGAATCAACCATGAATATGAACTGCTTGTCTCCTATCTGCGCCCCTACCAATGGTTCCTCTGCTGCATTGTAGGTTGTAGATAGAACTGGACACGCAAGTGTTCTCTGTGGGCTGTCCTATGCAGGGTGTCTCATCACCCCCCCTTGATTAAAGACACTTCCTGAAACCACTGACATGCCGTTGTAGGGTGCTGGTGCGGGGGCCCCGTTTGCTGTTGTAGCGAAAGGGTTGCCTGGCGTGTACTGCATATTGTCATTATTTTGTGGGTGGGTCTGTGTTCTATACTGGTGCCTCTGCTGCTGCTCATTATTACCTTGGCATGGGTTTCTCAGTTGTTGCTGTCCCATTGGAAGACCATATGGGCTTCCCGGGTGGGGGTGGCCATATTGCTCCACCTCTTGGAACCCGTTGTTGGGTCTGGCTCTGCACTCCCTAGAGTAATGCCCCCATCTCCCGCAGTTCCAGCAACTCCCTTGTGCACCTCTAGGGCCCTGCCATCCATTTCCTCCCATTCCTCCGTATCCCGGTCCACCTCCTCTTCTGCCCCTGTACCCACCTCGTCCCCCTCGAGGGGTCCACTCTTGCCACTGCGGGCCTCCACCTTGTTCCTGCTCGTTCCACTGCCGCTGTCCTGCTCCAACCCAATTAGTTGCCACCCTTCCTTGTATTGCTGTCAGCCCCTCCTCCTCCTCATCTCCCTCCCTGCTGTGGGGGAGTGCGGCTACAGCCGCTGCGACCTTCACCAACTTTGTCTGCACTAGTTTTGCTTCGTCTGCCAATCTCTTCTGCGCCACCTCCTTCTCCCGTTCCTTTATTCTTTTACAATGGTGTACTATTATGCTCTGGATCTCAGGCCACCCCTTTGCTTCAATACCAGCTATCTTATCGAGCGCCTTTTGCACTTCTTTGGGGAGCCCTCTTTTTATAATGAAATAAAATAAAGATGTCGATTGATACCAGGGCGTGCCCGTTTCTGCTCTCCACATCTCTTGGACCCGAAAAATGTAATCCATAGCCTCCTCCCCATCATTCATTGTACACTGCATTACTGACTGTAAGTCTGGCGTATCTGGGAATGTTTCCCGCAAGGCATCCCACACCCTTGCACGCACTGTGTTAAAGGAGGCTCCGTCATGGCGGTCGCAGTCTAATGTTACTCCCGGGAAACCGGCCTTGACCCATACTCTCTCGGCCTGATCCCCCACTGCTGATACGAGCAAGCTCTTCACGTCTCCTACTGCTAGGGGTACCCCGGCAGTGTGCTTCTCAAAGGCGTATATCCACTTACTTGCCCCTCCTGACAACGGGGGCAATAGCTTTAATAAATTGGCTTTATCCATCTGAGCCCATGGGATATAGTTAGGCCTCCCTCCTCCCCTATGTATCAATGGGAGCTGTAGCCTTCCTTTTGTCGTTACATCTGGACCCGTTTTGGCTGCTAATGTTCCCAGTGATGCCATTTTCCCCACCCTGTTCCTTAATCGCCCCGTCCACTCATCGTCCAATGTTCTCATTGAACATGTACCATCCCCCCCTTCGCTTCCCCCTCCCATTGCCATACTCAACCTGTCGCTTTCTTCTAAATTGTCCCTTATATCACATAGTAATTCCTCTCTGTCCCCCACAGGCCTTTCCTCATTATCAACATCTCCCTCTCGTGTCCCTACTTCTATTATTCGTGTCGGTTCTTCTTCAATTCTGAACAGTATCTCGCCCTTTTTCCACCCCTCTTCAGGTTTTCTATTTTCACCTGGCGCTCTAGACGTGCGCCCTGATCTAGCTGCATTAAGTGCTGTTTGTTCGCATATGTCTTTTATCCTCGAGAGCTCATCTTTTGCGATCGAAAGTCTTGATTGTAAATCATCTGTGAGCTTCTCTATGTCCACCCTTTGTGTACCTGCCTGGGCTCTCTCCCTTGTGCTTTCATATGGCGGGGGTGCCGTGGGCCGGCGGGGTGTAATAGTTGTCGGGGGAGGCACGTAAGTAGGGTCACTGTACCCTTCTGCGGGCACAGGCTTGTTTAATATCGGGTACAAACTTATTACCTCTATTGGTGGCGCTAAACTTGACAATTCTTTAACATCTTTCTGTATCATCAGTGGATTGTCGGTGGTGGACGGGAGGTCAGGATTTAATGCTACCGCTTTAGGTGGTGGTATCTCCTCAAATAACCTCCATAGATCTAATACTTCTCTCCTATTTTGCAACTGCTTCCCCTTGTACTTCAAACAGATGCATGTGGCCACCATATCCAGAACACTTTTATCAAATGACCCTCCCTCGGGCCATATCTGGGGTAACCCCTCTCCCTTTAACTCGGTTACCCATTGGTCATGATATTTCTTAATTCGCTCCGCGTAGCCTGGTAAGTTCTTACAAATATGTGATAAGGGTGTTTCGGCCCCCATCTTGTGTATTCTCCTAGTGCTTGTTTCTATCTGTGTGTCCACAATTACAATGTAAACCTCTTACCAATATTGTTTTCGTTTTTTACCTCACAGTCAATAATGGGCTCCTTTGTGCTCTGCCCCCTGCCTGCGCAATACAAAACTGGCTGTACACAGTCTCTATTCTCCTCTCTTTGGGGGGCACACACAAGAGCAAACCATCAGTTATTTTGACAACATTAACCCGGAAATCAAATAGGCACACACTCACTCCACTTTGTCGTTTTTTTTCTCTTCAAAAAAAGTTCTATCCGGTCACACTTACCATGACCATTCCATTTCTATACATTTATAGCTATTTTACACACTTACAAGATCAACTTGTCGTCTGACACATACGAGGTGCACACACCTCTCAGTAACACTCTGTTCACAATTCAAGCTGCCCTCCTTTTCCTCCCTAGCCGGCTGTCCCTATCCTTCTTATTCCGATATATGGATGCGTATATATATATATTGGTCTGCTCTTCCCTCTTATAGTAGGACTCTCTCCCTCTTACTTTCTCCCTGAGTTTTGTACTAATCTCACTTTTTATTTTCCCCCTAACCCTAAAGAAAAGAAAAGAAAGAAGTAATAGCGGTCTCTAATATATTCCCAGTGCCCCCTTTTGCTGGACACTTTTTATCTTATATTCCACTTCTTCATATATTCCCAGTACTAGTCAAGATAGCACTATGCGGCGCCGCCTTCCACCCCCTTTCGGAGCTAGGTTCCCGTCACTTTTATCTCTTATTCACCTCTTAATCCTAATGGCCATATGCAAAGAAAAAGCAAGGAAAATTTTAGGATGATCCTTAGTAGATCTGCGTACCCCCTCTTCGTTCCCTGTCCTACACTTCTTCCCCCACTCCCTTTACAATCGCTCGCACTCAATACTCACGTGCCCGTCTTGAACCGATAGTCTCCGAAACTGGGTCCGTCCAGGCAGTGTTGCCGTCAGCTCAACAGTCAGCCCCGGCTCCGGCGAGCGGTACTCAAAGGGGATTTTTCAACTGGGATCCCATACCCTCTCTCTTTTGAGTGCGCACTTCTTAGTGTACCGGTCGCCGTTGGCGGCCAGCCTCCCGGAGCCGGCTCACCGTGCGTATCCCTTTTCGACCGGAGATTCTCGTGCCAAAAGGGGACGGTTATGTTAGATCGGGAAAAAATAATAGTAATAATCACGCTTTCGGGGTCACCACTGAAGGCAAGCGTCCCCAGCCAGCACGATCCTCCCCGCAATGAGAGACAATGAAGGACTCTCCCAAGTAGGGAATAAGGCCAAGACAGAGTGCGGGTGAGCTTAAATGGGAGTTTATCAATCAGAATATGGCATGCAAAGAACTCTGCAAACTCCGAGAGCGCTCTGTCTGACAATAGCAAAGACAGGCGTATATATTTACAAAAAACGTCATAAGAACCTACATACTATAGGGGGCACAAGTTCAATGGGATTGGGTGGCGATGACTAACTATAGGTTATAGCACATAGCTGCTGCGATGTGGTTGGCCGTGGCTGGAGAACGTTCACTGGTCAGCCTCGTGGGTTGGGCTGGGCCTGGCAGGTTGGCAGAGTTCATCCGGGCGGTGTTGTTGTGCCATCGCGGCCGGTGTCAGAGATGAATGTCTTTTCCTGACTTATTTGCCCTAGGCCATGCACACCGCAGTCATTCAGTCATTGCAATGTTATTTTCTTTAGTAAATCTTTCAATAGGTTATTCTACAGGTTAATGCAACACAGGAGGAATGCACCTTGTGAGGGGTCTAATGGTCATTCGTCAGGACATGGTTACCAGCGTCCTGTTGACCGGAGCCATAGGTTGAGGGGCTAAGCTTCAGGGCATGGGACGGACGGTACAAGCCTCCCTATCTTGTTAGATGTGGTTATAAATGTGCCGCTTGTGTGTTGCCACAGTGTTGGGTGTCCTAATTGCGCAGGGCCATACGTCTAAGATGATCTGGTGGGTTGTGGGGTTTACGAGGGGGCGCCTTCGAAAGTGTGGGTTCAGGCAGAGGTTTACTGCTGTGCTGTAAATAATGCAGGTGGCGGCCCGTGGCCTTGGGTGCTGCAGAGGGGGCTACACATCTTTGAAGCGGCTCCAGTCTAGTTGGGGGAGGTGGGGCAGCGCGGCGCGGGCCTCTGCTCTCATGTTTGGCAGTCTCCGGAGGGTGGGAGGGGAAATGGCCTTGCGCATATTTACAAAGGTATTTTCCTCGCGTGTTGCCTGTTTTTGGAGGCGAAAACATCACAATCATTAGAACACTTTATAATATTTGTTTGGATTACTTGAAAACATACATTTCTTTTCGCTGGAGGTGTTTCAATTATATCCAGTCTGAGCACCTTATTCGTACACTATGTTTTGACAACTACAGTATTTAGCTATATGCATATACAATTGCAGTAAGTGAGGTAGCATTGAGGTTGGTGCAGTACATAGAAAATGACCCGCCACCGTATGTGACGGTGGTGGCGTGCAAGGGGCTTAGACATACACGTGTGACGAGTGCATTCTCGCACACCCTTCACATGTGCCCCTTGTATGGTTACATTCGTTTTCTTGTGTACTCTAGCAGCATTAGTTCAGTTATGGCGCGGGACCGCGGGGTGTACGGTTTTCAATGATACATATAAGGAACACTCCCCCGGAATGCGTTTATCATTTGCACACCCCTGCAGGGGTGTGGGTCCTTCATGGCTGGTGTCATACACAATTTTACAGATTTCTTTAGTAAAAGTGGTTGTATGGAAAGGATATACGTGTTAGAAGTGGTTTTTAACATTCATATTTGGGTACCTCTCTGCTTTCATCGGATGATCATTCTACAGATCTTCCCATCACCCAGGCCTTGCTGACCGGGTCATTCTGGGAGCAGTGCTACACTGCGGACGGTGAAATGTTACAGTGTTAGTATCTTATGCTAGCTCATGTCCGTCCTGTTCGTGGGAACGTGCTCACAGCGGATCTTCCAGGGTGCTGCGGCAACAGGGATAATTGAAACTCTCCGAGGGTGGGGGCCGCGCTACAGTGCGCTACGCTCACACCATCTTTATTGGACCAAATGGTTTCTGAGGCCTAGCTAAATTCAATACGTGTGGGCAATGTCTTCAGCAGGTGAGCCATCAACCACCTGGGCCCGGGTGGTAAGGAGGGGACGCCCGATGAGCCATGGCCCTCACCTGGGGTGGAGATGTAGGCCAGGGGGGTCCCATGGACCACTCCTCCCCTACAGCACCCACACTTTGTAACCTCTTTACATCTGACATCGAGCAAGCCTTTGAGGATATTAGATGCTTCCCACCAAGATTTGAAAATGTTGCCATCGGAAGACTCTTACATGCTGACGACGTGGTATTGGCTGACCAAACTGAAATTGGTCTTCAAAGACAAATGGAAGCTTTTCAATCCTACATTGAATCCTCCCATTGGGTGGTAACATCTCACGGAGAAGAAAAAAAGAGTCATCTGGAAACTTAAAGGGGTGAAAATTCCAGTGGTAAATTCACTGATCTACTTGGGTGTATGTATGAGTACCAGTGGCATAGATGCCCCAAGATTAGAAGCACTAAAAAGAAAAGCTGAAAATTTGGCGGCGAAAGGGAAAATGCTGCTAAAAAGGTTTGGCGGCTTTTCGCTGCTTCCGATAGTTACCTTCTACCGCTCAAAAGTAGCACCAATTCTGTCCTATTGAGCCGAGTCTTCGTTTAATTTCAAGATGGAAAACTGGGCAAAACTAGAAGGCATTTTTTTGAAAATAGTCCTGGGTTTGCCTAAATCAACCCAAATTCAATCTATCCGTGTGGAACTAGGGCTAACATCACTGAAAACCCTTGTTATTTGGAAAACCCTGTCTTTTTTCAGGAAATGCATGGAGGATAACCCTAAGGGGGGCTTCTTGATCCTTAAAAATGCATTGCAGGAAGGAACAGAAATAATATTGAAGGAATGGGCCTGTAACTGCACAGCTATACTGGCAGATCCAGGAGAGTCGGAATGCACCTTAATTGAGAATCCGAATAATACTAAAAAGAAACTATTCCGGCAGGACTGGATAAATTCCCAAGATGAACAAGCACAATATAAAGGCTATGGGGAAAAGATGGTAGAACCGCTGAAACTGAACATTATTCCTATGTATCTGCAACTTTTCCCTAATTGTTTCTTCAGAAAGAAATTCCTTTTATTACGAACTTACTGCCTACTAGAGAGGTTAAATGAAGAAAGGCAGGTATAAAAAGGGTGAAGACCCGGAATCAGAAGAAACATCAAAACATCTGGTAATAAACTGCCCGGCAATTGAGGAACCACGAAAGAGATTCATGAATGAAGTAATTGTTAAATACGGAAGGAGGACAATAGATCAGTGGTGGAAGGTGTTGCTGGAGGGAGAAAAAGTAACAATAACTTTGGCATTAGTTATATTTCTGATTTTGATTTTTAATACTATTAAGGAGACCTGTAAAGAGGCAGAAAACTAGAGGAAGGATATGGAGACATGTAAACAATGGGGATTGCCGCGTTTCTGTCCTTTTCTTCCTATTGTTTTTATGTTTTTTTCCCTTTTTCCCTTTTTATTTTTTTGGAAGCTTCCGATTGTAATCTTGTGTTTTCTTTTTGGACTTGGATTTACACTTGTAACATTGGAAGACTTGATTATGAATTTAAATGTTTATGTGACTAAAAGCTGTCTTTTGTATAACTATTGCTAAGTCACTATAATAAAAAAATAAAATAAAATATATATATGTTATTAAAGCACTACAGGAATGGCGTGCACAGGCTACAAAGACAGTCGAGGTCAATAATGGCTATTTTCTACAGTCTGTGTCTATCACTCCAACCTGTGATGGAGGCACTGAGGAACCACCCACAAATAAGAAACCTCAAGTTGGGAGTGGACAACTGGAGCTGAGGAAAAAGACTTGAGTGCCAGCTTCCTGAATTAAGTTTTTGAGAGTGCTAATC
Source organism: Ambystoma mexicanum (assembly GCF_040938575.1). Classification (NCBI taxonomy): domain Eukaryota; kingdom Metazoa; phylum Chordata; class Amphibia; order Caudata; family Ambystomatidae; genus Ambystoma; species Ambystoma mexicanum. Next base: position 382,768,947 of record NC_090933.1, read on the forward strand.
AGGTGTGCTTTGTGGGGTAATACAAATGTAAAAGGTACACTTTCTGTGCATTACTGGGTATCAAAATCATGCTTCTCTAAAAACGGCATTTATGTAATAGATTCAACCTCAAGATGAAAGTATGTCATTTTTATCATCTACTGAAAATGCTTTTTCACGGTGATGCAATTTTCTGAAAAAGGAGTACATTTCTGAAGCGAACCCTAAAAATGTTCACTTGTTTACACATGCGAGCACGCTATCGTCATTATTATTGTTGACAATCTGTATGAGTGTGCACTTTTGAATAAATGACATTGCTTTGCGTTCAACTTAAAGGCTATACATGCAGTTACACTTTGGATTGCTCAAAATGCTATAAATCTGTCTTTTCCATACATTTAGCAGACCACTCTAGAGCATGTTGTTGTTCCCAAGAAGTAAATCAACGTGGCACAGGTGGGTTGCTGGTAAAGGAATGGTCACCCTTCTCACTGTTTCTCGATACATTGTTGGAACACCTGCTACACACCTCATACAAACATTATAACCGTTTCCCATCAGATCGCTACAAAGCTGAGAGATCGATCTGGGTTCCCAGATTATGCTGGGTTTTTAATGCAGTATTATCTTCCGGTAGGATACCTGATTCATGGCACAAGGCGATAATTATCCCAGTATATAAGAAGGGCGGAAGGGATTTGCTGGCCAATTATCAACCAATTGCTCTACTAGATGAAGCTGGTAAATTATTTGGGAAAATAGTTTTGAAATATCTCCAACTGTGGGTTGACAACAATAGGTTGATCAGTGTGCAAGAGGCAGGGTTCCAGGAGGGCCTTGGAACGATTGATCAGTGTTTTATGTTTTTTTTTTTTATTATCCAGATATATTCCATCTTTACTAACAATGTGGTTATATGTTCTGTTTTTGGATTTGAGGACTGCGTTTGACTCTGTGTCTGAAGCTGTGGCGGGTGTTGGCTGAACCCAAGGTCCCAAAGTACCTGATTAGCATTATATCGTCACTCTAGTCGAACACTGTGTCCTCTGTTCGTAACAACATGGGTCGCAATCAAACATTGGGCCTCATTATGAGTCCGGGGTAGCCGTGCAGGTAAAAACAGCACGGCTGCCGGCGGAGTAATTTTTTTTTTCGGCGCCCAGCAATGGGGACTTACCGGGGCATTACGGTCCCGGCGCTCCTGGTAATTTCCCATTGCCGGGTGCCGGAAAATATTACTCCCCATTCCCTTTCCAGTCCTATTGGACTCAATGGGAATGGGGAGGATGGATGCACCGGCACCATTCATGAATGGTGCCGGTGCATCCATCAAGGTCTGCGAGCGGGTGCCTTTCCGCCCACCAGGTCAGACCTGGCAGATGGAAAGACACTCGCTCGCAGAACCCGTAGTTTGCCGGTCCGGAAATAACAGCACCGGCAAGCTTACCAGCATCGTTCCAGACCGGCAACCTTGTAATGACCCCCACTGTTCTTTGAGGTGGCATCAGGGGCCAGGCAGGCCTGTGCTCTGCTCTCCCTTCTATTTAACCTTTACATGCAGGTGATTATAGATGTGTTACTAAAGGGGAGCCAAGACAGCCCAAAGCTTTCTGCCATTAAGTTACCAGCACTATTTTACGCAGACAACACTATCCTATTAGCTACTACACCACAGGGACTGAAGCAATCGCTCTCAATCTTTTAAAGAAAATCTAGGGAGCTAGGCCTCTGTGAAAAATGCGGTAAATCCAAGACAATAGTTATCAAGCCAAATGGAGCAAAGTACACTTCGATCAAAATAACGATTGATGATATTCCAATAGAACAAGTTAACAGCTTTTATTAATTAGGTGTGAGAATCCAGGCAAGTCCAGGATGGGCTTCTCAGATAAGTAGAGCCACTGTAACACTAAACAAATTCAGTGGCGCCATTCTATCTTTTTTTTTGTTGCCACGGGAATGGTGCTAGCTCGCCACCATTAGAACTATACCAGCCGCAGGCAGTTGCAGCTACTCTATATGGTGCTGAGATATGGCGGTATGAGGATGTTGGGACGATACTTAGAGGGGAAAATAATTTCTTAAAGAAATCATTATCCTTGCCCCCTAGAGCACCAACTGCCTTAGTCCACCTGGAATACGGCACAAGTCCCTTAAATTCAGACCTTTTATTTCGCCTGGTCTCTCTAAGGGTCCGAATCTGGACAAAACCAGCTTTAGAACCGTATAGGGATGCGCTGTAATATGTTATGGCTTTTAACAGAGCTAATGGTTTGAAATGGCTCTCCCATATTAAATATTCATTATTTTAGTTAAACATAGGTGATTTTGGGAAAGATTCAGGGAGCCTTTGTGCTTCAAGTTGGACTCGAATCAAACCACTCATAAAACAGACAGCATGGAATCTTCTCCTCTGCCAAGCATTAAAGTTAAACTTGGGCCCGGATTATTTAGTCAATAGGCACATAGACGGCTTTAAAGCCTATTTAGATCTGATCACCTGGCATATGCAAGATCATTATACATGAGGTTCAGATTGGGGATCTTGCCAATAGCTGCCTTCACTTTTAAATGGAAAGGCTCTGGTTCTGCTGGGTGTCCATTATTTGAAGCTAACAAAGAGACCCTTGTGTATTTCTTCCTTTTTTGCAAAGCCCCTGTGCATTTCATCCTGTTTTGCAAACCCCCTCTGCGGTTAAGATGGCTATACTTGAGGCACATATTGCTGGAGGCAGGTATTAAATCATGGAGTCATGCTCTGGAATTTTTAGCCCAATGTGCATCTCCCCCAATAACGCGCTCAGTGGCTTGTTTTTTGCACAGAGCATGGCTATTGAGGGGAAAAGTAGTATCCTTAGCGCGTCTAGTCTCTCCTGGTTCTTATTTTGTGATTACCGTTATTGAGAAAAGGTGTCTTCATATTCTTTTATATGTTCTTGTGCTGAAGATTCTAATTTTATGAATTTTATGTGTTTTAGGTATTTTATGTATATTGTAATGCATTTGACCTGATGACTTTATGTGGAGTAAAGGTTTTGGAACTTGTATAACCGTGTTTTGTATGGCGCATCACTTACTTTTTCATGTCACCCAGCCTTCATCAATGTGACTCATTTAAGTATTTGTGTTAACATTTCATTATCAAAATATGAACTTTTATTACAACGCTTGCTTTAGCAATTATAGCGCAGGTTATACGTTTTCACTGGTAAAAATAAATACTATATCAACAAGTCTTTTTATTGGCCAAGGTATATTAATTCTTCATTTCATACGTTTATTTTGGAATCACACCACAGGTTCCATAAAAACAGTACAGAGATGACAATGTGAAATACAAAAAACATTAACACACAGGATAAAATCCATACTATGCAGCTAAGAATGTCCAGATTGAGTTCATAAGAATTTCAGTATGGTGTGACTCTGCCCACAGCAAATGGGTTAAAGCAGGTTGAAACTGAGCAAACCCCATTTCCCGTAACAATGATTTGAGTATTTGCCCTCTCGGTCTCATATAGGCCGGGCAGAAAAATAAGACTTGTACCAGTCCTTCCGGGATGCATTGCACAAATGTCACGATTGATTGACAGTGTCTCCTGACCTTACTGCCACCACAGTTTGTAGGAAGACCCAATAAAAATGTGCCCTGGTTATAAGTATTCGCTGAGAAGGAGTCTCAGCCCATAGCAGGTAGTTCCATAGGCCAGGCGCCACAATTATTGCAAGCCTCCTATTCTGAGGTTTCAGAATCTCATCAAAATCGGAAACATACCTAAGCTTTTTTTATATATATATAAATATATATCATTCTTTGCTCCGCCCAAACCTTGGTGGAAGTTGAGCCACACTCACAGAATCAGGGCTCTAGGTACCAATGGAGATAAGGTTTCCTCATTCAAAAGTTGCAAAACAAAAGTTTTCTTGTTTAAAAAATCAATCCTTTATTGTTCCAAAACATAATATTTAAAAATCGTGGGTTTGCAACCCGTGCCCAGCATACAATTACGGGAGGAGATCAATGGGATGATGCGTTTCGCGACTGCCTGTAGCTTGTTCACATGGTTTCCCCCACGTTCAAGGCACGTACTTCAACACCGCAGCATCTCATTTTCATGTACATAGAGAGAGGACTGTTCTCTCACTGACTTTAACACAGCCATTTCCACTAAGAATGGTCTCCCAACATTTCCAATGGTGTCATTTTGCATACAGATCTGATCTCTGCTGTAGTACGCATGTGGGTATGTGGCTTGTATATGAATCTACACCTAGATTGAAATGCACCAAGCAAGATCGTTTCTTTATACCAATTCTTTCAAGTAGTGACTTAACTGCTCAGAGTATTTTGGTATTTCTGTCAGAACAGTATAAATTGATGTTCGCTTGCATTTAGAGGAAGAACTGAGTTATCAACTACTGTTAACTACTGTTGCCAGATGCTAGTAGCATAATAGTTAAATAGTAAAATCATTGTTATTGTGATAACTGCGTACTTTCATGCCATCGACATTGCATAGGCACTAATATTGTATTGCATAGGTACTAATACTGATTGCATCAGCTTTCCCTCGGTGGTTGTTGGAGGAGATTTAAACTCCAGCATCCCGTGCTTGAAAACAGGAATCGGACACCAAAACTTCACTTACCTTTACGTGTTCCGCGCTGCCCAAGGGACCATCTCCCTGTCCAGGCTTGGAAGCGTGCAGCGAGGAATCACCGTTCGGGAACTACACTTCCCAGAACACCTACGACGCATTTAGGGATACGTCAGGCGCTTCGGCGCCGGTGCTTCTGCGTCAAGACAGTCTACGCCAGTCCACAGCATACACCGGTGATTCGGCAAAAAACTGTGCTCTGCCTCCATTACTGGGTACATCTCCCTTACAGGTATGGGGTATCAAAAGTTATTCTAACTATTAGCCCATAGAAAGCTTATACTAAACCAGCTAAAAGTTCAATCTTCTGACTTAATCACGTCCTCAATTGATATAATCTGCCCAGAATATCCAACATTGAAGGCTCCAGTAGAGGCTGCCTTTACTGAACCATTAGATACAAACCTAGATCTCTCAAAGGAGAACACAACACAACAAAGCAGCATAAAGAATTCCAATACTTTTCCTCAATTGAAAATCGCACTGCTAAATACAAGATCATTAAATAAGCATGCTCAAGAAATTCATGATTATATCATTGATGACAAGCTTGACATCCTATGTCTCACTGAGACATGGTTGCACGAACCAATGGGACCCAGCATTGACACAGCATTCTCCTCAGTATACACTATTTACTTTATAAACCGGGAATCTGGAAAAGGAGGTGGTGTGGCTATCATAGCCAGACAGAACCTTAAACTATTCCCTGTCCCCACAGAATGCACAGGATGCGAAATACTGCATTTGAAATTCTCTCCTACTCACACAAGTTGTATAAACATCATTGTGGTATATAGACCACCCTCGTTGGTCTCAGAGTTTAACGAAGAACTGACCAAAATACTAAACAACCTCAAAACCACAAACACAGGCACTATGCTGCTCGGTGACATCAATAGGTGGCGAGGCAACATCTTAGACAAAGACGCCATCAATCTAGAGACTGATATACAAAACTGTGACTACAAGCTAATAAACAGGGAACCTACATCTATCTCAGGGAACCAACTAGACTGGATTATTACCCATAATGTAAATTTGACAGAAACAACAACGTACCCATGTATTTGGTCAGACCATCATGAAATCGAAAGTAACCTTATCCTAAAAACAAAAATTGATAAACCAAATAACATACCCAAATCTCTACAAGGCAGAAATTTTAAAAAAAAAATCACAACCTTAATACTATCACAGGGTATAGATCTCGTAATGAACACCACAACCGATGAAGACACATGTGAAAACATTGTACAGACTTACAACACATGCTTTCAAGAAATACTCGATCTCCACTCCCCAAAAAATGAGAAACAAATTAGACCAAATATAAACCATCAACATTGGTTTAACAAAGAATCACTAACACTTAAAAGATTGAAAAGAAAATCAGAAAGAAAACGGTTAAAAGACCCATCAGAAATAAACAAAAAGAACTGGAAAAACACTGAAATCCTCTACAGGGCAAAAAATCACAGAATTTAAAAAGAACCACTATAATGAGCAGATTGACATAACGTCAAACTCCACAGGGAAATTATCCCAAATACTAAAATCAATCGAAAACCTGAAATCCCTCTCCCCACCATTCCACCCTTCAATCGAAGATTGTGAAAAAGCCCAAACGGCCTTCTTTAATAAAGTCTCTAAAGCTCGAGAAAACACAACAAACTGCAAGAATATCAGTCCCCCCCTTCTGGCTCCCATACAAGAAGAACTCAGTAAACCATCTAACCAAAAATTTAATTTCACCCCAATATCCATGGAAGACATGGAAAAAACACTGACCAACATGAATTGTACATCCTGCCCTGAAAATGTGATACCTCCAAAACTAATACTTGACAACATGCAGGTGTTCATTCAATTTCTCAGAAGGATGGTTAATGCCTCCTTCAGAGACTGCAGTGTACCGGCTATCATAAAGACAGTTACAGTAACACCCCTCTAAAAAAACACAGAATTAAACCAACAGGACCCTTCTAATTTTAGGCCAATTATGAACTGCAACTGCCTTTTGAAAGTTCTTGATAAGATCGCTACTGAACAATTGCAGAGCTATGTGGATAGAAACAATCTTCTCCACCCACGGCATTCAGGCTTCAGAGGAGCCCACAGTACAGAGCCCTGCTGGACCTCCAAACTGAAATGCTGGCCATACTGGACAAAGGCAAGTCAGGCTTACTGATTCTCCTGGACCTCTCGGCAGGTTTCGATTTGTTAGATCATCGGAAGCTCCGGGAGGCCCTGGAATTATCAGGAAATTGCTCCCTCGAGGCTATTGATCGGGTGTCCTCCTTTCTCCAAGGAAGACAATCCAAGATCATATGGGGCAAACATGCCTCTTCCACTAGGCCTGTAAACTGCGGCGTTCCATAGGGGGCAAGCTTCTCCCTGCTGCTCTTCAACCTATACTTGCGCTGCTTATGCACATTGTTAACACAACTAGGCGCATTTTTCACCAACTTCGCTGACGACACGCAACTAATTTTGGAACTCACCGGGAACTATAGTCAAGACAGCGAAAAACTATCTACTCTATATAACTTCTTAGAAACATGGATGAAGGTGAATTCGATGTGCCTTAAGGGCTCCAAGACCAAGCTTATTATCTTTGGGTCCAGCATTGCCAGAAAAAAGCTTGATACCCCCTAGTCTTCATTAAAAAATTAAAGAGACGGTAATCAAAGTTTCCGAAAAAGTAAAGACGTTGGGCATCTACCTACAGGCATCACTGGGGGCAGAGGCCCAAGTTACCTACCTCAAAAGAAACTGTCAGTACCATCAAAGACTACTCCGAAACATCAGACCACTGCTCAAGAAACAAAATAGCACAACCATTGCCAGGGCCACCATCCTCTCTAGACTCAACTACGGAAACACCCTCCTACTCGGAGCCAGCACTAATAACATAAAACAATGTCAGACAAATCAAAACAACGCCATACGAACAATAACGGGCAAAGCTAGAAGAGAACACATTTCAGGCGAGAGGAGGGACCTTCATTGGCTTGCCATAGAAGACTGATTACTATTCAAATCTTTAACACTGGTCCACCGCTGTCTCTACGGAAAGGCACCTGAATATCTAAAGAAGCAATTCTCCTGGTACGAGCCAAACGGTATTTTGAGATCCAGTAACAAAGAACAATTATGTGTACATCCCACGAGAGGAACAAATGGCTTAGGTAGATCCTCTGCTATTAAGGCTACCACCAAATGGAACAAATTGCCCCTGAATTTAAAAACAGAAACAAATTACCTAGCCTTCCGGAAGAAACTCAAGATACAGCTCTTCAAATAAAATTCAGTCCCCTAGCTTAGGCCTCAAACTCTAACCTTCACCTCGGTTGTCCTGTCACTAAGTCTCACGTCTCATCGTAAGCGCTCTGATGCCTGCGGGTTGCAGTGCTATATAAATATATAAATCAAATAAAATATAAACAAAAAATAATAAAGTGCAAAATGCAATCAGTCTATCAGATATGAAATCCACATTTGTATCCCATTGTAAAGTGTATGGCGCATTGTTGTTCCAACTTGGGTATAAAGTGTGTGGTGCCTATTTCTGTCGGGTTGTGACTAAATAAGATGTCAAATGCAGTGAGTCTATCCAATCTAAAATCCATATTCATTGCCCATTGTAAAGTGCATGGTGCATTGTTGTTTCCACACGGGCATGAAGTGGAAGGGTCCAACGCATTTGTCCAGTGACAGTATAATCTATCAATCTGTCGTACAGCGTCTAAACAGGTACATAGAGTGCATAGTGCATTAATATGCCAACTGAGATATAAAGTGCATGGTGCTGACGTATTTGTTCAATGACTCTCGAGTCAATCCGTTATATGGTTACATGTCGCAATAAAGTATAAATTGCGATGAGTGTAGATGGTTCTGCATATTCCCGAAAAGCGAATTTACACTCGATTCAAAAGTGCATAGTGCAGCTACATTCGGCTAATGATCTAATATACGGACACAGTCCACTATATGTTATACACTACTCATGTACAATGTAACCGATTTGTACCATTCTCAATTGCTGTGTGAATTCCACTATAAAGTGCACAGTGCTCGATCCAAACTGGTTCCACAATGTATACTGTAAGTATGCATTCACTCAAATTCATGGAGCAACATCTAAATACACTTCTAAAATTAGTAATGCCTCTCTTTAGTACCACCTTTGTAACTGGAATCAAGTGTGTGGTACTAGAACACAATGCCATCAATGGACTGCTCACAGTTTACCCATGCGCATCATAATTGCTAATAAACTATCCTCTGGCCATCATTCTGTGGGGCCCAACATACTAGGCCAAATGTACGCAGGTTCAATTAAGTGGCATTAAACATGGTTTAAAAGGCTCCTGTCAATTGTCCCAATTGGCGGGAGGTATTAAAATAGTAATATCTGACACATCTGGAAGAGAGTAAAGTACATGTTAGAAATAGAAATGTGCTAAAGTAGTCTGAATGTGAATCTGGAGTGACCATTCCAAAAAATACTGAATTCCAAAGAATAGAAAACTAGTCTCCCATAGTCAAGGTGCACACGTTCCTTCATCACCATTTGTGTTTTCTTAAATAGTCTAGGGTATTCAAAAGAAATTCGACATTCTATATGGGAAGAACATGGGTCTAATTCATGTCTCTATGGATGTCTCAGCTTCAGGCACAGAGTATCATCACTCTCCTAGGTATGTATAAAGTTCTTTGTCCATATTATGTCCCAAAGGGGTCTTACTCTCAAAGTCTATAATGCAACGTGTTTCGTATTGTCTCAATAGTTTTTCCCTATTTCCTCCCCTCGGTCCAATGTTTATTTGTTTCAGTCCAAGAAATGAAAAGTCACACAGCTTTCCTTCATGTTCCTCTGAAAAGTGTCGGGTATGTGTAATTTCTATTTTTTATAGCTCTAATATGTTGCAAGGTCCGTATTTTTAATCTGCATTTGGTGCTCCCTATGTACCACTTTTTGCAAGTACATTTTAAAGCGTACACAATATATTCAGACTCACAAGTGATCTTCTCAGTGATAGTCAAAGTCTTATTGAGAATGGGGTGGACATACGTGGAGCATTCATCCGCATACTTACATTTCTTGCATTTAGAGCATTTAAAGAAACTCTCATTAATTTGTCTCAGCCACATAGATGTTTTCTTTTTGGGTTCAGGTGCCATGTAACTACTCACTAGCATATCTTTTATGGATTTACATTTTCAAAAGGAGAAATTAAGATACGGTCCAAGTATGTTATGTAGATTTGTATTAATCGTGAGTAGATGCCAATACTTCTTTACAATATTTCTCACTGTCTTGGCTGTTTGTCCATATGTTAGTATCAGCCGTGCCATATCTTTGCTTCTTTGAGTTTCATTTACATCCTTTGAATGGAGTAGTAGTGTCATCCTATCTTGTTTTCATGCCTTCACATATGCCCGTTCAATTACTTGTTTGGGATAGCATTATTTGTTGAATCACCAGGAAGTGATCTTACTTTCATTGTCATACGTTTCGATCTTAGTGCAGTTTCTTCTCAATCGAATGAATTCTCCATAAGGAATACTCCAGATCAGGCTTTTACAGTGTGCACTGTTCGCATGTAGTGGCATATTCACTCCGATGGTTTTTCTGAACAGTTCGCTCTTCACTTTTCCATCTTCTATAAAGACCGTTAGGTCAAGGAAAACCACCTTCTCAGAACTATGTGTCTCTGTGAACTTGAGATTGAAATCATTTGTGTTCAGCTGTCTGACAAAATCTCTCCATTCCTCAGACATCACTTTCCATATGATAAAAAGGTCATCAAAGTAACGATGCCACATTACCACCTTATCTGTAAACCTTTCATGTTCTTCTTTAAAAGCCTCATACTTTTCCCAGTACCCAATAGCTAAATTAGCATATGAGGGGAAAAAGTAGTGCCCATCGCCATCCCTTGTTTTTGCCTGAAGTATTTCTGATCGAATAGAATTACATTGTTGGTCACACACAGACGGATCATTTACAGGATCATCTCTGAATGTCTGGTGTAATTCAGTGATCTGGTGTTTAGATAGTATGCACAGCCCCTTAAACCTTGGTCGTGTCTTATGGAAGTATACAATGATACTACGTCCATTGTCGCCAGGATATAGTTCGGTTCACACAGTAACTCGTTGATTTTGAGTAAAAAATCCTTTGTGTCTCTTAAATAGGATGGTTGGGACAGTACAAATGGGAAGAGTGTCTCGTCGATATATTTAGACATATTTTCTAGTAGTGATCCTGTTAGTGTGACTATCGGCCTGCCCAGAAGTCTCTTGATGCATTTGTGGACTTTTGGAAGGAAGTATATAGTCTGGATAGTTGAATATGGTTTGATAAACTTGATTTCTTGATCCTCTAACATCCCCTTCTCTGTCCATTCGTTTGGAAAATCTTGCACTTTCAATTCCAAGTCTTTGATAGGGTTCTCACGCAGTTTTTCATAACAGGTTTTATCATTCAATTGTCTGATGGCTTCGTGAATGTACTGTGCCCTAAACATCAGTTCAATATTCCGACCTTTGTCTGATGTCTTGATGATACACTGGGGTAAGAGCCTCAGTTCCTTAAGAGCCTTAGTATGTTCATTTGTCATATTGGATTTCAATTTTTTAGATTCTCTTAGTCTTCTTTTCTTCAGATCTTTGATGACAAAATTCTGGAACGTCTCTATGTTACTTCCTGTCATCATGGGTGGATTGAACCTTGATTTTGTCTTTAGTTTGCTGGTTTTATGCCATTCCATGTTAGTTTCAAGATCTTCCGGATTGATCTCAATCACATCAGAGGTAGGTTCTCCGCCTTCTTGCAAAAACATCAAAGTAGATAATGTGCTTAGATCTTCCTTGGTCATTTCTGTTCTCCCTACTTGTTTAACTTATTGTTTCTGTTTCATAAATATATATATATATATATGAAAGAGAAGGGGGTGGACTGTCACACAGTCCCGGGCGCAGCGGCATTCAGGCAAAAATAAAGGTTGAAAAATAAACTGGATCTCAGGTGTCACTGCTGTGCAAAGAAGTCCTTTATTAAAGCGTTAGTCTTGGACAAGAACGGCAGCAGCAAGGACAGAAAAGATAACGTGTTTCACCCTGCACGGGCTTCGTTGGGTTTCAGTGTAAAAGAAAGAGGACTGGTGATTTATAGTAGATGTTTTGGTCCTACATTGATGTTGTTAACAATGCCTACTAGCATGCTAAGTGGAATCGCTAAGTACATGAAGGCCACATCTTGGAATATCCTAGATTGCATAGGTGTATATAAGCTGGCTGCTTAGTGCACCACAGATATGATTTGTAATCAAACCAGTGTGCAAACAGCAAGTATGAATATAAATAAGTAACTGAGAGTATGGGTGTATAATATTAAAGGTATATGAGGTACTCTCTAATTGGTATAGCTATTTTCTAAATATATAAAGTGCAATGTGCTAGTGCAAGATGGAATATATCCCAAACATAACACAAGGGGTCATTAGTGATAAATCCATACAGATACCTGTATCCTACTTGCCCCCAAACAAGTGCTCCCTAGTGGGTTCTCTGGTTGTCTCACAATCTCGGGTGTACTGAGTTGCCAGAAATGTATGCCTGTCATCTAGATATATAAAGTGCAGTGTACTGATATGAGATAATGCTTACATTGTAGACGTGGTGTAAAGGGTCATCGGCGGTGAAACCCTTGCGGGCGCCGATGCTCTGCTTGCCCTGGTGGAAAGCTATCTGGTAGGGTCTCTGACTGTATCATTAGGTGGAAAGTATTGCACTGATGTAAAAACATCACATGCTGTGGATGTCATACAGTGAATCACTGGTAAAGAAACCTTACGGACGCGTGTTACCAATGGATTCTTGAAAGTACAATGTGCTTAAAGGGCTGACAAGGCATATTTGTATATGTATATATACTTCCTTCCTAAGGTACATAAAAACATGAAGAAACCCCCAGGAAGACCCATTGTCTGTTTGATAGGTTCTGCATTGGAAAACATGTCGAAATACATAGATGAAGTTCTCTTTCCATTTGTGTTAACATTACCATCTTACCTAAGAGATACGACAGATTTCCTATCAAAAATAGAAGACATTCCCTGGGAGAAAGAATATCTACTTGCCAGTATGGATGTGGTTTCACTATATACATCGATTGGCCATGAATATGGGAAACAGGCTTGTCAACATTTTCTACAGACCCGATCCCTTAATTATCTGGAACATTCACAAATGGTACTCTCAATGATAGACTTATGTCTGACGAACAACATTTTTCTCTTCAATAACGAATATTTTAAACAACTGCAAGGAACTGCCATGGGCACCACATTTGCGCCGTCCTATGCCAATTTAACCATGGGTGCATGGGAAGAACGAGAAGTTTGGACAGAAATAAACCTTGAGTATACCAACAATATCATTCTCTGTTTGAGATATATCGATGACCTCTTCATCATATGGAAAGGAACCGAGCAAGGATGGACAGACTTCGTCAACCGACTCAATTCTAATAATAACAATCTCCGATTCACAGAAACACATAGTCGCACTTTGATTACTTTCCTGGATGTCAACGTAAGGATAGTAAACAACAAAATAACTAGCGAACTACACAGAAAAATTACAGGGACAAATGCCCCTCTCCACGCACACAGTGGACATCCGAAAAATTTGATATGGAGCGTCCCTTACGGAGAGTTTATTCGGTTACGAAGAAACAACAGCAGTTTGGAATCCTAAGATACAGAGAGTAGAATAACCGCCCAAACCTTCGCCAGACAAAGGTACCCTAAAAGAGTGGTTGAAAGGGCATACCTCAAAGCAAGAGTAAAGGAACGTTCTACTCTCCTAACAGGAATAGGAGACAATGATAGAAGGAACATGGAGAAGGACAATACTCGATTAATTATAACATTTGATACTCAAGCACCAAAAATCAGGCGTATTTTACCCAATCACTGGAGAATCCTCATGGCAGATCAAGATCTCAACAGAAACCTCCGAAATCGCCCACAGATAACCTTTAGAAAAAATCGATCAATAAGAGATACCTTGGTGAAAAGTTACATGACCCAGGAAAATGAGACTAACGAGATAAATTGGTTATCTAGCAACAAAAAAGAGGGCTTTTTTAAATGCACCCACTGTAACATTTGCAAATATGCCAAACCCAGGAGCTCTTTTAAACATCCCATCACCGATCAAATTGTCAACATATTGGGGAAAATTACCTGCGAAACGGAATACGTTGTCTATGTGCTGACCTGTGCGTGTAACAAGTGGTACATAGGAAGCACCAAATGTAAATTAAAGACACGGATACAACAGCATGTACGGGCTATCATCAATAACGATGTCAACTACCCAATGGCCAAACATTTCGCAGAGTTCCATGACAAGAAGATGGACAGCTTTGGGTTTTTTGGGGTGCATAGAACAGAGACAGGACCCAGAGGAGGTGATAAAGAGAAACTCCTGAGACAGAAAGAGACTTGCTACATATTGGACTTTGAGAGTAAAATCCCCAATGGACACAACATAGATGAGGAACTGTATACCTTTTTAGGCCAGTGACAAATTGCTAGAAAAGATGTATTTAAATCTACTCTTTTTGGAATGTGGGTGTCTGTCCCTTATCGTCTTAACTCTTAATTCTCATATTCTTATATTCTTATATTCCTATATTCCTATATCTTATATCTTATTTTCTATCTATTTTTTCCAGTTTTTTAATATGGTATAATGAAAAGAAAAAATGTAGGATTCTCAAATCTTCTTTGTGGAATTAGGGGTAAGGAAAAGGAAAGGATAAGAATGCTGGTTATCAACACTTGCCCCGTGATCATTATCAAAACATTTTAAATAATTGTAATTCCACAATGTTTTAACTCGTACAGGATACGATTTTAACCTTTAGGTGGTTGCTTTTTCTTTCATTTATTTTGTTTACACATGTGTGGGATGTAGTTGCGCCCTCCCCCTTGTTTTTATAAACCAGAGTTTGACACACAATTGTTAAAGCAGAGCCTGAACCATTAATTGTCAAGCTAATATGCCGAAATAGATAATACGGTAGTACTTCAGACAAATCGGATGAGTCTTAGTCTGGCACTTTGCATTAGCAAGTATACTTATACAATGCATTTTACATTGACTGTTGCACTCTAAAGAGATCGGTGCAATTCTTAGTGATTACTGTACCTTAATGATTTGGTTGTATTCTAATATGTTGCTGGCACTATGCACTTTATAATGATCCCGGCATTTCACCGAGATATCTCAATGATGAGATCCAATATACGATTATTTGGATTAAGAATAATCAGATTGTTAACAGTAGTCGTTATATTACTGAATATATTTGCATTTTGCACCTTATAGTGACTTTTGCACATTTAAAGATCGATGCACTTTACTTTGTTGTTTGCACTAAGCACTTTAAAATGATTGTGTGTATTTCATAGAGGTACTCCAGCAATAAGACCTTATATAACTGAGGGCAGCTAATACATGCACTGGATTCTTAACAGGCATTTGGCATACAACGGGGCTCCAAGGGGAAACTCTTACCCTTCGAGGCAGACCACGGCGGACTAATATTGAGTTCGAATCATACTCAGTCTTAATCTCAGATTGTACACTCTTAATGAGAGAACCACTCCAATTAGGTGGATGTGGTATGTATAACCATGCAATTAGCGTAGTATTAACAACTTTAAGATGGCCGCCATGAGGTAGCTTCGAATGGGCTGAGTTTTGAAGTGGAGTCCCCTTTCTATGTCGGCACAAAAGATTGCCGTCCGTTCTGCCTAATGGTTTAAAACTCTATGGTTTACCAGGAATGAATTGTTGTGATCAAGCGGCGAGGAAAGCCGCGAAACGCGTCAACGTTCCTAAACGCGCATATTTTTGCACTTTGGGAGAGCCTTATTTCCATGGCTTTTTAATTATATTTTGCCACTTTGCAAGGCATTAATAAAGAATATATCTTATTTTTCAATTTGGATGTCCGGACTTTGTTTATTCTTAAAACTATGAAGAGTGCTACTCACCCAGCCTGACGTCTTCTCAGTGCTTCAAAGATATATATATATATATATATATATATATAAAACACTTAGGTATGTTTCCGTACTCAGTTGATGCAAGTTATCAGTGTTAGGTTGCCCTCTGCTGTCCAGATGGCAAAGTGCATCTCTGTGTGCCCTTCCAATTGAACAACAGCTATCGTTTTAACAAACAGAATAAGCACTGTTCTTTGTGGTCACCTTCACCTTCCAAGTCACAAACATTCGGATTAATTTCAAGTTACTTCTTTCCACTCCCACTTCTCTTCACACAGGGAATGGCGGTTCCAGTGTCAATGAACAATTAATTACTGACTCAACGTTTCAGTCTCTAAAGAGCGAAACGCGGTAGGACGCATGCCTCCTCACAAGCTTAAACTGAAAGTAGGAGCTGAAATTATGCTACTACACAATCTTATGCCATCACAGGGACTCTGCAATGGAACAAGGTTGACAATTACGCATCTACAAAGACACATCATAGAGACCCATGTAATCAATGGAACTTAGATACTGTTCTTCTTCCGTGCGTATCTCTCTTTCCATCTGATAAAAAATATGCCTTTCAAATTCAAATGAAGACAGTTACCTATATGTTTAGCCCTTCAATTACCATTAATAAGTCACAGGGACCTACACCCCCTTACTGGAAGCCATCAGTGGTGACCATTAATAAGTCAGAGAGACCGATGCCCCTTCCTGGAACCGATCAGTGGTAATCGTGATACTTAAGAAGGGGGACAGAAGTGACCCTATGAATTACCAACCAATATTGACCTTTAAGATATGCTAGAATGGTGTATGTTACACTGGGATTGGCTTGTGACATGAAATTCTGAAGTTACTTTTCTGAGTGATTGATTGAAGTGAAAGGAAAATAATATTTTTTTGGGAGGTGGTAAGAATGAGGCCTAGCCCGTTCACATTCCAAACAACAGTATCGTCATGGTATGCTTCATGTCAATTCAGTGTTAGGCCCAATGTGTGTTATCTGCAAAACCTCAGTGCCAATGAGTGCAAACGTTCTGAATTAAGTTTTTGAGAGTGTTAATGAAGTGTGTCTTGTAGGGTGTTACATGGAAAGAAATATATATTTTTTACATTCACGGCTATAAAAATCTTCCTCCCGCAAAAATTGCATTTATGTAATGGAGTTTTCTCCAAAATTAAATTTTGGGCCTCATTAGAGGCAGGAGGCCCCGTAATGAACGGTGCCGCTACCGCCAATTACAAGGAATGCTGCGGGACCTGCTAAGGAACGCCTGGTCAGACCAGGCGTCCTTAGCGGGTCCCGCTAGCTGTCCAGGATGCTAACAACTGGCCCGTCATTAACGGGCCCGTTGTTAGCATCCTCTTATTTCCATTAAGCCCTATGCGGCTCAAATGGGAATGGGGAATGGTTTTTTCCAGAGCCCAGAAAAGAGCAATAACCGGGTCCGCCAAGGTCGGCATGACCCGGTTATTGCCCTTTTCTGGGCCCCGGAAAAAAATCATTACAGGCGGCAGCCGTTCCCTTAAAAAGGGCACGGCTATCGCCAGGGTCCTAATGAGGCCCTTTGTAATTTGTTTCATCTACTGAAAAATGCTGTTTTAAAGGTGACACAATTTCATGAAAATTACAATGAGAGTCCTTTCTTCAAGATCGGCGACAGCATGGTGCGATGCATCTATAAATGTCATCTTCGAATGATGGGCCATTGTTCATCATTATCTCGCATTTGGATTTGCATGGTATTTCCGAAAGTCGCCAGCAAATCAATAGGACACGCCTGCATTTGTGGGTTGAGCCTCATCAAGATCAGCACTTGGCCAGTCAGAAGAACTGTTCCTGCTGAATCTTGTAACAACCCATCATTTGATAGTCATGCCACAACGGAAGCATGCTTGCCGCTAGTACCTGTTGAAGAAAAATCAAAGGTTCTTAATGCAGGTAATATAGTAAACAAATTGCAAACAAAGCTTATGAATAATCTTCTAAAAGTGGTTCAAGGGGGGAGGGGGGTGACACCACTTGTATCAGAGAAGATCTATCCACACCCGGAATCACACAGCACACCTGTAGGCACTGTACAAACAAACAATACATTAATAAATAAGTCACCTACTGCAGGTCGTCCCCAGGCTCAGGCTGGCCTATAGGGCAATAGGGCAGTGCACGAACCAGAAACATAAAGGGGCTGATTCATGGAATTATCTGCGCCGAAAAACGAGGATTTGTGCGCCATTCTGCCAGCAAATCCCCATTTGTTAAACAGGGATTTGCGGGCAGAACGGCGCACAAATCCCCATTTTTCGGCGCAAATAATTCCATGAATAAGCCCCATAGTGTGTGGGCCTATTTCTTTGGTCAAAGTGGCCACTTGATAAGTCCAAATCTGAAACTAAAATGTAGAAGCCTCATAAGGATGTCGGATTTCCAACAGCTCTGTGCATAGGATCTCAAGGCACGCAAGGCTATCTGTAATATGAATCATTATGTCTTGACCAACAGGACAACTGTAAATGCGTCACCAAGATGATCAAGATAAATTGTACTTTTATAGCATAATTGGCTCAGTGCCAACCTTTTTTTTAATTTTTTCATTTGTTTTATTTTGTGTTTAACTGTGTTCTACCAGTTTTTACAAAAACGATTTATTTCTCCCCTAATAAAATGAAAACAAGTAATAGCATTAATTACATTTGTTTTAATAAAAAATGAAAACGTTGCAATGGTGTAAATAACAATACCTGAGACCCAGTAAATATATGGTGTCCTCCAATTCATAAGGCGCTCATCGAGTTAATGGAGCGAACACCAGGACCAAATCCCTCATACACCATATTTTTTGAGTGAAGAAGGGAAGACATTCGCCGCGCTAGCCACTTCTTCTGCTGAGGATTTAGAAGGGTTTCAATGGTTTTGTTCTCTAATAGCCTCCTACGTCACACTCGCTCCACAGAGCCCCTCCAGCACCACTACACAGATGCGTGCAGGTGTTTCAAGCAACATGTAGTTGTAAGTGTCCTTTCAGATCACTGTGGTGGGTACTTTGATTAATTCATTTACACACATTTATCAGCCGCAAGGAGGTGCAAGGCTTAGTCTGCCAGGTGAGGATTTTTGAACTGTGATCTGGCAGCAGTGGTGAAGGAGGCGCAAAGCCGACCCTCTTTTTTCCGTGGTCAAACCTTCACATTTACATGCTGGAGAGGAGAGGAGTGTTTGGCAGGTCGGTACTACTGTTCATGAGGAATTTTAAATAATTTTGGTCACAATTTCACAGACTAGCAGGCAAATAAGGCACAAAACCACCATCATTTATTTATAATCATCATTAATTATAATCACCTATTTCTGAGTGATGGAAGTGGCACACAGAATTAAAGAGAAACACCTTTTATTGGTAAGTAATCCCCTTCTCTCACTCCATACTTCTACAATGTATACATGCAGATAATAGCTGCAATAATTGCTGCACACCCTACATGTTTACTCACAGACCACTGTACAACAGAGTCAATCACTCATTGGACCCGAAGAGAAATGCAAAAAAACAAAAACATGAAGTTCGTTAATGATAAGACATACCCAACCTACACCCAAGCAGACTCCTCTGATGGACATGTTTCAAATGGCTTTTAAAACCTTTGTTTGTGTATTTTTAAAGTGTATGCTCATTATCCATTGTACCCAAGGCACTTCTGCCGCAAAAGGGTCATGGTCACTGACCTAGGTTCAACCCAGGACTCTCTGAGTGAGAATCCTGTGCTCCACCCAGTTAGAATATGTTGGCCCCAGCAGGGGAACAGCTTCTTGACATCTGATGTAAGAGAGTATTTTAGCCCAGAGAGCGTTACTCAAAAACTGGTCTCTAGGGTTTCCACCCTAAAATAAACAAAGAATCCTCAGAGTGATCCAGGTCAGGGCCTGGCTGCACCTGCACGTTAGAGGACTTGTATGGGCACAGTTAGGCTGCCATGCCCTGGGCAGGGCAAATGTTCCTTGAGAGTAAGGAGGTGGCCCAGATGGAGGAGTCTCTGATGAAAAGACCCTTCAAGATGGAATTCCAGTTCCGAAGGTCCTGCCTGTGCTGACTGACTTGCAGTCTACAGGAGGCCCAGATCACACTGATTCATGCCAGGCCCTGGGATAGCATGCTGTTCTCACAGGGCTTTGCCAAAAGGAAGTACAACCCCTTACCTCAGAACACATGGATGCTGTTGCCTCAACCCGTCTTACAGTCATGACCTAGAGACAGCCAAGGATTCACAGAGTGTGAGGGGTCAAGGGATGCCTATCATCTATCCAAGAGAGACAACTGGATAATCCAGTTGGGTCATTCTACCATTGGATGGGGAATCTGCCCCTTGATCTCTCTCTGGGTAGCCAGGACAACAACCCAGAGGGTGTTAACCTCACGTCTGTCCCTAAAGTCGCCACCTTCTGAGAAAGAATTGACTCACAGAATGGGGGCAGGGCACATAAGAGTTCCCACCCCAAACTCAGGGAGACTGATTATGAATCCTGATGGGTTACCTCCAATCTGAATGAGCACTCACTGTCTTGGCCCCTCACATGAGAGGCAGGCCAGTAATCCAGTACGCCATTCCCAGAGGTAGAACTCTGAGATGGCTATGGTAAGTTCCAGGTTGGGGTGAAAAGGTATTGCGCCATGGACCTGTACTCTGAGATAACCATGGATACAATATTTACTGAAGATGACAACAGGGAAATGAATTGCTTGCCCCTGCCTTAGCAGATTCTCTCACTACCCCATGTTGGTGATGCAGCCCCAGGGCAGAGCTGCTGTACTGTGATTTCCCAGAGGAGACGATGGTCTGTGACCCAGGAGGAATCTGTGGCATGAGAGACCCCTCCTCCTACAAACCTATATTGCTCTTTACCTTAGTGGTGCAACAAAGCACGTGGAGGGCCTGTCAAAAGCTTTTCCCTTAACCAGGACAATAGTACATCAGGAAGTAGGAATTCAGGCAATTAACATATTCTGAGGACATATACCTATGAGAGTGTAGAGAAGGATTTCAACACTTCACTCGCCTCTGTATGGGTCGCTGAATTGGATCAACTCCCTGTTGGAGAGAACAGTCTATTCTCACCTAGGTGTGGGAGGAGCGGTTACCCCAGCCTTGAATAAATCTGAAGGGCAGGCACTGAGGGAGAACTGGCCCCAGGAATCACAAGTGGAAATGTTCACCCTCACTCAAAGTGAATGTGGACTGGCCACTACAAGTAGCCAGTCTGATATCTCTCATGGAGGCGAAGGAATCCTACAGAAGGGCATTAGCCTTAAGCACTCCTTGGAGGAAGCATGGGCAGTTATACTTCCGACATTGAAATTGGAAAGGCTAATCCACCAGAAAGTGGCAAAAGCAGAGGAAAGGAGGTGGATTACAAAAAAAGAGGCCGATTTCCTTGTGGTAGACAAACCAAGGATTCCACAATTTTACATTCTCCCGAAAATTCACAAATCCCTCACTAGACCACCAGGGAGACCGATTGTGTCAGGGTGTGACTCAATTTTGGAGCCATTATCAAAATTTGTGGACCACTTCATGCAGCCGATGGTCAGAGAAATGGCCTCCTTTGTGAAAGATACTACCCAAATAATCAAGGAGGTAGAAGGCAGACCCTTTAACACCAATGACGAGATACTGATCTGTCTAGATGTGGTAGCCCTTTATACAAATATACCTCAGAGGGCCTCATTGGAGGTATTGGAAGAAAGATTGCTTACAGAAAATATAAATACAAACACAACAACCTCCTTTATCATGTGGTGTTCTGAAATGGCGTTAATGGAGAGTTATTTCCACTTTAACAGCCATTATTACAAACAAGTACAGGGCACGGCAATGGGGGCCACATTGGCCCCCTGCATTGCAAATTTACATATGGAAGCCTTCGAGAAGAGCTGTATCTATTCAGATACCAATCCATTTAGAAAGAACATCCTACTATGGAGAAGATACATAGATGATGCTCTTATCATTTGGAAAGGAGATGAAAATATGGCCACCCGTTTTTTCGAGTGGATTAATATACAAAATCAACATCTAAAATTCACCGAAAATGTGAGCAAGGATGAAGTCAACTACCTTGACGTTACAATTAACGTGGAGAAAGATATGGGTGAACTATATGTGAAACCATATAAAAAACCAACAGACCGTAATGCATTATTACATTACAGTAGCTTTCACCCAACGCATACACGTGACAACTTACCCTTCGGCAGTTTTTACGACTGAAGAAAAACAGCACAAACAGGACAGATTACAAAGATGGGGCTAAGAAACTAAGAACTAGCCAGCATGAAAAGAGGGTACCCGGTGAATTTGACCAAAAAAGCCATGAAAAGAGCTGACAATATCCATCGGGAAGTGATCCTCGAACAAATGCCTAAAGTCCAAAATAAAGACAATTTGGTCTTTGTTAACACATACAGCAACCTCTCCAATCGGGTTCGGAAGATCATTCATCGCAACTGGAGAATACTTGAGAAAGGGAAAGTCCCCCTTCAAAGACCACTCATTGCCTTTCGGAGGAGTAAATCTATTAAGGATCAGATCCTGCGCAATGACATTACAAAACAGACGCAAGTGCAACCAACCCTAACAGAAACATGGGGCTTAAACGACCAGAGAGTCCACTCAGCCCCACTGGTAGGATACTTTATAGAAAATATACATAGAGTGGAAGATCTGAGGTGGTCTGTAGTCTATCAGGTAAAGAATAGTAACGACATCCACCTAGACCGAAAAAAACTTCTCTTCAAAGAAAAAGAATACATTTTTCTAACTAACAGTGCGGACTAGGGGCTAAATGAAAGAGCAGAATAGAAAGATCATGTAATTGGCTCGATACTGGGCATCAGGATTGACCTGTATGTAATTGACAATCCAGGAACATGTGCAGTTGGATGCATAGATCATCTTAACAGATTGTGATCCCGACAGTACAGTATGTAGGAGAGCTCTCCCTAATAAAGTCTGGGCATTTGTCTTGACTGTGGAAATTGGCACAACACAATGCTTCTTTTGGAGCTAGAGATATGAGTACCAGGGGTACTTTATATCACCCTGGTTATCTCATTGTATAGCATAATGCCAGCACATTTGAAATATAGACACAGCAAACCTAAGGATTAAAGATATTTAAGAAAGTAAAAGAACTTCACATCGGCATACATACCTGTGTTATATCAATGCCATTCAGAGGGGGCGAATGCCGGGTTTACAAAAATTGTAATGCGGGATGTGAAACATGAAAGGAAGTCGCGGAAGAACAGCAAAATGACCCGTGGTGGCTCGAGTCAAGTAGGGAGGCCGAAGGCAGCTTATTTACTTTTGAGCCTTAAATAGAAAAAGGCACCCTCACATATGAATGAAAATCATGTGACGGAATGGTCACGTGAGACCAGTTACGATATTAAAAGCAGGAAGTCAAGGGCGAGTAAAAAGTAGATCGGCGAAGACATACTAGGCGATATGGAAGGCAAACAAGGGGCTCTGCGAGATAATACAGGTAAGATTCTGCGGGCATCATTACTCAAGAAACATTGAGGCGGTTAAATACTAGAAGGAATATGAACTGTAAGGGGAGGAATAGGAGGACCTTATAAACATGTCCACACCACCCTTCTACACCTTTTGGCTAATAGGACATGTTGGTCCATTTGTTGTTTCATTTCCTGTCTTGCAGTCAAATTGCTGACGGACCTAGTAAAAACAGTTAGTTGGAGACACGTGGCCCGAAGTACAGAGTAGGAGTCAGAACCCTAAGTGTTGCAAGATCCATTTAAAGACATCTGAAAGACGAAATTATCCCCTGTTGGTAAGCCTTTGAATGCTTCTTTGATGAAATAAGCGTTCAATAGTGGTAATTTTATTAAGAGCTTAAGAAAAATGAAAGTAGCAACAAAATTTGAGAAAAAAATTACATTTGTTTACTGCTGGTTTGTTGCTTTCGTCCTTTGTAGTCCAATGATGGTGACGACATTTGGAGCAACCCGATGAAGGTGGGAAGACTCTAGAGCAAGCACTTTGAGCTAGCAAAATTATAATTGAGATATAAAAATCGGACACATGGGTAAGAGCAGTAGTGTGTTTGTAGAACTGATGGACAACTGTTGTAGCTTATGTCAGGAGCTTTTCCATTTAAAACTGTGCGTGTTTGTCACCCTGCATAGGTCTTGTAGGAATGGTGCACTTGAATGGCTAGAACCATCGAGGGATAACTACGGGAAGCATAAGCCGAACCATAATAAACTCGTGTGCGAAGAAAAGACATATCTCGACACGGGATTGGATTAGGACATTGAGGTAAAATGAGAACATGCCAATAATATGGGTGTCTTTCTATTGAAATATAAAGAATAAGTCAAAGAAGGAGATCTGGGTCATGATGGAGTGTAGACCGGAGCATGACATAAAGAAATGGTAAAGATAATTAGGTAAAGAGACAATAATACCTAAGAGAACAATACATGTGAAGCCTGTTAATACTACCAAGTGGGGGTGCGCCATCGAAAGGTGAAAAAGAGGAGTTAATAAGTTAATGATTCCCTCCTGCTGTGACGCGAGGCATAGCAAGTTGTATCTTCTGAAAAATACAACCAGTATATGTCGAACACTGAAAGTCGATTGTCCTTTACTTGTTTCCCACAGATATCCACTCTGTGTTTTAACCGGAAGAGAGGAACTAAGGGAGGGACAAGATGTTGATCCCCTAATGGTTCCAAGAAGACAACATTGTATTGTACATTACAATTTAATGTGGCTCCACCCCTGATGAATTTCCTAACAATAGTCATAAAAGAAACATGTTGGGAGTGTTTGTGAATGCAGTATGAAAGTTTGGAATGAGAGGAGTAAAGACTGATGGGTGAAAGTGAAAAGGACTACGGTGTGCCAGCTCAATTAGAGAAGGTTCTGACCACAGATCCATATTGAAAATTAATTTAATGAGAGAATGAAAACATTGATGAATTAAGGGACCACAATATATTGTTGAAGTAGTGTCAATAGGTTGAAAATTGTAAAATCTGTTTTATATTGATGTATGCACGCTTGATATAAAAGTGTATGCTCTGTTATGATACTATGTTTTATATATAATTTATTTTTTATATATTGATATTTTTGATACTTTAAAAGGGTATGTGATGATTTAATGATTAATAACACATACAAACGGGCAGACACGATTGGAATAAGGGGAAACAAGTGACCCAGTGAATAAATTATATTGTACCAAATTGTAGAGGGCTGTACACACGTGGTCTAGAGAAATATCTCCTCTAGTCTCTCGGGTGTTGTAAGTAATTTTACTTCTGATCCACCTATATAGGCATAGAATGGTTGGACTTCTTCCACCTGGTTTGGATGGAGTCATTGTTCCAGGCTTTCCCCAGCTCTATCCATAGGTTGGGAGGAGAGCATGAAGACTGCAGGACAGTGTTTGACCATCCCACAGAGACATGGGAGATGGCAGACATGTTCACTACCAAAGAACATACACTACTAGCACAAGAACCCCATGATTACCCAAAAATAAAGGGACCTAGTCAGTGGCCAGAGTGTAATGCACTAATGGTAGTAGTGGCTCTGGAATATCCAGAACGCAACATGGGCACCATGGCTGAGCCCAAAAATATTTAGGGCACATAGAATTGTCCAGACTCTTACTAGGATTCTGTATGGACACCATGTTTGCATCTGGACAAACAAATTCCAGTCTAGAGAGTGATTCAAAATCATGCCACTATTGTGAGGAGACTGGCCCAGCAGTATGGTAGCACCCTATTTTTCAGCTGAGGTGTGCATGCCAGATTTTCATCTCCTGGGGCGATGCCTCCATATTTCTTTTAAATGTTAGGCACTCTAATAAATGGGGTCTGCCATTGAAAATCAGATCTGCTAAACAATCTTACTTTCATAGATTCTTGTGTTTTAGAATATATCAGACACACCATGCATACCTGCTGCTGGACATCAGTAATTGGCATCCAAGCAGCATGCTAGCAGCAATGGGCGTACACTTTTTGAAAGTGCTCTTGTCAATTTGAACAGGATATACCCCCCAATGGGTGGGAAGGGTACTAGAAGCCCTGCCAGCACAATTGATAAATAACCCCAGGGAGTTCGTGACTGGAGTCATTTTGGTGTAAAGAAGAAAGGGAGAGTGAAACGTTTCGAGCAGCCCAGGAAAGAAGTTACAACCAGGAGAGTGGTTCCACAATCTGGAAATGTGTAGGTCGCTTCCTGTTCCCCATCCCCATTTCCTGAAGACAAGGGGCTCTGGGAGCTTATATCAGAAGGGAAATCCATTGTTACATCAGCTGAGATTGGCTCCACACAGTAGGCTTAAAATAGGTCAATCCACGGTGGCAAATTGAGTATACAACGGTTTAAGACCACTCCCTTAGTTGAATCCTCAAGAAGAGGAAGGGTTTCACTGAGACATTTTTGGGTTACAGTTTGCCTGAAGACCTCAGCCACTGGTGAAGATAAATCTTTCCAAGGAGGGAGTCACACCACCCTCAACCACTTCAGAGGAACATTTCAAGGAGTGCACTGCTGAACAAGGCCAGCCTGCTACTGGAACACTGGTAGCCAGGAATCTGCCTAGTGGAAATGGCAGCCCTGAATGTGCTCTCTGGCAACCTTCCTGCCTGGGAAGAGTAGAAGAAGGATTTATCTTATCCTCAAAGACCCTAGACACAGCATCACAGCACAACATAGACTTGCAACTGAACAAGGCCTGCCTTCTGCTGAGACATTGGAATCCAGCACTCTCCCTAGTGGAAGTGGCATCAGTGGAAGTGCAATCTGGGAACCTTATTGGTTGTGAAGCTCAGAAGCAGGACTTATCTTGTCCTCTGAGACTCTATATAGGGCCACAGAGCACTACAGGAACAAAGGAATCATCTGCTTGTGGCACCCTCTCCAATTTCAAACCTCTTCAAGTACTTACTTGGGAGCTACACCGACCCAGACATTTCCTGCCTGTTTCAAGCTTCTTCGAGCCACGTGCAGTTATCGCTTGTTAAATTACACCTCGTTGCTGATCCCATCACACCAGCTTGACTTTCTCGAACACAATTTGAGGCACCAGAAACTACTCAGAATCTGACTCAATGCTGTTGAGCACCAGAACGAACATATGAAGGTATCTGCCATGGATCTGACACCAAGCCTTTTTCCACAAGCCCTTGTGACCATTAAGACCCATCTCTTTACCTTTTTAAAAGACATATACTTAAACACTGCTGCAAAGACAACTGCCTGTGTACCCCTGTCTACATAATCAGAGTGCCCGTTTCAACCAAGCAACTGCATACTCTGTATTTTATTTCATGGGTGTGTTGTTTACGGCTAGAAGATGTCCAACATAAGCATTTGCCTCTCAATTTCACTCGTCCACCAAACAAAGGAAAGCGGCAGAAGCTATCCTTTTCCACAATGGGTTGAAGCAACTAAGAAAGATAAAGAAGTGAATACATTAGTGTATTGTATTGTATTATAGTTGTCATTTATATAGCACCTTTTACCATTATTATAGTCTCAATGTGCTGGTGGTGGGAATGCCCTTGGGACCGAAGTCCTGAGTGTTGGAGGTCATGGAGTATGATTAGAATGTATGTATGCATTTGGTCAAATAAGGCTTAGCAGGGCTGGCCAGGCTCCAATAGAAAGCAACCCATGAGGTCAGGCATATGGATGGTGCTGAGCAGAGTCAGGAGATGGCGTGCTAGAGACTTTGGCCATGACCAGTGGCCAAATGCTACTAATCACATTGCAATAATTGACTAAATCCCACAGTCATGGCCTCCGGCTGTGGACACGGTCCACATTGCATGAATTAGGCTAAAAGACCAGGCTATGGCTCTGGCCCAAACGCCCCTCACTAGTTAATATCTAGAGCTGGTTGGCATTGTTTTTTTTTTAAAATAATTCTGCGATTGTTTCCCCCGTACATTTTCTGCTGTGACATTTCCACGATCATGGAAGGGCCCTGCATTGCTGGAAATATAATTCCAGCTGTAATGCAGCCTTTTTTGATTACTGTGATAATGCATAAAAACTCAAAAATGTTAAAGGCTTCCCACTGCCTTTTGCCATGCACACCCTTCTAATTCTTAGGTTTTCCCATCTCTCCCACACTGTGTATATCCCTCCTGACACTCTTTTATCATCCATATTCCCTCGCTCTTGACCTTGATGCACTTTCTACCCGTCCACATTTTCTGATGTTCCGGTAGGATGAAACAATCTCACTCAAAACGAGCTTAACGGCCCTCTCCAAATTGGCCACTTAACTATTTGGTCCTATATCAGTATATCGGCTACACAAGCTCTATGGAACTCCAGTTTCAAAAAGACAACTGAAAATCTGCCTAAGTGCAATATGAGCCATCAGGCTGACATCCATATCCTTGATCCCAAACTCCACAATGGCAACAACATCATAAATCATGTGATTCCTTATGCTGTTAGGAAAGGAAACTCTCATTATGGAGCAAGCAACCAAATCAACCCACTGGATGGCTGGAGGAAGAAGAATTTAATTTGCACCTTCAAGGGGTGTTTCCATGGAAATAAAAATGCATACAGGTGAAGATTAGACAAAGCTCCGAGGGCACACCTGGATATCATTGGGAATTCCAATCAGATGCTGCCCTTATTGTGTATTTTGTCACACTGTATTTATAGTGGAGGTTGTAGTGTCAGAGTGACATTTGCAGACTCAAGCATCCACCTCATAATGTGGAATAACCGAGAAATCCTCTCATCAATAGGCATCAAAGTCTACCTGGATAAGGGTGCCACCCAATTCCATCTCCATGGACATTGATATTTGCCCTCGCTCACCCAAAAGCTCAAAGAAGGAAGCCTTGTCGACACAGATCCGATTACGGAGCTCAGAGATGAATCGGGCAGTACGGGGCATCTTGGATCAGCCGAACTTATGGACTTGACTCCATCAGTGTTGGATAGGGCTTTATGTAACTCGGCGAAAATCGCACTGTCTGGTCGGGCCAAGGACCCAGTGTATAATATAGCTCATGGCGGTAAGTGACAGACACTGGTTTAGTCCTGCCCACCATGGCGGCAGGTGGCTTAGCATTGTCTTTTATGGTGGGAGGCTATTTCAAGGTGCTGTCAATGAACACAGCCAGTTTGAAATCCAAACTTGAAGACCCTGAATTTATTGAATTTGTGTCTGGTTATGATGTCCTACTTTTTCGGGAGACCTGGGCACTTGAACCTGTACCTTTCTTAAATTTCTATGGCTACTTTGTTTCAGCTAAATTGAGTCAAAATGGGAGAAACAGTGGAGGTCTAGCTACTTATGTTAAAATCCAACCAGGTATCAAATGTATTCCAGAATGCTTTCCTAATTCAGTATTAAGGGTCAACATCACTGTGACAGGTATGTAGCGAATGTTATCTGTAAATAATTTCTATAATCCTCCACAGCCCAGGCAGTTGGGCTCGAATATAACCTTACTGTTTAATTGCATGAATAGTCTGTGTGATGATGTATCTTCCAAATATCTTAGGAAGCCGCTTGTTATTGTGGGAGGGGATTTTAATGTTAGTTTTAGCAATTGCATATCTTATTTGGATGCAACTAGAGAAGCAAACATTGCATTGAATATACCACCACCGAGTATGCTTGATGGGATAACAAATAAGGCAGGAGGTATGCTTCTGAAGCATTTAACTAACCAAGGTCTGCGTTCCGTGAATGGAAGGATACCATCAGACAGACCTTGGCCCTACACCTATAATACTTCTAGGCGCAACTCAGCGATGGATTATTTCTTGGCCCACATGCTCGATTGGCAGTTTCTGCATGACCTGAATATAGATCAACAAACAAATTCATGGGGCCTTATTACAACCCGGGAGGTAAGGGATTACCGGCACCGGTAAGGGCACCGGTGCCGGTAACCCCTTACCGCCCTATTCGGAGGTCCCTTTGCGGGTCCTCCCTTAACGCCTGGTTTTACCAGGCGTTAAGGACAGGACCCGCAAAGGGACTTTGGAGCTAATAACGGTACTGCAATTAGCGGTACCATTATTAGCGCCTTCCCCATTCCCATTGAGCCCTTTGTGGGCTCAAATGGGAATGGGGAAGGGCCCTGGTGAATGGGGAATTACCACCCCCGCCAACCTTGGAATGGGGCAGTAATAGCTCCATTCACCAGGGTGGAATCGGTAAGGGTTTGGAGGCAGCCATGGCGCTAATAGCGCCATGGTTACCTCCAAACTCGTAATGAGGCCCATGGTCCTACATTTGGTAGGAGGTCAATGAAATTGGCAACGGTGAATGGGGAAGCATATTTCCGATAAGGTCTTAGCCACGTGCTTCCCTCTTATTCAGCTCTGCTCCTCTGGTCGCATGAATGTTCAGGTGTATCTGCAAATCTATCATAACATAATCAATATTTGTCAATTTAGTCTGACCACTGTTAATTGGCTCAGTAATCAAATACTCACCAGACAACATGGTATAATAATGATTGTAGACATATGAAGACCCTGCTCCGGAGAACAGCAAATTCACTGAATATGAACAATGCTGACCGAGGACGAGTAAAAATCTCAAATAAAATCGCCCTGAAAAACACCAGACAAAAGTGGGAAGATAATTGCTGGAAACAACTAGAAGAAGCATCTAAAAACCCAGCAAAAATAGTCTCTCAAGGTAATTGCCCCCAGAGAGATACATTGCTTGTGTTTCCCGCTCCCCTGGTTTGGACTGATCATTTTACAAGGCTCTTTGTGGTTGTAGGGGTGATGTATGTGATGCAGAAATAATGAGTGGCCTAAATTTGAATCATAATAGAATAATTCAACCCCCGCTCGAATTTCAGGTGAACAAAACAAAGGAAACCTTGTTTTCCATGCCTACTGGAAAGGCTCCTGTTCCGGACCAGGTTGTGACGGATTTATTTAGACAAGAGCATTGAATATGGGTTTCTGTGTTCACCAAAATCTTTAATGCACTTGTGGTTAGAAGCGCATTTAAGGATAGTTGGAAAGAATCTATAATAATCACCATCTTCAAAAAAGGAGATACAATGGATCCTAGATGCTATAGGCCATTCTCTTTGATTAACACCACCGCAAAATTACTGGGCAGGGCGATCTTTATGCGTATAGTGAATTGGGCCAAAGCAAATAGCATATTGCCCAAGGAGCAGTATGGTTTCAGGACAGGAGTGGGCACTATAGAGCACATTTTGAACCTTAGCCTGATCCTTGATAAGTACAACAAAGGATATGACTGCCCAGTCTATCTGCAGGTTTATGGACCTCAGCCAAGTGTTTGATAGGGTCAATCGAGATCAATTGTGGAAAATGTTGCATACAATGGGCCTACCGGTACCCATTTTGAGCACATTAATTTCTCTACACATCAGACTGAAAGCAGCATTGAGGCTGGACAATGAGGGACATTTATCTCCATCTTTTGACATTTTATGTGGGGTCAAGCAAGGGTGTGTCCTGGCCCCTTTATTGTTCAACCTTTACATAATTTAGCCACAAAATTAAATAAAGTCACTAAGGATACACCTAAGGTTACAGGGAGAAATATTGCTGTATTATCTTATGCCGACGATGCATTCCTATTGGTATGCACTTTGTTAGCATTGCATAAGATAGTTAATGCTTATGCCAAATATATGAACTGTAGAAACTTGCTAGTGATTACAAAGTAATCCCAAGTTATGACAGTTGGCAGGCAAGTAAAAAATCGCCCGCATATCTATGTATCTGGTCAAAAACTTGAATGGGTGACTAAATTCACCTATTTAGCTCTGACATTTAACAGCGGGGGGAATTGGTCTGACCATATTTCCGAAGCAACACTGAAGCAACTGTGAAATTCGCACACACAGATGGTGTGCTGTGTAGGTTTGGAGCCAAGATGGGTGGGATAACTATTAATCCAATGCTCACCATCTATCGGGCCAAGTCCGTTGCCTCATGTACCTATGGCGCAGCGGTGTGGGGTTTGTTCCCTTTGCAATTGATTCAGGGCAAAGAAAATAGTTTTCTGTGGAACATCATGGGTGCCTTGAAGAGCACCCCAATTAATCTTTTACAACAAGATCTATGACTAGAGTGCACACATGATATCATTAGCTAAAAATCTTTGCTATTCTGGTCAAAAATATGGTCTCAAACCGAATATAATCTAGCCCACGAGATCATACAAGATCTGATATCTTCTGATATTTGCAGGAAGATCAAATGGTTGAGCAAACTGGAAAAGTTTTTGAAAATATTAACTTGCCAGACCACTTTGCTCTCCTGACTAGTGTTACCAGAGCAGACATCATACTGGTGCGTCAAAAATACATGGATTAGATTAGGGATCGGCGAGGTCACCTTGAATTGAAAATGATCCGTCCTCAGTTATTGTGAGTATGTCTGCAGTGGGCTAAATGCAGATTATATGCACTGGTTTCACCACAAACGATAAGGTGTGTCCTGTTTCCTCTGAGGACAAGCCACATAATGTCATTGGTCACCCATCAGAATGGAAAGAACTGTATGGGCTGGGGCCTCCCTCTGGAACAGCCTCCCTGCCTCCCTGAAACTTGAGGAGAATCATCTTCGGTTCCGGAAGCACCTCAAAACCTTTCTATTTGCTTCTGCTTTTTCTCCTCCTCTCCCTTGCTGACTTCTTGGCTGACACTGAAATTGCACTGGTTACCTGGTCACCCTCTGATCTCTGGCCCAGGTCCCCTCCCCCACCAGTAGCACTCCTGCACTGCCCTCCTGGCAACCCCCACACTCCGGGACTGTTTCTGTATCCCTACAGTCCCACTACCAGCACTTGACACCTGTTGTCTGCCTTTACCCTTGCACTTGCCACCTGCTGGCCTTACCTTTAATGTTATTTATTTCCCATGCAAGGCACTATCCGCTCCATCTCCCCCCCCCCCGCCCTGCACTTCTCCTCCTTCCCCTTCCCATGCACTTGCGTGATCTGAATGACACCTGGCCTAGTAGGATCGTTGTCTGTCTTCCCTCTGTTCCCCCTCCCTTGCCTCGTCGCGCCTTGAAACACTTGTGTAAAGGTGCGTTATAAATGCCATATCATATCACACCATATCATAAAAAAAGAACAGTTCATGTTCTTCTTTTTTCACATTCATTACATATTTAATTTAATTGACTCAATATTGATCTAACCACAACTGCTATCATTAATGATTTCTATGTTACTTGCATATTTGTATGACTATAGTCAATTGCTTTCTCAGGTCTTTTGCATCTAGATTAGTCTCATTCTGTGATCTTGGCAATCTTCAGGTGAGAGAGGTCATGCATCTAGTCATCAGTCCTCATACTAAGTTCTTTAAATAAAGAGCATGCCCCAACATCAGTCATGTAAATTTGTATCCTAGACTAGAGATTTGCTTGAGCCAGACAAACAAGAGGAGAGCAAGTTGGTGGCTTTCCTTCCAGTCACAATTCCTATGGAATTGGATTATATTTGCCTTCACTTTTATTAGTCAATTGGTGCCTAAACTGACAAAGGAATAGATGCAACTTTCCATATTTTTCCAAAGCTAGTCCTGTTGCCTTAAAGTTCACCCTTTGTCCCAAATTCCCTTCAATGTCTTTGGTGTTTCATTACAATTGTCCGCTAAGGGATTCATTCATTATCCTATGGCACTCCATCCGATAGGATAGGATTATTACATTATTTTTAAAGTTCCTACCATAACCCTTTTCTCCTCATCTAAACGTATTTATTTCTGAAACATTACCATCATTTCAATCATGTTGAGATGTGAATTCTGTTCATATGAGCACGGTTTATTTTTCTTAGTTAACACAGTAGTTCAAATGTACTCTGGTGGCCATCGGTCCATGCTTGAAGAAAGAGGAAGAAGACATTTTGATTGATGACTAGATTAGTCCTACTGCAGAGGTGCAATTTTGTACACAGAAATACCTTTAGCATTATCAACTGAGTAAGCAATCCCTTATTCCCATTGTTTTTTAATGGGGAAACAAAGTTTCTGGCAGCATTATAGTTCTTCGTCCAAGGGCAACGTCCTGTTCGCAAATAGCGACTTTAATGTCTATGGGGAAGAATACATTGTTACAGTCAATACGCTAATTAAAATTGAAAGTCAACGGGTGCCTTTGACAACACTACGAATCCCGTGGCAAGACTGTCTTCTAGCGTTATCCCTAGACTAATGAGGACATTGGAAAGGTTAGCATGGACGTAGAAATGGCAGCTCCAAAATCTAAGTTGTAATTTCTGATTTAAATGCAGGTGTTTGATTCGCTATATTTGAGGGAAAATGCCAGCTACTGAGGGCTTTTCGCTTAGCTCCATTTCTTACTCACTAAATAGATGGATGAGCAATGCAGCAATGTCAGAAGTACATATGTGTCATGATCTTTCTACCATAGTTTCACAAGAGTTATATGTGCGTATATTTGTATGAAATACATCCAAAAGATGTTATTTAACATGTTACTTTCTAAGGGCCTGTTTATGAGTGTGGCATTAGACTTGTGATCATCCGGACCTACTGGGCAACCCGATAATTACAGAATGCAGTAATGTTAAACGAGTTTGGTGGTATTACTGCCAAACTCATAATCAGGCACTAAGTTTATTGATACATAACAAACATCCAGAGCTTATTACTGATGCTCATGTATGTGGCATGTATATTTCTTTTCCTCATCAACTGGTTCCTTTCTAACTGCTTAGACTTCATTTTTTATTTCATAAGTGGCATATATGTATTCTGTAGCTGTTATTGATAATGTATTCTCATGAATAGTGTACATTTATTTGCTAGCTGGTATGCCTCATACCAGGGTAAAGATATTTAAAGAGCAGACACCCAAGCAGACTGTTGGGTTCCAGGTATAAAGATATTTCAACCATTGCCTTGGGTATTGAATCGTTGAATATATCTTTGTCGCATTTTCGAGACTTGCTTCCACTGGTGCCCTCCCTCCTTTCCAATGGTCCTTTCTAATGCTACTATTTAATGTTTGTAACCCTTGACCGATGCTCTCTGTTTCCCACACTGATCATTCGAGGGGTCTAACCAATGTAACTGTCCACACAGATTAAATGATGGCGATAGCACTTCATATGCCAGTTTAGTTTGCATTTAGTTTTGCCATTCTGAAATATTTCTGTTTTGATGGTTGAATCGCAGTGAGCACAGCGTGGTAGACCACCATGTGGCTGTAATGGTCTGATTTTGTTGTCCGCCTTAGAGTGAGAGTGAACAAGGTGATACTTCACATGTGTACCTCTCTTTAAAGCAAACTAAGTGTTCTCTGTTGTCACTCATTTATCTGAATGAGATGTCAGTTTATAGTCATTGCATTTTGAAAACTATTTTGAGATCATTGTAACACGCACATACAATCGTACAATATTCATGCATACAATGTGCACTCCGGGGCACATAATCAAAGCAAAGGGCACAGACGCCAGTTCCTCCTGGTTCTGCAAGCACCAACAGAAGAGCACAACCTCTATCCTCTCACTCTTCCCTCACTAACCTACCACACCCACTTTCTTACAGAGCCACGTGAGCACCTGGAGACCGTGCAAATGGTAGCAGTGACGGTATAAGTCAACTTAACATAACAATCTTCAGCATTGCTTTTCCTTTTTGTTGGCCACAGTGGAGCACATCCCTATTGGAATGCCATGACCATTTTGTTTCTTTAGGCTGCAGGCTAGGTGGGCATCCATTTTCAATAGGCCACTATTTCCTATATGTAGCCTGTTCAAAATATTATTTCTTCGTTGTAATGTAATTATTTTTTACATTTTTGGCTATAAGGGTTTGGTAATGAAGAGGCACGTTTCTGTAAGTTTCTTACCAGAAACATTTAGTGGCTTATTTCCCTCCTCAAATATTACAATATCAACAAGGTAAAATATTTCAGAGTTATTCATTGTCGTTGTAAATATATTGGTGATATCCAAATTATTAACCCAACTCAGGAATAGTGAAATATCATTTGTATACCCTTTCCAATGATAATACGGATGTCCTCTATGTGTTGCTTATTCACATAGATGTTCAATTGAAATTGATTATACTGTTAATTGTGCTTTTTCAAAAGCAGCCATATAAGGATTAGCTTAACTGGGCACAAAAGCATCACTCATTGTTGCTCCCTTCATTGGTAAATAGAATTATTGTGCATGCATAAAATAGCTCTTTCTAAGTGCTATGCTAAATATATCTACTAGGAATTTTGTTGATACTCTTTGTGGCGTTTCACTATTGTTAAGTGCATCTTCTACAACCTTCACTGCTTCTTTTTAAGTGATATTGCTTTATATAGGAGCGGCATCCAAAGTTAATAAAATGTCTTTGGGCCTCATTACGACCCTGTCGCTAATGGGTTAACAGTGCTGTAAAAGGCTGCGGCGCCGTTAACCCATTAGCGCCTTACTACGAGGTCCCTTTGCGGGACCCGACCTGAACGGCTGGTCTAGACCAGCCGTTAAAGTAGGGCCCCGCAAAGGGACCTTGGTGCTAAGTAGGGTACCGCAATTTGCGGTACCATACTTAGCGCCTTCCCCAGTCCCATTGAGCCCTATGGGGCAAAAATGGGAATGGGGAAGGGCCAATGTTCAATGGGGAATTACCGACCCGCCAACCTTGGAATGGGGTGGTAATTCACCATTGAACATTGGAGGACTCGTTACAATACCGGCTCCAACCATGGTGCTAATAGCACCATGGTTTAGCACCAGTATCGTAATGAGAGCCTTTGTTGTTACCATCTGGCATCTCGTCCACCGAATTTGATAACATCATGTATGTCGGCTAAAAAGGCAGGGATTGCCATAGCCAATAATGTCGTGGGAGCAGACTGAGGTTTGCACAGCCGAAGGTGCATGTATTGTTTTTAGTTAGGTTTGAGACATTTTAGATACTCCTGTATAGCAACACAGAATGAGCAACAAATGTATTGCTGTTACAGTTGCAGAGGTTATAGAAAGGGCAGAATTATAGGCACTGTGTTCAGTGTGGGAAGAGTTGAATTAGGTGGGAGATGGAGTCAGACAGGTATTGTGGTAGAAGCGGGGTCAGCAGGGATGTTGTTTGGATGTTGCCAGGGGTTGCACCTGAAAAAGGCAGTTGTAAATGCAGCTTAATGTGGCAACACATTTTTCACCTGGAATCTCGATCACGTTAGCTGGAGAATTGAAAGAGATGCAGGGAAAACCATGAAGCCGCCATCACTAACAGGTTGGTACTCCATTAGTAAAGAATGCCCGAATGGTTGGGATCAGAGGCAGGGCTGTCTGAGAAGCTCATACCCATTACTGCAGCAACAGGAAGGGTATGGGGGCTAGGTTTAGCTAGCTGGGAATGGGTAAGAGAAGCCTGCACTACTCAGTGACAGCACATCATGAGTGCAAATCTCATCAGTGTTTCTTGTTGTCTGCTTTGCACATCCAGTGAGCCACTGGGCCTGTGATGATAGGGGTGTGCCCCAGTGGGTTCTGCCACCAATCCTACCTGGGCACTGGGCGACTTGGCTCTGTTCTGCCAGACCTGTGTCACAGGCACACTGTAGATAGACACAAGGTGAGATAATGAATTTTAATGAAGTTGCCCTCCGTCTTTGAAATAAACCATCTATTACTTCCTCAAGCAAAACAAATATATGTTTGGAAGGGTAGCTCAGGGGCAATGCACTTGCTTTGGGAACAAGAGGATGCGGTGCAGCAAGGGTTCAGTTGCTGTTCCAGTGCTTAGAAGCTGGAGGAAGCTGGCATTAAGCAAGATATAAAGGACTAAAGAAAATAATAAAATGGGCCTTTTCTAGGGGTAATGTCATGGAGCTTTACATTTTAAATTTAAAAAACCTGCAACTACTGACCTACATCACATCCTTCCCCTCTTTCTCCCATCCAACAATAAACACTGTGGGTTACTTACCAAAGAAGCAAATAGAAAGGTGATGGCTAGAAGGTTTCAAATGATTCATAACTACAGGCACAGCTCTGTGAAACCCTCGGGAACATTGTTTTTCTGGTTGGACTTGTGTTGCTCAGTTGCTGTTTCTAGTATGTGGCCAGACACTTGACAGGCACTGGATGCCTGCACTTTGGGGTTTAGGTCTCTTCGAGATGCTCTGTCTGGTTACAGTTTAGCCCAAGTAATGTACAATAGTCCAGGTTGTTGTGTTGGACATCTGCTTACATTCACAGTCATTTGGTAATATGGGCATATAGACACTGATATTAATGCTACATCTGGTGATCCATTCTTGTATGAAATGTATATCATATTACAGTGATATCGTAACCATATTTTTCTTAGTGTACTGAGGAACAATGCTATGTGATGCCACTTCCTGTTTTGTCAAGGGGTGAAAGGTTGTGTGCCATCACTTCCCATGATGTCACTTGGGTGTGGGGTCAAATGGCATCACTTCCTGTGATGTCATCACAGGTCAAGGGTTATGTGATGTCACTTTTATTGCCCCTGGCATTTTTGTGAAATGACGTCCCTGGTGTTCAGTGTGTGAAAATGGCAGAAGGGTCCCCATTTTGTAAGTTAAGGCCCAGTACACCATGAGCAGAATTGGAAGCAGGCCCTGATGTTGAGCTGCTGCCCTGTTTAGCTCAGCTCCAAAGCCGAGGTCAGAGGCACCCGCGGTGTACAGATAAACGCTAATTGCATCCAGCTGCAGGGCCTGAATGTGGCGGGAACGGAATGTGGGCTGCAGGGACAGCTGGTAGGGATGCGCTCCCTTTGTAGAACACATTCATGAGAGAAGGGCATGTGGTTCTTTGAGGCTAATAAACAAGATGAAGATTTATTGCACTATTGCCCTCCCCAGTGAGCGGGCGTCCCATATGAATTACAAGTAGACACACAACCAAAGCAAAAAATTCCCTGAAATTCAGACTAAGAGCGGTGCCCCAGTCACATCCTTACTGGGTACCTGGGGTTTGAAGGAGATAAGGGGGAGCCGTGTCTGGAACGTTCTGTGATTTGGGATAGGAAGAGCAGAGGTGATGCCAGTAAATGAAGTACAAGGTTGAGGAGGCAACTTATGTGCACCACAGAGTCTGGAATAATGAGAAGGCCTATTGTCTTATCAAAGCAGAGTTGGCCTCGCCAGTTTAATCTGGTCATTTCTGTATCAGAGGGGTGCACATCATGTGACAGACACGATTTATTAATATACCAATCAGTTCAAAACTACCAATCCAGTCCTTGAATTCATTAATAACGATAAAGGGGACCATGTGTTTAGGGGAATGGGATTAGATAAGATGTGGCCAATCAGTCTAGGGACTATAGGGGCACATTTGGGTGTTCTATATGCAGTAGCCAATGAGGGGGTGGGATAACAATGTAACCTACATAACCAAATTCTATAATTTACTGTTATATAGACTGTAGCTTTGTGGGGAGTGATGAGCTCCATGTCAGTTTGGTTCTATGAGACCATGTGAGACCTTGTTGCATGCAATAAAACTAGTTTTCCATCGCAAAGAGGTGCAGTGATTAATTTGACTTTTGGATTATTTTTGTCAGTCAGGTTTTGGGTTGCTATTTTCTTTACAAATTGGTGACCCAACATGATCCCAGAATCTCTGTGAAGTCGAGGGATGTCCCAGTTGCGCATTCTGGGGAGTGGCGCCCATCTGCAGTGGCTGGTCCCCAGTGCAGAGCTTGAAGAGGTCCAAGGGTGCTGTGTTACCAGAAGGCCTGTCTGCTCTTTGGAGCGGGGCACTGCTCCCAGATTTTTCTAACTGTTGATGGGACACCGTATCAGAGGTGCTCAGGAGCACACATAGATGTGCACCTTTGCTGGAGAAAACAACAGAGGAGAGTGTGTATGTGTGGAGTGAGTTGTTGGTGAGTGCAAGGGGTGTAAAATACATGGCAATATGTAGTGTTTTTTATATCTAGATATGGCCAGAGGGATCTTCTCCACGAGGGGAAAGGGGACGTCACAATACACATTGAGACGTAAAAGAGAAGAGAGTAGTTTAGACTACGAGTCAATCAGATCAGACATTGATGGAGGAATGGACCACAGATGAGGAACAGGGAGATAAGACATCACCAAGAGTGACACAGAGAGTAGAAAGTGTGTGGGGTCCAAGATTGAGAGCCGATCAGGTTGCTTGGTGGTGGTGAAGGAGAAGCGAGGTGGAAAAAGTTACCGGCTAAGCAGGTGGGAACACAGTTTCCATTGTTACATAAAGGTCCTGGCAGCACACATGGATAGAAACAATTTGATGAAGGCACTGCCATCTGTTGCGGCAGGAGCAGGCACATGGATACATGTACTTGAGAAACAGATCACAGGTATTGCACTAGCGATAGGAGACATGACAGGTTTGTTTGCCGCGTTATTAGGAGATCAAGCAGATGATATTTGGAGAAAAGTGGGTTATCCATTTGTATGAATGTTTGATGACAACCATTATGTGATGCATTTTAACGATTGCCAAGCTAAAGTGTGGGCTTCCCTAAGAGCAGCATATCCCAACACACCAGACATACATTCCACAATGGTGCGTAATATGAAAGAGGATGAAGACCCAGCACAATAATTATTACAGATTCATGAGATGTGTAGGGTGGAGACAGGGGAACCATGGGATGAGACTACAGAAATATTCTATCATCTGCTAAAGAAGGGACTCACCAAGGAGGTGCAAAAGGATTTGGATAAGGCGGTGGGAATCGAGGCTAAGGGATGTGCTGGGATCCAGGCAATTATAGTACATCATTGCAGGCAAAGATTAGCAAAGTTGAGCATTGAAGGAGTGGTGATTATGGGCCAACCTGTAGGACAGGTAGGACCACAAATGGCACCAGTGGAAACAAGAGTGGTGCTGGAGTGGACAGGAGGGTATGAAGGCTATCCAGACAATAGAGGGTGCAAGGGAAGTGACCAGGGAGGTTGTCAAGGAGAGTATCAGGGAGGCTAAGAGGGAGAGGGGGATTCCGAGGAGGTAAAGGAGCCAATATTTGATGGACCAAGACCGTGTTGGTCACGTGGGAGAATGGGCCAATTTGCACGAGAGTATAGACAGAGGCAAGCGGTTGCGTATGATCCCCGCACATATCATAGCAGACCAGGGGCCCCGTTCATACAAAAGCAGCTGTATGGAATGATGCCTCCAAGTGCCCTATATAGCGCAGTGCCCACACAGGTACCCCAGCAAGACCAACAGCCCCAGTATCAATATCAAGCAGCAGTACCACCACAGATGCAACTCCCAGCACTCAACAGAATGCCAGTGTATGCGCAGCAACAGCCACAACAGCCAATACCACAACAGCCAGCACCACAAGTATGGGACAAAAATGCTTTTCTGCACAGCACAGTGACACTGTATACAGGGGGGAGTGTGGTGGGAGGTAATCCCTTCGTGTTCCCAGGGTTGAGCACATACCCAGATTAGGACAGCCCACAGAGTGCTTTGGTGTGCCTATTTTATTTATTTTGTATTTTAACATTTATGTAATGCCCAGTCCCTTAGGTATCACAGCGTTTGGTACAATAAATAGGCAAGAGAAAGTAACATACATTTAAATGCACATGAGCATTTGGGGCAGAAGGGGAACGATGAAGCGATGAGGTTAACCAGGTGAAACCGGGAAAGCCTCACCCTGAGCAGCGGGGGGCTACATCGGCTGTGCGGGGCGTAGGCTGTGAGAGTCAGTACAGAGTTGGATTTCGGTGACAATGGCACGGGCTGCCATTAGGCCCATATTGAGGATTAGTCAGTGTACAACTCAGGCTTGGGACAACACATGGGTAGGCGCAGGATAGTCTCACGAGTAGCGATGTAGCAACATTATGAATAGGAAGATAAATGGTGGCCAGAGTCTGATATTGTGTGCACAATACAGAAGTGGGTGCACATCTGAGTCGATGGGTATCTGCCAGGCCGTTTGTCAGGCACAGACAGGCACAGACAGGCCTCAGCCATTCTCAGTGGCCTTCCTCAGAGGGCAATGCCGGCTCCACCTGTGAATCAGCCCGGAAGTATGGCTACAAGTTAGCCAATCCAGAGTGCCGAACGCAGGCACACCTACAAACCTCCCCAGGCAGTGCAGATGGTGGCAGCCATCTTCAAAGGGGGCACAAGCCTTGTGTCGTAGTAAGTGTAAGAGTCATTAAGCTGTCGTGTAGTGACCCCCACATCCAGGCTAGGCAAGGGGGCCCAGGTGGAATATCAGCAGCAGGTCTGCAGGGCACAGACAGGCCTCAGCCTTTCTCTGCAGCCTTCCTCAGAGGGAAATTCCTTGGAGGCCTAGTCCTTTCAGTTACTGCCAACCCGGAAGAGGAACCCCTGGTAGGTGTAGAGATAGGAAACAAATCATTCGTTTTCATGGTGAGATACTGGTGCAATAAAATCATGCATAATGGAAGGGTGCTCCCCTTATCAGGAAATGTAATGGACATGGAAGTGTGCTGGGCAGTAATCCCTTTGTGTTCCCAGGGTTGAACACATAACGAGATTAGGACAGACAAAGAGAGCTTTAGTGTGCCTATTTTATTTATTTGGTATTTTAACATTTATGTAACGCCAAGACCCTTAGGTATCATGGCATTTGGTACAATAAATTGGCAGGAGAAAGTAACATGAATGTAAATGCACAGCTGAAAAAGCCTCACCTCATGGTACAGGAGCTACATTGGGAGCACAGATAGGTAAATAGGTAACATATGTGTAAATGCACAGCTGGATAAGCCTCACCTCATGATACAGGGGGCTACCTCAGGTGTACATATATGGGACAATACATTTGGTTCCATTTACAGAAGACTTACCTATCAAGGTAGGTAACCAAGAGGTGTAAGCGCTGCTACTGTTTTCAACTGCAACACTGGTAAACTTGTTAAGCAGGGATCTGTTAGGTAAATTGAATATGACAATCTCATTCTCAGAAGAAGGGGTAGTATGCTCCAAACAAGGAATTTGTTATGCCAGGGACCTGGCGATGACACAAGCATCGTACAGTGATGGTGCAACAAGAGGAATACCTTTGAACCCAGATTTGTTTATGTATGCAGCAATGCAGAGTTGAATGCCAGGTATCAGAAACAAGCCTTGGAGGGTGGCGTCAAAATATTTGTTTGGGTCAGCGGAGCCCCAAGTTCATGCTGAAGGTACTCATAGAGACCGAGGAAAAGGGAGATGAGTGGCGCACAGTTTTATGTATTGACCATGCTCAACCATTGAGTGGGGTGTCGGATGAGCAGATGTTTGAGGATTCTGACAATGATGGTGAGATAATATTGGAGTTTTGTATCCTGTGTCAAATATTGATTCACCATATGAATGTGCTGTACCCTATATTCATTGTCAAATGCATGACTCTACACCTACAGGAGGACTTGTTACAGGTCCCAAGCACTTTCTGGACTGACAACCACCATGATGTAGAGCTCTTGAACAGCACAGGAGCAGTATGTATCAAGTTGAAACCAGGAACGGTGTTACCCATAGTGCTACAGTATGCATTGTCAAGGGAAGCAGATGAGGGAATACATGAGACAATTGTG
Source organism: Ambystoma mexicanum (assembly GCF_040938575.1). Taxonomy (NCBI): domain Eukaryota; kingdom Metazoa; phylum Chordata; class Amphibia; order Caudata; family Ambystomatidae; genus Ambystoma; species Ambystoma mexicanum. Next base: position 382,812,280 of record NC_090933.1, read on the forward strand.
GCATTGTGGCAGCAGGGCATTGTAGTGCTCTCAGAATCTCCTTACAGCACAGCAATATACCCTGTTGAAAAAAGAAAAAGGGTCAAGTTGGAGGATCATACTGGACCTAGACCTATTGAATAACATTGTTGAAGGTGAATTCCCAGTTGTACCAAACCATGCCACGATACTCTGCAATATATCTACAAACGTCACAAATTTTTATGTCATTTATTTGAAAAATGTGTTCTTTTCCATTCCATTGCACCCCGATTCTCAATATCTCATCTCATTCACCTATGAAATGATAGCATGTTTCCAGGAACTTAAAAATGCCACATCTAATGCACCAGAACTGGCAACCCCTGATTACACGAAGGAATTGTAATTGTTTTCTCACTCCAATAGACAAGTAATGACTGCTCTATTGGCTCTGCACACATCTCAGGGACACAGACCCCCAGCATATTACAGTGGCATATTAGTTTCAGTAATTCAGGGTCAATTCCCTTGTGAACAGACATTGGGCCCAGTGGTCTTTGCCATTTAAAGTCCTCAACAATCACTATGGGATGTTCAGTGACATTATATGTAGAGCATTCCGTGTTTGCCATTCTTGAACAGTCTAAATCCACAATAACCACCCAAAGGGCCTCCACATATGAAGTACTTTTGTCAAACCCAGCCATTTGCATTGTGAGATCTCACAGAGTGAACCCTGCCCTGTTTGTTGCGATAATTGTTGAGGAAGGTGAGGAAGTGCATGATTGTGTTACTTATGAAGGTCCTGAAAATGAATTAATATGAGCAAGGAAGGATGCACTTGAAGAAGAGGAGGTCCTCTTCATTAATGAGTCATTGATGCATGATAAGGAGACAGGCCAAAGACAAAGAGGTGCAGCAGTGGTGGACCTTATAGATGGAGAATATTAGGTTGTAGTTCAGAAATTACTAACAACACATTACTCAGCTCAGGCTGTGGAACTGATCAAATTAATTCAAGAATTAGAAGCATCCAAAGGGTGTGTAGTGACCATTTATTCTGATTTCACATATGTGACCACCACCATACATCCAGGGTTGTCGAAGTGGAAAGGAAGGGGATTTTGGAGGTCCCATGGTTCACCTGTACAGCATGCAGCCCTAGTAGAGAGATTGATTTCTGCGTTGTCCTGTCCAACATTAGTAGCGGAGGTTAAATGGAACGCCCACATCCACAATACACACCCCATTCCTCTTGGCAATGATGCAGCAGAGAAGGCCACCAAAGAAGCAGGGACCCCAATGTCACTGCATATCCTGAGGTAGCAAACCAACAGTTGCATGTAGCAATCCCGTACATCGCAGTGCCACTCACACAAATAATTGAGCTATAATGACAGGCACCCCAAGAAGAAATGGAGCTTTGGGTCAAAAGGAGGTGCTCACAGTCATCGACTGACTTGATTTGCAGACAAAATGTTACAGGTAAAGTAGTAATGCCACAGGAATTGCTCATGGTTGCTTTTGAGCAGCTGCACTACCCAGTGTATGTTTCTAAACTGTACATTGATGCTGATATCCAGGTTGACTGGTTTGTCCTGAACCTGCAGGAATATGTTAATATGTTTGTAGCAAATGGCACAACTTGTCATCTTTACAACACTGGCCAGACTCTCAGGGCACTGTGTGGCACTTTGCATTGTCCCACTGGGCCTTTCCTGGGAACTTCACATTGATTTCAGGGATATATTAAACAGGTGCAGTAGTTAACATGACCTTATTGTTGTAGTATGTCTGTTATCCTGTTGGGTTGAGGATGGTCCCTGTCCACAACCTGATGCAAAATCAGCAGCCACATTTTTGGTATGCAAGGTATTGCCTCATTGGGGGTGTGTGAGGTCCTAATATTTGATAATGCAACTCACTTTTTTAATGAACTATTGAAGGAAATAGTATCCCTTTTGGGGATATGATATGATATGATATGGCATTTGTAACGCGCCTATACACAAGTGTTTCAATAACGATAATGAGCAAACTGTGATCAATATATAATCTCCATGCAAACAGATGTGTAGAAAAGATGAATGGACTACTAAAGAATACATTGTCTAAACTTTGTATCATGTTAGGGAGAAACTTGCTGCACTGCCTCCCTCTGGCTTGTTCAGCCTGAAGACGCAGCCCAGTAAAGACCATCCCTTGTCCCTGCATGAGACAGTGATGAGGAGAAGGATGTGCACACCTCTTACTCATACACACACAGCATCAGATGCTCAGAGGGCAGCAGGAGTTTTGCAGGAGGAGTTTCGGGGGTTATTTGTGAGAGTTAACAAGGAGTATGTAATATTTTGTCTCGCCAGATTGCTCCTAGAAGAGAAGAAACAGCTGAAGCATCGCTGACAGATGAACTGAACTTACAGGCCCTGCAGCTGTATAAGTGGGACCAAGTGTTTGTCAGGAATTGTGTCCACAGCTGGAACGAACAGAGGTCCCAGCGGCCTTATACTGTTGTGTTTTCTACACCTTATGCAGTTCGGGTGAAGAAGTTGTGGTACTGGGTCCACTTATCCAATGTTTGGAAAGCACCCGGCACCATTCCGTCTTCTCAGAAGAATGATCATATTACTGAGTGATATTAAAGTATATTTTGGAGAATGTCTCCTTATGATATTGCAGGTGATCAATCCCTATACTATGATGAAGAGTTTGCATTTTCTTCGATGGTTGTCTATTTTTTCTCTCTCTCTGCAGGCACAACACTATAAGTGTTGTGTAATTTATGTATGCTTAATGTGCTGTTTTCTTTTTCAAGTAGGTATAGTGTTTTTTGTATGGTTATTTTATCTGGTTGGAACATATTAAGGTGGGTATGGGAACCAAACAGATATATCTTTTGGGATAACACAAGGCAGGAGGGAAACTGAGGCCAAGATAGAATATAACAAATATAAAGGTGTAATCCTTGCCTAATACCACATAATAGAAATACGCCAGTCACGAGTACTAAGGTACAAGTACACTTTATTTTAGCAGAACAGCTGTCTGGCTCTCAACACCCCGCAATGTGTGCAAGCAGACACTGTGAGATGAGAGAGTGCTGGACATTTCAAAAACATGAGTATTTATATATTTTTCTCACCATCCTGGACACATCGTCCAGCCCTTCTTCGTGTAACACATTTACCTAGGGTACACAGCCTTTCCACATAACTAATACATGTTAAACCATTCTTGAATAGATGGTTGTTTTCTGTTAAACACTTCATATTTTTTTCAAACACTGGACACAAAGGTAAAAGTCCTTATTTCATTTATTTATATTTGTCTATCATTTGCTCTTTAGTTTAAAGTCACCTTAGTTTCAAGGAGCGAAAACAAAGATTTCTGCAAAAGCACATGTTCAGCTATTCATCATTCAGTTTCGCTATTTGAAAGAGGAGACAATGATGGTACAGATGGGTCTTGTTTGGCTCCAAGGTTTCCTTAGTTCAGGACAAACAATCCACCTTAGCAGCTTCAACATGTTTATCTACATTGACACAGTACAAAGTTCATTTTGCTCTGCTGGAGCCGAAAACACAAATTCTAACATGGGACAGAAAGCAGGAGTTAATCAAAATGGCGGATAACTTAAAATGGCAGCGTAGTCAGCCTGTTTTCAGTTTCATTCAAATGCGATTAACAGTGTGATGCGATTGTGCTTAGGCCAATGTTTGCTATCAGACGGTATTCATGCAAAATATACTTTTACAAACAAGTGGTATAATCTCATGCGCGGAGTGGGGAGGGAAAGGTCAAATGAGAGCTGCCATGTTTGCTCTTTGATATCTCATGCATCAGGCACACCCAAGTTGTTTATACCTTAATAAATGCTACCTCTTATAGCCCAGTGTTTGGTGCACTTGGCATTGGGCAGTGAGAAAAGTCTTTTTCAATGGCAGACTGTCCAAGAGGTAATAATGGGCAGAAATTATGAAGAATGCACCCAGAAAAAAAACAAGCCTATTGTAAGATAAGACCATTGGTGAAGATTTGAAGGAGCCTTGTTTTCCAACAATACATGGATGACAGGAGTAGTGGGCTGTGCAGTGGGGGGCTTACTGGGGTTCTCAGAAGATTAAGTGGCACGGCTGAATCAGAACTGTTGCAGGAACAAACAATCATTGTAATAAGACACTCTTCATCCCTGACCTGACCGCATTGATGGAAATTCTCAGCTAATGAAATGTGGAATTTGGGCAGGTAAGTAGTCGTGTATTGATGCAATGTTACATTTGTACAGATTGTGTTGTTTCAACTGCATCAATTATAGTACAGAATATGTAAGTGTTGTAATCTGTTTAGATGTAACCTTTGCTTTATGTTACATCGCAGGTGCATTGGGTGGGTATTTGTGGTAGGGGTCATTGTGTGTGTTTTTTAGCAGTTATTTCACAGTTATGTGGATGCTCTTCAGTAGTAAGCAACAATCCATGAATTATTTAATGGGACCTAAGAATTAGTCTGATGTATTGTTTCACTGTTTGCTTAGTTCTGTTTTCAAATATTTTTGTTATTTTATTGTTTAGCACAAAATGTCATCTATTTGTTAGTTTCGGCATATCTTTGTATGGCCATATATGGTTTATTGTGAACACATATTTGGAGTAATGATCTGGGTGATCTGTGTGTCACAGGAGAACTGTGTTACTTAATTTGGGTTTTTTACAGGTATATTTCACTGTATTTATTTGATTATTTTCATGTGCAGTGTTCCTGTATTGATGTGATGTATGCTTTATTTATGTTAACATTGCCTTTATCGCCTCATTAAATAATTGACCTTTAAAAGGACAATATAGTAGAGTTTAAGCAGCACCTGCAAGGTATGCCTGCACTCGTAAATGTGAGACAACAGTATTGCCATTGAGAAGCCAATCTGATGTGGAAAACCACAAAGTGTCACATATTTCTGAGGGAACTGAAAGGAGAACGTTACCAGAAGGAACCCTTTAACATCAGACCGTTTTTAAATTGCTCAAAGGGGGCCTTTGCTCTGCATATAGTACTCAATGTTAACATTTGTCATAGATTAAATCATGGAAGAATTATATTTTGTTTTTATTTCACATTTCCAGCTTTGTATAATAATTGCCTTTTAACATGTTTGGCCTCTGTAAAACAAATGGCAACATTTTTCAAGTAGATTTTGTTGGTTATTGTGTTGATGGAATATTTGCTATCGGGCACCTTCCCAGGGGTTTTCCAGTACTGAGCCCTGTTAGTAGTGGAAGTGTGGCAGCATGCTTTTCCATTGTTTTTTGCATTCAAAATGTTGTTTTTAGAAATGCATGTTTGTTACTTAATAAATATGTAAGTTGTGACTTTGAATTCGTTTTCAGTTTTTATTTGCTGATGGTTACCTATTGTAATGAGCAGTGCAGACATGCTTCAGATGTGGTGTGTGTGTGGTGCGTTGTAGGCACATATAATCTTATGTCTGTTTTAGGATTTATTTACAGTAGTTGCCCATATAAAACATTCACAGTCCACCCATTTGTCCTTGGATGGGCTGTGAATGAATGCAAGAGAGGTGGCTATGAGGATTAGAAACAGGAGGTAACAAGTGCAGTGATGTTTCTTTTTTTGTTATTTGCAAATTGTGACTTTTGTGTGTTTTGAGTGGTTTACTAGTGGTGTAAGACTGTCTGTTACACTCATAGTTAGGAAGAACAAACCCGCAAACTGACTGAACAGGTACTGGCAATCCAAAGGTTGATCTCTCGCCAGATCAGAAGAGATCTCTTCTACTGATCCCATTGTACCTCTGTGTATAACAGAACTGTGAGGGGCTCACTTTCCTGACAGTCATTGTGACAGTCATTGTGAGAAGCATGACCATGTCATTCAGCTGTAATGTGATTTTAGCCTGTTGACATGAAAGGCCTGCGACTGGGACAACATGACTACTGCTCTGCAGGAGTACAAGGATGAGTAGTGGTTTCTAAACTCCTATACAGCCGCACACTACTACTAAAACAGCAGTGACCTCAAGCATGAAGGTGACAAAGCCACAACATGAATAGTACACCTCCTTTGTCTCTTTAAGGTAACTTGGGCAGAGGGCATGCTATACTCTTCAAAAAGCAACGAAGCATCAGAAACAACAAAAGTACTGGGGTACCAAATTAAAAGAAATGTCCAATCAAGTTTTCATATAAAAATATGAGTTTTTAATGCAACTAAAAATGAAACCGCACTATTAAAAAAAACACCAACAACCCACCCCTGCAAGGAATGCACAGAACATGTAGACTTTGGATGAAAGGGCCTCTCTGGGTATGGAGACAGAGGAGTGCAGGCAATTGTCTTCACAGCAATGTTCATGTTTTAAGGATTATGGGGGTCATTACGGTACCACCAAACTACCACCAAATACCACCATACTACAGCCAAATGGAATTACAGTTACCGCCAGATGGTCTTTCGGATTTACCTCTTCATTACAAGTGGTAGTATGCAGTGTAATTCCGCAATTCTTGGAATCCATAGGACTCTGGGGGGATTTTGGCTGAATTACCACGGCGGGAATTCTGCTGATTTTGTCTTCAGGTGGCAGGTTTGCCTCCAGCATTTTGAAAATCCTCCACCTCATCACAAAACCTGTAGTACAGTTGTGCGGTAATGAGGTGTTAACAAAATTACCACCCTGTTACCACAGAATTTTTACTGTTCTGCTGTAATCATAATGACCCCCTCTTTAAGAGGTAAAGAATGGGGTCTTAAATGTCACTAGCTCCATGGGGGGACAGCCACTTTAGATACTTTTCAGTCTTTTTCTTGGGGCTCTACAGCGTTGAGCCAGGATCCTAGGTGCTTTCTAGCAGGCTGAGCCAATAGCAAAATGGTCAAGTCAGGTGTTTTACAATGCATTAAGTCAGCATCAAGACAGTTAAGTCCATTTTATGGGATATAGATATGTGATGCAGTTTTACAGCAGCCATCAGCTCGAGACAGCTGGAAAGTAGGCTCAAAGCAGCTTAAAAAAGCAAATATTGTCAAAGACAGCTCCCTGGGTCTCACAGCTGCTCAGGATTACTCAAAAAAGGTCCAGTAATCTTCCAAGAAGTTTGAAGCAGGAAACACAGCCCAATGCTGCTTTTTTGCTTTGTGGCTGGGTGGAGGAGCGCTCTGCAAGTCTATTCCATGCACGCCCCCATCATGAAGTGGAGATAAAGCTTTCCAAGTACAGAGTTAGACACCCCCTAAAGTTTATATTTGAACAAAAAACAACCTCTTGGGTACTGTTCAAACAGTCTGTGACTAAACACTGAATATCCATTTGCAACTGCTGGCCATTTTTTCATTGGTGCCTAAGGCCGTTTTATGGCCCAGTCTGACCATGTGAGCTGGCCCTTCCCATTTCCTCCAATCTAAAAAAAAAAAAAAGTTTTTTTTTTTTTTTACATTTCATGCTGGGCTCTGGCGCCCTCCCCCGCCCCCCGAAGAAGGGGTGACACAGCAAAGGTGAGCCAAATTGATTGAATGAAGGTGGCCTTAGATGGAATGGGAAAGGATGACGGGGCACAGATGGGGAGAACACTGGGGCTTCAAAATCACGGAAGAATAATGAGAGGATGAACTGCCCGTAAAATTACCAGAATTCACATTATTCACTCAAAATATTAGAGGGTTGAACTCCCCACATAAAATGAAACATTAGGCCTCCTGATGAGAGACAATAGGCCATACATAATATCCTTGCAGGAAACCCATTTACACAGACATGACAGGCACAAGGCTACGCTTAGACAATACTCCCAGATGTATCCTGCCACCGCCCCAACTAAAACAGATGGAGTTTTAATAGCGATAAGCGATGGCTCCGAACTGGAGATAATGGTGGTCGCTACCTGCCACTTAAAGGGATCATGAGAGGATTACGCCTCACGATAACCACAATATATGCTCCTAACATAGGGCAAGATAGCTTCATACAAGAAGTCCTAAACCAGTTTGAAGGGTTCGCTGTCGGGGAGATAACCCTATTGTGATACTTCAACCTGGTTTGTTCCCTGGACATATATAGGAGTCAGTATAGCGTCAGTATAGAGTGCAGTGGAGTGGAGCTGCATCCAGTGCCTTAAGGAAGGCTGTGGAGGGGATGGCACTTAGGGATGTATGGAGGAAAATGAAAGGACATGAACAGGAATACACATTCTCCTATAAGGTCCACGGAACATTGGGGTCACAGTTGCAATATTTGGAAAAGGGGAGGAGGAGGAAGAGATGGGACTCTCAAACAATGCCCCCCCCTTAAAATGCAGCTCAATATACCACACAATCCGAGCAGGTTGTGGAAATGGAAATTCCCACCTGAGTGCCTTCAAGACCTGATCCTCACTGTGCCAATAAAGGAAAGGATCAAAAGATTCTTTGAGGAAATCCCAACAGCACAGACTTCGCAGGGCCTGTCTTGGAATGCATGTCATTGGAGGAGTGTTGATCTGCTTAAAAGCCCAAAGAGATAAAAAGATGAAGTTGCTAGAAAAAACTCCTAAGGAACTAAGGAAGAACTGAGGGAGCATAAGAGCTCCTAGAAAGGAACCCTTCTAGAGCAAACCTCAAGGCATAAAGGGGGTTGTAGGCCAACTAGAAAGGCTATGATCTAGGTGTGCTGTGAAGGTGATGCTATATTCTAAACAGCGATACTACATAAAGGTGAATAAGGCAGACATTCTCTTAGCCAAGTTTCTGCGAGTTCAAAGGGGATCCCAGATGGTTTTGAAAATGAGTGATGCGAAAAGGGGACTAACTACCTCAGAAGACTTTGAGGGAGAATTTGCTACGCCCTATGAATCTCTGACGCACCAGGTCATGACTCTCAAAAGGAGTACAAGGAGGCAGAAATGAGTAAACTTCACTGTGTGCAAAACAGTTATGTACGCGCTGTAATGGGTCTGGATCGTAGAGAACACATATCTCAAGCTAGGAGATCGCCACAGTGGCTTCCAGTTAATGTAAGAGTTTAGTTCCAGTCTCTCACTTTGGTTTATAACTATCTCATTGATACCAGTCTGAAACATCTTGCAGAAAAGCTTACTTGGCTTGCAAATTGAAGTGTGCTGCGGTCAAATAACTCTAACCTTCTGATTGTACCAAGAGTTCATTTGACTATTGCTGGTCAAGGAGTATTCCACTCTATAGTGCCCTTCCCCCTGATTTGAGTGGATGTTAGTCTTAAGGTCATTTAAATAAACATTGAACACCCACCGTTTCTCCTTAGACGTTTCTTCTGGTGTTCTTGAGGTCCTGGCTTGATCTCCCTTGGTTTTTCCTGTGATTTAATGCCCTGATGCCTTTGGGCTTCCTTTGGCACTATATAAACATTAATAGACTAGAATTAAATAAAGACCCCTCCGGGTGCGATTCATAGCAACCAAATGCACTAATTACCATAGATGCCAAAATGTACACCAAACGTCTGTCCAACAGATTGGTCCCTGTGTTCCCGACATTGATTCCTCCTCATCAATCAAGATTTACACAGGCAAGACAACCATTTGCCAACATGTAAAGAGTGGCTTCACTTAATAGAAAAAGTGCGGAGAAGGGACCTCCCACTGATTTAGCTCTCTCTAGATGCTGAGAAAGCATTTGATTGTGTGGAGTGAACTTTTTGTTTTCCACATTGGACTTCATGGGTTTGGAAGAGCAATTTGTATGCATGATCCGAGCCAATTACAATTCCCCCTCAAAACAGCTAGTGCACAGAGGCACCAAACAAGCCTGCCCTCTAGCCCCCCCTCTTATTTGCAATTAACCTGAAACCATTCCTAGTACGATTAAAAGAGACAAATGGCATAAAGGGAATCCCCTCTTGAGGCAGGGATCACAAAGTATCAGCCTGCACCGGTGCAGAGAGAATTAGCCTCATTTCAAGAAGTACCAGGACTAAAAGGAAATGTAGAGAAATCAGAGATCCCAAACATGTCACTTCGTGAAGAAAAGGAACAAAAAGCTAAATTAAAATCCCCCTTCAGATGGCCGACCAATGGTAAAAAATACCTGGGAGTAACACTCACCAAGAGGATAGAAAAATTATACACTGCTAATTTTACAGCGTCACTACGAAAAACAAGGGAATACCTCACTAAGTGGTGTCTGCTTATGATATCCTGGCTGGGCAGAAATGAATTGCTTCTATAAAAATGGTAAATACTACTCTTGTAGCAAAACAAAAGAAGTGATGGCTGTAAGGTTTAGAATTAATCTTAACATCTGGCATTGCTCTGGGCAACCCTCCAGACTATCGTTCTTCGTCTACCAAGCCATTACAAAAAGGGAAAGACCATAAGCAAATCAGGCTTTGTCCCAGCCCAAAAGCGGCAGTCCAGCCGAACTGCTTGGTCACATCCCTTCTGCACAAGACCACAAGCATCCCCAAACATGTTTCGGCCTCGTTGAGGAGTAGCTTAGGTCTCTAGGCCCAAGAGGCAAAGGACCCACATCTGGACATTCCCGTCCGACTCAGGGTGACTATAGCAAAACAAAAGGGGTGATGGCTGGAAGGTTTAGAATTAATCTTAACCTATGGCATTGCTCTGGCCAACCCTCCAGACCATCGTTCTTTGGCTGCCAAGCCATTACAAAAGGGGAAAAACCATATGCATGGTATGGAAGGTTGCCCAAAGCAGTGCCAGTGGTTCAGATACATTAAAAACCTTCCACCCATAATTGTTTTGGTTGTGGTTTCTCTCCCTGCGTGAGAGAGGGTATGCCCAGATGTGGGTCCCTTGCTTGCAGCGCCATAGGGAACCAAGCTGCACCTCACTGATGATGCCCAAGAAGTCCGAAACATGCCTGGGGTTGCTTGTTTTTCCATGCAAAATGAACCTGGACCAGCAGTTCGGGCTGGGCTTCTCCCATTGGTGGCAGTACCTGACTGATTTACATCTGACTGAACCCCTCTTGCAATGACAGAGACATGCTAAAAGACGGTGGTGTGGAACGTTGTCAAGAGCAGTGTCAGTGGTTCAAATCCTTCCACCTATCACTTGTTCCAGGCAGTACCAGTGACAGTTCCCAGACACTTCTTTAAAACATTAAACAATTTAGCTCTGGCGTTTAACTGGAAAGGCCAGAAACCATTAGTGTCCCAGAGGCCTTTGTTGGCTCTCAGAGACAGGGGAGGATCGCCCTTCCCCTACTTTTATTTTATTTTATTGTTTATTGGCATTTTACATTTTAATACAGTAACATTGACAATCCCCTCCCCCATTGAACCACCCTCCTCTCCCAATCTCCCCGCTCCCTAAGCCTGGATCGCTGAGCTGCATTTCCTCTGAGGCAAACGCTCTGGGTATGTAAAGTCGTTGTTTAAAGTATATCCAATATTCTTAGTCTCTGGGGGCACCATTGTTCACGGTATTCCTTGTGCAGGAATGTCAGAACCAAGTCCCACTCATTCTTCAATTTAGCGTAATCCCCCTGGATAGTGTACCTTACCCATTCAAGTGAAGTGTAGTGCCAGATTTTTGCTATCCATTCCTGTTTGTTGGGTATTGTGGTCTGCTTCCACTTTTGTGCGATTAGGGAGAGGACTGCCACGCTAAGGATCATGTATGCCTTCCTCTGTGGTTTGGTCAGGAGTACATCCAGCGCGTCACTCATGCCGAGCATAGCCTCTCCGTATTCTCTTCGTATTAGAGGGCCAAAGAGGACTTTAATTTCTCTATTAACCACCTCCCAGAATGGATTTAGGATAGGACAGTACTACCAGATGTGAAGCCACATGCCCACCTCTTGACACCCCCGCCAGCACATCTGGGAAGTTCAGGGGTATATTTGGTGAAGATTTTCCAGAGTTAAGTGCCACTGCCCCATTACCCTGGTCCACATTTCCATAATTTGCATCCCTCTCTTTAGTTTGGGGATTTGCTGCCACACTTCCTACCACTGTTCTTCAGAGATTGGGAGGGGCATCATGTCGGCCCATTGTTTCATATAAGGCCACTGGGCCTGGGTCGCTGGGGCAACTTGCTAAACATTTGTCTGTCGCCAGAGTTAGATAACAAGTATTTTTTGCACGGAGTGAATTCTCTGGTGGTGGAATCTTTCATGTCTTGTGCGGAGAGCCAGTGCCAAAGTTGGGCATAGTGATACCAATCTTCCTCTCTCAGCCCCATCGTTTGTTTGCAGGTCTGGAATGATTTAACCTCATACCCCTCCATCATGTCCTTTGCGCGGATACAGCCTTCCCACCTAGCGTATGCTCCTTTTTCTTGCCCCGGGGTGAATTCTGTGTTCCGGAATAAGGGGGTGAACAGTGATGGGTAGGACGTGACCTACACTTTGTTGATCATGGCATCCCATGCATCCCCAACCAGGGCCGTGATTCGGCTTCTATACATGATCGGGGGCATGTCATCTCTGGGGCTCCACAGGACCTCGTCTAGGGGTCTGCCCACCACTGCCCTATCCATCCTTCGCCATATGCTATCCGGATTCCCATTAAACCAGTCACGTATTCCCCTCAGTTGGGCTCCCTGATAGTACATCTGGAAGTTCGGGACTCCCGAACCTCCTGCTCCAGTGGGAGTGATCATGACCTTCCATGCCACCCTCCGTCTTTTCCCCTGCCAGACATAGTCCTGAGACCAGCTTGTTCAGAGTTTTAAAGCATTTTTGAGGGATCGCTGTGGGGAGAGCCTGGAAGTATTACAGCGCTCTGGGGAGAATTATCATTTTAATGACATTAGTGTGATCCATCCATGAGATGTTAAGGTGCCTCCTCTCTCCCAACCAGGTCTTGATAGTTTCCAGCAGATGTGGGTAGTTCGCTTGGTAAACATTCTCTAGGCTATTGGTTATAGTCAACCCCAGATACCGGAGGATCGCTCTGCTCTCGCAAACAGCCCTGTGACCGGTGTTTCAGTAGATGCACCTCCTTGTACTATCATTAGTTCAGACTTTTGGTTATTGATCTTAAAGCCCGCCACTCTGCTGAATTCTTCTAGCAGTGCCATTAATTTAGGGAGGGAAGAGCTCAAATCTGTCAGCCCCGCCAGGAGGTCGTCAGCAAATGCCATTGCCTTATGGTCTTTTCTGTCTGATTCTGGCTAGGAAAGGTTCAAGAAAGATTGCGTACAGGACTGGCGACATGGGGCATCCCTGCTTAGTGCCCCTAGTTTCCATTATCGCCTGGGAGAGATGCCATTAATAGCCAACCTAATGAGTGGTGCCCTGTAATTAGCTTTGACCAGGCAGAGAAAGACCGGGCCAAACCCCATAGCCTCTATGGTGGTAAACAAGAATGACCATTCGACCCGGTTGAATGCCTTCTTGGCGTCTAAAGCTAGCACCCCCACCTTCAGGCCCATCTGATTTGATTTCTCTATTAGGTGGGAGATTCACCTGATGTTGTCAAAGGTTTGCCTCCCCTTGACAAAGCCTGCCTGTTCCGGATGGACCAGGTTTGGAATTACCTTATCCATTCTAGATGTTAGGATTTTGGCGTTGAGGTTTATTAGGGCGATAGGGCGGTATGAGCTACAGAGGGTTTCGTTCTTATTTGGTTTTGGGAAGAAGACCACCTTGGCCTCTTCCACGGAGTGGTATATACGGCCCGTGGCTGAGAAGGAGTTGAACAGAGATGTCATTATCGGGACTAATGAGATCTGAAATGCTTTGTAGAACATGGCGGGGTAGCCATCCGGGAACGGGGCTTTATTTGGTGGTACTGATCGAATCACCGCCCAGACCTCGTCTTCTGTGATCGGGGTCTCCAGGGCACCTCATTGACTATGATCTAGTCTTTTAAGCTGGCATGATTCGAGGTAGGCCTTTTGGAGGTTGCCATTAGGCATGTCCGTGGAGTAGAGGGTCGTGTAAAACTCGATGAACGCCTGCAGGATCTCTTCTGTCAGTGTGGTTTCCTGCCCCCCCACCTTCTGAATTTGGCGTATTGTGCCGGCCGCCTCCTTTCTCTTAACCTGCCTGGCCAGAAGATGACTGGCTTTGTTTGCCTGGAGGTAGTAACACTGCCTCAAGAATAGAAGTGATTTTTCTGCCCTTTTAGTTAGAAGGATGTTGATTTGCCCTTTGAGATGCCTATACACCCTCCTGATCTTTGTCTCCCTGTCTGTTTCCATTCTCTCCATTACCTCTTTTAAGCAGCGCTCTAAGATCCATCTGGAGGTCCCTCTCCTGTTTAACTCGTGTTGCCTGCTTAGCTATGAGCACCGCCCGCATGGTTGCCTTAAAGGTGTCACACATCACCTGCTCCTGCACCTCAGGGGTCTTATTTTCACTGAAGAAGTCACGGATGGGTTTGTGTTTCTCGTCGCATATTACTATATCTCTGAACAGGTGGTGGGGGAATTGCCACTTCCAGAGCCCGGCCCCCCCTTTCCCATTGAATTTCTATCAGCAGAGGGGCATGGTCAGACAGTGCTATGGGCCCCATTTCGATGTTCTGCACCTTACCTAGTAATGTCACCGAGACCCATATGTAATTGATTCGTGATAAAGGTCGGTGAGCATGGGAATAGTATGTCTATCCCTTGGAGTCCCCTTCTAGCTTGCGCCATGTGTCTGCTATGGCCAACATGTCCTGCAATTTGCTGGATGGGCATCTAGAAGCGGGTGTTCTGTATGCACTTCTGTCCATGACTGGATGCCACACCAGGTTAAAATCCCCTGTCAGTATAATCTGGCCTGTTGCGAACTGCTGTAACTTCTCCAAGACTCCCAACACATACCCGTCCTGCCCTGCATTGGGGGCGTATACCATGGCAATTGTGAGAGGATTTCCTCCCCATTGAAGCTGGGCAAAAAGGAACCTACCCTCCTTGTCAGTCTTTGTGTCTATTACTTGGACTTTGGACAGGTGTCTGAAAGCTATGAGGACTCCTCAAACCTTGTTCCTGTCTGTGGCCTGCAGGATCTGAGGGTATCCTCTCAGCTTAAGCTTGTGTTTGTCTTGTGAGTGGATATGGGTCTCCTGAGTGTCACGATTTTGGGCCTAGCATCCCTAAGGAGGTTCTCTAGTTTCCACCTCTTTGCCGGTGATTTTATCCCTCTAACATTGAGTGTCAGAATGTGTATCCCTTTTTTCTCCCTATACCCCACTTTGCCCCAGTTTTTACTGTATTTCAGCAATCCCCCTCCCACCCTGTCCCTCCCTCCACCCCGTCCCTCCCTCCACCCCACCCTTTCCCCCCCCCCCTCTGGCTAGACCCGGCTCAACTTCCGCAGGACGTAACATCGTCCTGGGTTGCCGGATCTTGTTCAAATCCCAGAGATAAACTGTGCGGGGAGAGCTGTCCCTCAGCCCTCCCCTGTTTCCAAGGTCTGTCTTCATCCTCCTGGCCTCCCCGGGTAGACCCTTAAGTTGGCTTTACCCTAAGACCCCATTGGACCTTAACCTCATGCCCCACAGGCCCTGCTGTAGCTGTTATTAGGACAGTTTTGTTTAGCCTGGACACTTGCGTCTCTGCCCCCTCGGGGCCCATGGGTGTCTGCATCTGGACTTTAATTCCTTCACTCTTGTCCACTCCCATGGCCTCTCTTGGTGACCTTCATGGTCAGGTCTCCTGTTTTGCTCTTCTCCCGTGTCCCCCTCTTCTTTGATATTCAGGATCTTGAGCCCCTCCTCCAGCGTGTCATCTCTCCCAGCTTCCCATTTAAAGACCAGTCCGAAGGGGAAGTCCACCTGTAACTTGTCTGAGCTTTGGTAAGTGCGTTGGTCACCTGACCCATTTATCTCCTCTCAGCTAAAGTGGACTTGGCCAGGTCCTGGAAGAGCTCTATGATTGTGCCGTTCACCTTTATCAGGGATGCAGTTCTTGCTGCTTGGAGGATCATGTCTTTTTGGTTATATCGCTATAGGGCCATCACCACCTCTCTTGGCCTGGCCCCGGCTCTTCTCGCAATGGACCCACTCAGTGTATTCTATCCATGTGGATTTCTCTGCCAATCTCGATGTCCAGTAGGTCTTTAAACACATGCTGCATTGCTGCCCTGAGGTCAGCATCCACCACGTTTTTGGGCAGTCCCTTCACCCTAATGTTCGACCTCAACGAGCGGTTCTCCAAGTCCTCCGCTTGGAGTTCCAGGTTGTGTGTCGCTGCCGCCAGCTGCTCTGCCAATGCTTTGATCTTACGGGTGTCTGCATCTGGACTTTAATTCCTTCACTCTTGTCCACTCCCATGGCCTCTCTTGGTGACCTTCATGGTCAGGTCTCCTGTTTTTCCCCCCTCCCGTGTGCCCCTCTTCTTTGATATTCAGGATCTTGAGCCCCTCCTCCAGCGTGTCATCTCTCCCAGCTTCCCATTTAAAGACCAGTCCGAAGGGGAACGTCCACCTGTAACTTGTCTGAGCTTTGGTAAGTGCGTTGGTCACCTGACCCATTTATCTCCTCTCAGCTAAAGTGGACTTGGCCAGGTCCTGGAAGAGCTCTATGATTGTGCCTTTCACCTTTATCAGGGATGCAGTTCTTGCTGCTTGGAGGATCATGTCTTTTTGGTTATATCGCTATAGGGCCATCACCACCTCTCTTGGCCTGGCCCCGGCTCTTCTCGCAACGGACCCACTCGGTGTATTCTATCCATGTGGATTTCTCTGCCAATCTCGATGTCCAGTAGGTCTTTAAACACATGCTGCATTGCTGCCCTGAGGTCAGCGTCCACCACGTTTTTGGGCAGTCCCTTCACCCTAATGTTCGACCTCAACGAGCGGTTCTCCAAGTCCTCCGCTTGGAGTTCCAGGTTGTGTGTCGCTGCCGCCAGCTGCTCTGCCAATGCTTTGATCTTACGGGTGTCTTCTGTGAGCTCCAGAATGGCATTTTCATTTGTGTCAACTCTGTCACCCAGATCCACAATGTCACCTTTGATTTCAAGCAGGGATTGGGCAGCTCTGTGTCTATAAGGCTTAGATGTGTCTGCAGGGTGGCCATCATCTGGTCACTAAATGCCTTAAAGCATTGCCGGAGTACCTTACTCGTGACCTCTTGGTCCTGTGGCAGTGCTGAGGGGGTCCTCTGACTTCTGCCTCTCTATCTCCGCTGGGTCCTGTTCTTCCTGGGTTTCCTTCTACTTTCTCCATAGTTTTTGTAGGGCCCCTTCCTGTTTTTTGGAGGGTTTTTGGATGGGGGCAAGGGTCTGCTGGAGCCTTGATACAGGGGTTCCTCCCTGTGTCTCATGTGGTGGTGTTCCTGGTCCCCGGGCAGAGGTTGGTTGTGGCGTGTGAAGGGGGGTGTTCTTCCCACCTTGCTGAGTTTCCCGCAGATGGTTGTGTCCCCTGCCGGGCTCGAATTGACTGCCCTCGGAGGGGCTGAGGGCCCAGGTGCTCAGAGGAGATCTGCGGCACTGGGGCCTCAGCAACCCTTATGTCAGATGCTTCATAGGATTGGTGCCAGGGTGCTCCTTGCGCCCCCACTTCTCCTATGCCTCTGTGATGGCCCCCGCCCCCACGGGGGGTTCCACCTTTGTTTGCATGGGTGGCCAGTTAAGCTCTCTCAGGCGTGAGCGGTGGCCGGTGGGCTGGAGTAGCTCACTGCTGTCATATCCAATGTGGGAGGGGACTTGGAAGCTGCCATCTGCCCCCCCCCGTGTTCCTCCTGGGTCAGTAGTCGAGGGGACTCCGTATGAGTCCCGGTGCAGTTGGGATGCTGTGGCTGGTGATCGTCTCTGTGTTCACTCTGAGCCGAGGGCTTGCCCCTTGGCCTAGGCCCCCATCCGCTGGGGTCCTTCCTCTCTTGTAAAGCCCCTTCTGTGTGCCTGCCCTGGTGTCCCTGGGTTGTGTGTTTTAAGGCATTTGTGCCCGCTATGAGATAGCTGCGCTCTGCTTATGCGCACCTGCTGTGGTGCTCCGGCTCTTTGGGGAGCTCTCTCACTCCTGACCTCATGTGGTGGGGGTGGGGGTGTGCCGGCGCAGCTTGATCTGGGGCTGGGCCACTGGGGGGTGCCGGGGCACTGAATGCTTGGAGTGGTTACCCTTCCCCCCCTCCTTACTTGGTTTGCCTGATGACCCGGCTTTGCTGTCGTGCGTCGCTGTAGGGCTGGTGCTGCAGGTCCCGGGAGGCTGGGTCACGGGGAAGGCCATCTGCGGTCTGCTCTTTTTTCCCCCCTCTTTTTTCCCCCAGTCACGCCAGTGTATCCACTGCTGGATGGACTCCCCCAGCGTCTTCCTGGGGTGCTTACATGTGGTCCCCTCACCCACCACTCCGACCGCCTCCCGCTGTGTGTCGGCCATGGGTCCACTCGCCAGCTCCTTTAATGGCGGTCATGGGTCCGCTCCTCTCTCTCAGCTTACTGATGATTTCCACGCTCCGATTTCATTTTTCTTGCGGATTGCCCCACTCTCAGGCCATTCCCATCACGCTAAGTGCCTTGGGATCTTGGTTATAATGCCACTTATTGCACCTTCATGGAGTCGCCTGGGAGGAGCTTGTCCCTGTGGCGTGATATCGACGGCCATCTTGGAATGCCTTCCCCTACTTTATAGAACATTATGAAGCCTAAAAATCTCCATCATCATGGCGTGGTTCAGTATCAATGATGAAGTTGTTAAGATAAAGAACATTCTTGCCCTTAGATTAACGCGCTCCATGTCTTTAACAAAAATATATTAACATATTCTGTTACAGAGGGAAGTATCCCATTATTACAAGGCAGACCATATGACAAAACGCAGCAGAAATGGTAATATAACACTTGAATGATAAACTTAAATTGATACATAACTATTTTATGAAATTCAGAACGAATGTAGACATTAACTATGAGACACCTATAATGTGGTGTGTACACGGAAATATGTGTATAATGTCTTCCTTGACTTGCACAAGCCACTCTGTAAACCTTTTATGGTTTGTTATCTTTGGGTACTTTTTGATTTACTAATGTTTAGTACTGGATCAATGTTTTTTTTTTTTTAATGTTGGACATGTTCGCTTTGCTTTTATTTACCAGTATATCCTATATTCCTTTTTTTCTCTTTTTCCATTCCCTTCTTTTTTTTCTCTGAAACCCACATATTCCTCCCCTTCTCCAACCCCTCATTTCTGTTGCATGTATTTGTTTAATGATATTCAATGGAAAATGAAAAAGAAAGTCATCAATGCCCAGATTTGAAAAAGGCGCTTGATGCCGAAACATGTGTGATCTAAGGGCAAGAATGTTCTTTATCTTAACAACTCAGTAATTAAATGGAGAAACCTTAAATACCAAACTTGGCGCTTGTCTTTCATAAGTATACATACAAGGTCTATAGTTATCGGAATTTGGTTTTTCTCCGATATTCTCTGAAGATGCGACAAGCAACGACAGATAACAAGCATTTAAGTCACAGGGCACACTAAATCGGTATTAGAAAAAACCTTTATTAGTCAAACCAGTAACAATGATACACATATCTGAGTTGGGATGGAGAGAGCAGTGGTAGGCCACCCGCTAGATGAGGTACTATGGCTCCCTGAAGCCGACAGCCCGAGAAACATGTACAACAGTCAGGAGATGGAGTTGGTGTGAGAAACATGGGACTCAGTATGCAGGAAATATGGTACCACTACGTTCTCCTCTCCATTTGCCCCATTGTTCAGTAACCCAAAATGTTCACCAGGAATGGAAGTAGGAGCCTTTAGTAATTGGTACGGGGCAGGGTGTCACAAAACATGGGATCTACATGAAGGATCAATAGTCAGAACCTTCATCAACTGGAAACAATCTTTCACTCTAGGGGAAAAAGAGAAAATGAGATACTTGAAATGAGACATTGGGTTTCTAATCCCAATATCAAGGGTTGGGGGGGGCACTCTCAGAGCATTCACGCCCCCTTTGAGAAGTTTATAAGAACCCAGTCAGGATCCAAAGGCTTAATATCAGCACACTATAAATTGTTTCTAGAAGGGAAGCCAATGGGTGTCAGGATTGTGGGGGTAGTAGTGGCTCCAGGGGGCCTCTGTGGCCGGAGCCACCAAGCACGGGCTAAGGAGCCCTGTAGATGTTGTGCACTACAGCCCCGTATCATTTTTCCCTACAGAAACGACATTTACCAGGCATCGTTGAGGCTGCACAAATGCAGCGCGCACGCACAGCAAAGGTTAAGAGGGCCGGCCATGCCTGTGTCAGGTGCTGGTAATTTTCTTCTATGAGGCATGGGCAGGGCAGCGTGGACCGCATGTGATTCCCAGAACCCTGGCGGCAGTGAGGGTTTGCCTGCCGTTAACAGCTTCAAAAGCGGTCAGCGTGAACAAACCTCTGTCATCGCTCCATGTCAAACCCGGAAGTGCAGCAGCACCCTGAAACAGTTACGGAACACGCTGTGGTAACCTGCTACCTCGCTGCTAATTACGGCTCATGATCATCTGCTCAGGGTTTCTTGGAAGTACCCCGAGCCTACGATAAGTGTTCAGTGTGTTATTTTCAGCATAATTTATGGTACCGTTATAGGAGCATTTTCACTCCAGCGAGCTTATATAATCCTGTGAAGTAACAGGAATTCATGAACACTAAACGCGCTGCATCTTACCATTATTCAAGGATGTATGTAATCGTCATTTGTGCTCTCTGCGCAGAAGCAAGGAACAGGGAGTCTAGAGAATGGAGTCTCTGTAAATGAGTTAATCCTGCATTAGGGAACCTGATACCTTGGAATTGTCTATTGTGTTTTTGTTGCTCACATGCTTATTGTTTGTGGATGTGCCAACAGCAATTCATGCAGTCAGTCAGCATGCATCTGTGGTTTGTCTTTATTGCCATCATTACATGTGTCTTGTGTAGCATGATATGTTAACTGTTATGTCACCCTTCAATGGTGTTCATGGAGACTGACAAGGCAGGAGTTGGGTTAGGAGTGTGCAAAGTAGGTTCAGGTGCAAGCTATTGCCATAGTATTGCAGTGTGTAGTGTATGTTGCCTTTTCCCAAATTCCCCCTTCCTATCCAATCAAGTACCCTAACCCTCTTTACAGTTGTCCCAATCTCCCCCTACCTATCCTCAACTTCTCCCTAACCATCTTCCCCCATTGGCTGTCTCGGTGTGCCGTGTTAGTATCACATCGGGCCCTGTGCCAACCAAGGTGGGAGGGTCATACTCCATTCAGCTTCTGTGGTTAGGGAGGAGGTGTGTATCCTCCCTCAAGCTTGACAATGGGTGTGCATGAGAACATGGGGGAAATACCTTAATCAAACCATCCCAAGGGCACACTGGGAAGCATTGTGGAGAAACATCCTGAAACAGGCAAGAGACATACAGATCAAGGAGATATGGTATAAAATAATGATGCGCTGGCATTATACCCCAAAGAAACTTCACAACATACACCCACATACTTCAGATAGCTGCTGGAGGAATTTCAGAGTATTAGGGGAGTGGATACATATTTGGTGGAGTTACGCAAAATTACAAGCATTCTGTAGTAAGATCCATTAATCCATACAGGGAATATACAGAATGACTGCCCTGACCCTTCCCTAGGTCTGCCTAGTAGGTCTATGTAAGGTCTATGTAAATCTGAGTCCAGGCCGCTTGACAGGGCAGTAAAGCATTTAGTATGATCCTGATTGCAGCTTTACTGCTGGTTGCCCAACGATGGGAAGGCAGGGATGACCCCACTTATCACAAATGGATATAAAAGATATGGGAAATGGTAGCATTAGAATGGGTGACTTAATCAATGCAACAGGGTTATGGAGGTATCCTCGCGTCCTGGTTCAGGTGCTGTCATTCTTGAAGTAAGACTTTAGAATGCCCTTGTGTCCACACAGACTGAAACTACTGAACATTGAATAGTGAAATGATTGCATGTTGTATTCTGTGATCCTCTCTTCGCTGTGTCCAAGTAGGAGGTGGGGGTGGGTAAGGCTAAGGGAGTAGGGAATGATGGGGTGGAGTTGGAAATATTTGTTCATATCAGTTCCCTTATGTTTCTTGTAACATGAAAAAACAATAAAAAGATATTTTTTTTAAAAGAAGGCTTTATCTTTACCTCAATGACTGAGAAACTTGGGGCCACTGTACCCCAATAAAGTTCCAGAAAAATCTGTCTTCGTCTTTATTCAAAGGGTGATTCCTCTAACAGATGTCTCACCCACATATATAATAATTTTGCCGTAGTGGTTTGGCTCATTCTAAGCCTAATGTGAAGGGCCAATCTCAGTTGTTATAACAAAAGTTATGCCTTCAATTGTCAGCTGATAGAGTGTCTTGTCTGCGGGAAGCGGGGGTGTGGGTGGGGGGTGGCACAGGAAAGGCCTGTGGCCTAGAAATGTCCAAGACAGTGGAACTCCTTTCCTGGATTTAACCTCTCTCCTGGACTACTTTAAACTTCTGACTCGCTCCCTATCTGCATTACATTAAAGAGTCTCCTATCATTACCTTCTTAATGTGATACCCGCATTGCGCTGGCAGGGTCTCATTTGAAGCATTGGTCCCCACTTACTCTGTAAGAGGTTATCCAGTCCTCTTCGGAAGGTGTCAAACCTTCCCAGAAGTGAACAAAGGGCCGGGTCCAAAAACTTGTGCAGCTGAAACTCAGCCCCAGACAGTGATACCTAAAAACCTGAACAGTTTTATGAGTCACTAACAACCACTTTGACAATACCCTGTCATTGATGGGTTTTTAGCAAATATAACTGTATATCCTCATAGGCCACTATCTCAAACCTGATATAGCTTTATCTTTATATTTGACCAATCTGCCACCAAGCCTTAGGGGTACATAATTATACATAATTGGGATCATGGGAGCCCACTGTTAAGGGTGACCTATGGCAGAAATGAATTTAATAATGTTGAATGTACGTTTAAAAATCAGACCCTGATGAATGCTTATGAATGCTTATGAACAGGTGGGCCGTGAGCCCCGGTTGAAGGCGACCAGGTGGCTGCAACAAGTGACCCTCAGGAAAGTTCCACTGGTTAGGGGGATGCCCACTAGAAGGGCTTTGAGAGCTAAGGGGCAGCATTATCAGGTTGGGGGAGATGATTCGGGGAGGGGAGCATTGCAACAAAGATTAACATGTTTTGTTAAGCTATATAGGGGGGGCAGTGGGGAGTTGGGGCGATGGGACCCAGTTAGAACGGTCCGATATGTTAAAACTTGCGGTCCCACTGCTGCACACAATACATGGTCACAGACCACAGAGATTAAAGAAGCTATAACACAACCCAGACATGGCAGACACCAGGGCAACGGTTAATGGGTGGAGAATAAAACTCCTCACATGGAATGTCCGAGGTCTTAACAACCAAGCTAAGTCAAAGAAGGTGGGGACATATATTACCAGACATCAGCCCCAAGTAGTCATGCTACAAGAAACACACGTGCTCCAGAGGGCAAACACAGAGCTCCTTCGAAGCTGGAGGCAACAACGATATTGCACCGAATATTCGACTCAGGACAGAGGAGTCCTTACACTAGTACACCCCTCCATAGGTTTGCAATTCGAGAAGAATAAAATCGACCCACAAGGTCGATATGTAATAGTGTGGGGTAGCATAGCTGGAAAGAAGGTTATACTTGTAAACACATATGGTCCCAATATTGAGTCACACTCAATCATGGTGTATAGAGAAAACGATTTTTCAGAAAACTTTAAATATGTATAATCATTCCATCAGTCATATATAGCAGTAAAAAGGTTTTCTATATGTCAATGGATCTTTCCCAACATCAGAGAATGTGCCACTTCTTCACTTCCAACAATTAAAAATCAGTCCCAAGTGTATAAATAAGAGCTGAAAAGAGAAAAGGCATTTTACATTAGATAATGCCAAAGTACTTAGAGTTTTCTAGTGCTATGTCTGCAAACCAGTGTATGGGAATTTAATGGCCACTAGGGTGCCAGCAACTAGAAAAATCTAACAACTTGTACCGATAACACACAATACATGGATTATAAAGGCGCCCTAGTGTAAGGGTCCTTTTTTCAACATCTAAAACATGTACAGACAAAAAACAGTATAATGCCAGATTTTTGACACAGTCTATGTAGAATATTCTGTACACAGATCTAAAAAAGCATGAGACCAGCTCATGCTGTATCAAGGTCGACCGACTTCATAACCATATCTTGCTCTGGTCATCTTCATCAGGACTTTGTTTTATGTAGGGTCTTTAGTCCCTGTCTGGGATAGCTGTCTTGCACCCATACGTGTGTGTTCCTATTCCTATAGGACAAGAGTCAGAGAAAAACAGAAAAAGAGGGATGGTCACACTGTGCCCTTTCCAATCTTCTACTATTATTTACTGCTATACCTCAATTATTTTCAATAGGTGTATCTAAAGATATCACTAGGCTCTATTACTGACATGGACAAATTATTTATGTCCAGAATTGTGCCTATTGTTACAAAAAACATGAAAAGGTAAGGAAGTGGAGTGAATGGGGATCAGGAAGGGGTAAATACATACACAGAGGAACTCCAAAGTCTTATCTTCCTCACCTACAGGTGTGTACTGTCTGGGATACCCTTATAGCCCATTCAAGAATCAATTATGCATAGGCTTACCGCACTGTATTGGTAGAGTGTCTGCTCAGAATGTCTAAGAGCAGGGCGCTCCTCGGCACTATGGATACTGTATGCCGCGCTGTCAACTTAAGCGCTGGCTTTTTGGAACCTATAAAAAACAAGCAAAACGGCAAAAAAAGCGGATTAGTCAGAACCCTCGTTGCTTCTGAGATGCCGTTAGTTGTATTGCAACTTAAACACCTTCAAACAGCTCTTACCCGACTTTCTTTAGTGGTAAATTAAACAGAGCATGATCGCATCTGTGTAGTGCCTCGAAGCCGTAGAAATGCTTGCGCTGCTGGTCGCCAGCACGCTGTGATGTCTATATTCAAAATAGGGCATCCGAGAAGCATGGCTAGACTCCATGCTAAGTCAGCCATCTTTGCTCTAGTGCTTTGTCAGCCATCTTAGGTCAGGCTCAGAGGGTGTCTATATTTAACTCGGAATAGCAAAAAGCAAAACTACTATTTTGTCTATGCTTTACAAATGATTGTCAAAGGCAAGGCAGCTATTTTGCCGTGTCACAAGGCTAGGTTTTTATATTCAAATTAGGGCATCCAAGAAAACGTGGCTGGACTCTATGCTTCGTCAGCCATCTTTGCTCTGGTCACTATATCAGCCATTTTAGGTCAGTCTGAGAGGCTGTCTATTCCTTACTCGTAATACACACGAGTGATGGTGAAAAGGCAAAACTGCTATTTTTTGCCATACGAGTAATTATAAAAGGGAAAAGGAAAAACAGCTATTTTTGCCGTGTCACAATGCAAGGTTTTTTCAGTAGAAGCGCGGGGAAGACAACAACATTAATTAAAAATGATGTTCAGAAAACAGTTTTTTTGAGAAACAAATACTATATATATACACGTATATATTAGTGAACTCCAACGAGAAAGAACTCTGTCTCTAAAAAACGCTATGACATTGTTGTTATTAATGGCAGTACGTATCATACGTGATTATTTCACAAGAGGAGGAAACAAAACTGTGTTGCATACTAAGCGGACCAAGGCTAAAAGTACATTAAAAAACAACAACATTTTGCTTGATGGTACATCATTATCAAAACAAGTACATTCTTACATCTGTTTTCATCATCACTCAACAACCCCTATCATTTGCATACACCCTGAATCCAGAAAAAGTGTGTGAGGACATATATCTATACAGGAATATAGGGAAGTCCGGGGGTAAGTTGTACATGTACGTTAGTCCCCTAGTTATTGGATGCTTGGAGTAAACCTCTACACTGTTGTTGTGATTTTAAGTGGTGAGAACGGCTAGTTCACTCCATTGGATAAAATCATTAAGCCCTCTCCTATGTGTATTAAGCCTGAATATCCAGTTTTGTTCTCTCCTAAAAAGTATGTTATGAAAATTGCCACCCCGTTTGGGAATATTAATTTTTTCAATTATCGTCCATTTGAATGCTTCTGGACTATGTCCTTTCATGATGAAATGGTTTACCATGGGTGCTGTTAACATTTTTGTCCTTAGGCAAGAACGATGTTCGATCATCCGTTTCTTTATAGGTCTCATGGTCATCCCTACATATTTGAGATTGCAAGGGCATTTAATCAAGTAGATAACTCCTGCAGTGTTACAGCGGGTGAGCTGTCGTTGTATCCAGGGGGTGCGAAGCCCCAGATCAATTTCTTTTGTGCGCTCCGTTTGTGAGCACATAGAGCAGGATCCACATGGTGAGTGTCCTGTGGGGGCAGTACTTTGCCAGATGTTTGCAGGGAATTTATCTCTTTTTTCTCTGAGCGTTTTTACTAGCTTGTCCCGGATATTGCTCCTCCTTTTGATGGCAAATTTGGGCTCATCCAGGTGATGTTGTCCGGTATTAAGAATCGGCCATAGATTCTTTATTTCCTTTTTAAGCTTATTCAGCATGGGAGAATAGCTCATGACTGCCATTATGTTGTCTTGCGTGGGTGGTTTAGGGAGTTGTTGCAGAGTGATACTTCTTGGAATGTTCTGGGCTCTCCTGGATGTGGAGTCAATAATCCTCTTTGGGTAGCCTCTATTAGCCAATTGTTTCTTAAGAGCTTTTCCTTGTTCTTCATAATCTGAGGTCTGTGTGCAAATTCTTCTATGTCGAAGAAATTGACCGAATGGAAGGTAATCTTTCAATGCCTGCAGATGGTAGCTGGAATATGTCAAGAGTGAATTCCTGTCGGTAACTTTCTTTTATACTCTGGAACATAATTTATCTTGTACTACCATGATGTTCAGGTCCAAAAAATTGATAGCTTTTTTGTCAAATTCTAAAGTGAATTTAAGAAAAGGATTTTGTGAATTGAGCCACGTGGGGAATATGTGTATTTTCGCTTCTGTGCCTCTGAAGATCAAGAAAACATCATCTATGTACCTCTTCCAAAGTTTTATTTGATCCAAGAAGGGATTAGAGGATGGATAGATGGCATCACATTCAAAGCATTAACAAAAAGATTCGCCAGGCTGGGTGCAAAGGTAGCCCCCATAGCAGTCCCAGATATCTGTTGATAAAAGATGTCATTACAAATGAAATAATTTCTGGTTAGAGCTATTTCAGCCAGTTGGATTATCAAACCAGGGGGAGTATTGTGTAGGTCAATGCCTGATTCCAGAAGATGTTGTACCATGGAGAGTGTAGCTTGTTGTGGTATTTTCGTATACAACGACTCTATATCCATGGTAACTAGCCATTCTGTGTCTTGATTGAAGCTAATGGTATCCAAAAGATTTAACATTGCTGTGGAGTCCTTTACATAAGCACGCATCTTCAATACTTCATCTTTAATAAAGAAATCAACAAATTGTGAGAGAGGTTCTAGGACAGACTGAATGCCCAATACTATGGGTCTGCCGGGAGGCGGGGTTATGCCTTTATGAATTTTCGGAGTGGCGTAAAACGCTGGTATTCGAGGGTGCAATGGTGTCAGAAAAGCTGCTTCTTTGGCGCTTATATATCCCTCTGCCTCTGCTTCTTCAATAATGGTGTTACTTTGATTTTGCAGTTGGTTAGTGGGATTGCCCGGGAGAATGCGGTAGCTGGTACGATCTTGTAATAACACTTGAACCATGTTGTCATAATCTGCTTTGTCCATCACAACAGTTGCTCCCCCCTTATCCGCCGGCTTTATAACGATGGTTTAATTATCTGCAAGAATTTTTAATGCTGCTATTTGTTGTTTCGTGCAATTAGAATGTGTGAAAGGGATATTTTCTTCTAGTTTGCTAATCCTCTTCAGCAGAGCTTGTTCAAAAGTCGTGGACTCAACTGTATTGGTGGTATATGGGGGATGAAATTGAGATGGTGGCTTCAAGCCTGT
This sequence comes from Ambystoma mexicanum, assembly GCF_040938575.1. Taxonomy (NCBI): domain Eukaryota; kingdom Metazoa; phylum Chordata; class Amphibia; order Caudata; family Ambystomatidae; genus Ambystoma; species Ambystoma mexicanum. The sequence continues at coordinate 382,840,052 of NC_090933.1, forward strand.
AGCATCTTGTATGCCTGGTGTGCTGTCATGGAAACATTGTTTCAATATGATCTTCCTCATGAGTTGACTGACCTCTATTCTCGTTTGGAATGGATCATAGTAAGCAGTCGGTACAAACGACAGGCCTTTTTGTAAAACCTAATCTTCTGGTTTCGTAAGTGTATATGTAGATAAATTAACCACTAGCAAGACATTGGCTGTTGCAGGCCTCTTCCTTTGCTGCGGGTGACTACCGGAGATTGGCCTTGCCACCGCTGGTTGCCTCTGTTGCCCCCTCGTTGTCCTAAAAAAGGGGCATTAGTGGGAGCTGCCATGGCCTGATTCGGATTAAATCTAACTCTGGGATTTCCTGAACTGTTAGATGACCCAGATGAAGAGCCTGATCTATTTCTGTTGTTACCTCTCTGCATATTTTGGAATCTCAGCTGCGAGGCATCTCGACTTGCCTGTATTGCGTCATCCGAATAGTAATCAACACCCACATACGGATACATTTTTTCATGGGAAAATGCTGCCAGGTCTTTTTTTAGTTTGGTCAGCTTTTTATTCAGATTAAAGTCTTTAAACTCTTTTAAAGATGTTTCTAAAGCCAGAAGTTTAACCTCGTAAATGTCCAGAGAAATCTTGAGTTTCATAGCGTCACTTTTATCATTAAGTTCTTTCATCAATTGTTCAGTGACTTTCTTGGCCGTATTGATTATAAGAATGAGCCAATCTCTGGTACGCTTATTTGCTATGTATGACCAATCTTTTCTAAATGTTAAATCGTCCAAAAGAATCTGTGGTTCTATGTGTATGATAAGACCATTCGGAGCTGCATGAGCTCTTAAATATTCAATCATTAATGCCCCGAGTAATTCTGTACGGATTATTTTCTTTCTAATGATTTCCATCTCATTCCATTCATCTGAATTTGGGATGACATGGATGGCTAAGTCTGCACTCAGCAGTGATGGGTTTGATAAAATACCTTCAACTAGTTCTTCCGCAAATGCAAGATAGTTATTTTCAGTCATCCTTGTATATATGTGGGAGCCAGTGAATGGCCTGCAGAGTAACAAGATAAATTAAATACGGACTTTGTGTAAGTCAATAGAAAAACTAGTGGCTAGGGAGCAGTTCCTATATGCACTACAAACAAAACAAGACAAAACACTGAAGCAATTTCTTTAGTCTGCTTCTTACAAATGAGGACTTCCAGGTGATGACACCTGGGTCCTAAGAGTGAATAAATCCAACCCAACAACCCTGAGGTTGTGCGAAAAACACTACAACACTAAGGGTATATCTACTTGGACCTGTAACAAGGTCTAATTTCAATTCCTACCGAGAATTACAAAATCATAATCACACTCAATCACGGTCTTTAGAGAAAACGATTTTCAGAACACATTTAATATGTATAATCATTCCATCAGTCATATATAGCAGTAAAAAAGTTTTCTATATGTCAATGGATCTTTCCCAACATCAGAGAATGTGCCAATTCTTCACTTCCAACAATTAAAAATCAGTCCCAAGTGTATAATTAAGAGCTGAAAAGACACAAGGGCCCTCATTACGACCCAGGTGTTGGACCATGGTGCCAATAGCACCATGGTCCATGCCGGTAACTTATCGACTCCGCCATGGCGGAATGGGGAATTACCACCCCATTCCGAGGTTGGCGGGGTGGTAATTCCCCATGCCGCCATGGCCCTTCCCCATTCCCATTTTTGCCCCATAGGGCTCAATGGGACTAGGGAAGGCGCTAATTACGGCACCGTAGGTTACGGTGCCGTAATTAGCTCCTAGGTCCCTTTGCGAGTTGGTTTTTTAACGCCTGCTAAAAGCAGACGTTAAAGTGCCACCCGCAAAGGGACCTCATAATCAAGCGTTAAGGGTTTAACGGCGCCACCACCTTTAACGGTGCCGTTAACCCCTTAACGCATGGGTTGTAAGGAGGGCCAAGGCATTTTACATTAGATAATGCCAAGGTACTTAGAGTTTTCTAGTGCTATGTCTGCAAACCAGTGTATGGGAATTTAATGGCCACCAGGGTGCCAGCAACTAGAAAAATCTAACAACTTGTACCGATAACACACAATACATGGATTATAAAGGCGCCCTGGTGTAAGGGTCCTTTTTTCAACATCTAAAACATGTACAGACAAAAAACAGTATAATGCCAGATTTTTAACACAGTCTATGTAAAAAATTCTGTACACAGATCTAAAAAAGCATGAGACCAGCTCATGCTGTATCAAGGTCGACCGGTTTCATAACCATATCTTGCTCTGGTCATCTTCATCAGGACTTTGTTTTATGTAGGGTCTTTAGTCCCTGTCTGGGATAGCTGTCTTGCACCCATATGTGTGTGTTCCTATTCCTATAGGACAAGAGTCAGAGAAAAACAGAAAAAGAGGGATGGTCACACTGTGCCCTTTCCAATCGCCTACTATTATTTACTGCTATACCTCAATTATTTTCAATAGGTGTATCTAAAGATATCACTAGGCTCTATTAATGACATGGACACATTATTTATGTCCAAAATTGTGCCTATTGTTACAAATGACATGAAAAGGTAAGGAAGTGGAGTGAATGGGGGATCAGGAAGGGGTAAATACGTACACAGAGGAACTCCAAAGCCTTATCTTCCTCACCTACTGGTGTGTACTGTCTGGGATAACCTTATAGCCCATGCAAGAATCAATTATGCATAGGCTTACCACACTGTATTGGTAGAGTGTCTGCTTAGAATGTCTAAGAGCAGGGTGCTCCCTGGCGCTATGGATACTGTATGCCGCGCTGTCAACTTAAGTGCTGGCTTTTTGGAACCTATAAAAAACAAGCAAAACGGCAAAAAATGCGGATTAGTCGGAACCCTCGTTGCTTCTGAGATGCCGTTAGTTTTATTGCAACTAACACTTTCAAACAGCTCTTACCCGACTTTCTTAAGTGGTAAATTAAACAGAGCATGATCGCATCTGTGTGGTGCCTCGAAGCCGTAGAAATGCTTCTGCTGCTGGTCGCCAGCCCGCTGTGATGTCTATATTCAAAATAGGGCATCCGAGAAGCACGGCGAGACTCTATGCTAAGTCAGCCATCTTTGCTCTAGTTGCTTTGTCAGCCATCTTAGGTCAGGCGCAGAGGGTGTCTATATTTAACTCGGAATAGCAAAAAGCGAAACTACTATTTTGTCTATGCTTTACGAATGATTGTCAAAGGCAAGGCATCTATTTTTCCATGTCACAAGGCTAGGTTTTTATATTCAAATTAGGGCATCCAAGAAAACGCGGCTGGACTCTATGCTTCACCAGCCATCTTTGCTCTGGTCACTATATCAGCCATCTTAGGTCAGTCTGAGAGGCTGTCTATTCCTTACTCGTAATGCACACGAGTGATGGTGAAAAGGCAAAACTGCTATTTTTTGCCGTACGAGTAATTATAAAAGGGAAAAGGAAAAACAGCTATTTTTGCCGTGTCACAATGCAAGGTTTTTTCAGTAGCAGCGCGGGGAAGACAACAACATTAATTAAAAATGATGTCCAGAAAACGTTTTTTTTTAGAAACAAATACTATATATATACACGTATATATTAGTGAACTCCCACGAGAAAGAACTCTGTCTCTAAAAAACGCTGACATTGTTGTTATTAATGGCAGTATGTATCATACATGATTATTTCACAAGAGGAGGAAACAAAACTGTGTTGCATACTAAGCGAACCAAGGCTAAAAGTACATTAAAAAACAACAACATTTTGCTTGATGGTACATCATTATCAAAACAAGTGCATTCTTACATTGTATTTTTTCATCATCTGTTTTCATCATCACTCAACAACCCCTATCATTTGTGTACACCCTGAATCCAGAAAAAGTGTGTGAGGACATATATCTATACAGGAATATAGGGATGTCCGGGGGTAAGTTGTACATGTACGTTAGTCCCCTAGTTATTGGATGCTTGGAGTAAACCTCTACACTGTTGTCGTGATTTTAAGTGGGGAGAACGGCTAGTTCATTCCATTGGTATTAAGCCTGAATATCCAGTTTTTTTCTCTCCTAAAAAGTATGTTATGAAAATTGCCACCCCGTTTGGGAATATTAATTTTTCAATTATCGTCCATTTGAATGCTTCTGGACTATGTCCTTTCATGATGAAATGGTTTACCATGGGTGCTGTCAACTTTTTTGTCCTTAGGCAAGAACGATGTTCGATCATCCGTTTCTTTATAGGTTTCATGGTCATCCCTACATATTTGAGATTACAAGGGCATTTAATCAAGTAGGTAACTCCTGCAGTGTTACAGTTGGTGAGCTGTCGTTGTATCCAGGGGGTGCGAAGCCCCAGATCAATTTCTTTTGTGCGCTCCGTTTGTGAGCACACAGAGCAGGATCCACATGGTGAGTGTCCTGTGGGGGCAGTACTTTGCCAGATGGTTGCAGGGCATTTATCTCTTTTTTCTCTGAGCGTTTTTACTAGCTTGTCCCGGATATTGCTCCTCCTTTTGATGGCAAATTTCAGCTCATCCAGGTGATGTTGTCTGGTATTAAAAATCGGCCATAGATTATTTCCTTTTTAAGCTTATTCAGCATGGGAGAATAGCTCATGAGTGCCATTATGTTGTCTTGCGTGGGTGGTTTAGGGTGTTGTTGCAGAGTGATACTTTTTGGAATGTTTTGGGCTCTCCTGTATGTGGAGTCGATCATCCTCTTTGGGTAGCCTCTATTAGCCAATTGTTTCTTAACCCTTTAAGTGCCATGGGTATTTCTCCCCAGTGCCAGGGCCTTTTTTGGTGATTTTGGTATGTGGCCATTCAATGACTTGTAACTTTTTTGTAACATGGGATATCTCGGCTAAATTTGGCTCCTTTTTTTTCCCACATGTAGGCGGTCGTAACGCCACCCAGGAATCCCAGGTTGCTGTAGGGGGGTGAGAGAGAATAAGGAAAAAGTGCGAAAAATTTGGGTTTTTTCAAAAAATGCCAATAAAATGATGTACAAAGAAGCCTGTGGTTTTTTCCTTGTAAGAGCTAGGAACAAATGGTTTGCTGTGCTGAGTTCCCCAATGTTGTGGCTTTCAGGAACAGGTTGAGCGGAAATGGAAAAAAAATATTTTGATGTGGTTATCAACTGTTTTGTGAGAGGTAGGCGATTTTTGCCATTTTTGCCAATTGGACATGCATGGACGGAATGGAAGAAAAGGGCAGGAAAGCCAAATTGGAGGACAGAAAGGCATATATTTCAGAAAAGTAGACAAAATTCCAAGTTCAGGAAGGGGTGATTTGCATAGGTCAGGCAACAACTAGGTAGGGGAAACTGCCATCGAATGGGGGAAAAGCGGGAAAATGACTGAAAAAAAGGTATGTGTTGGACATGGTTGGCTTGGTACGGCAATGGCTTCTATGAATTTTGAGAAAAGCAATGCTCCGCTACATTCCCTGACTCTTGCAGTTAGGAGAGCATACAATTTTTGTAGTGTTTTTACAAAACAAGCAATACCACAAGCCAAACACTGAGCCATGGTACACAAGAGTTTTACACTCATGGCCTGACCAGACGCACTTAGCATGTGTAAATTGGGAAAACCAATGTGGTGAGGAATGGCAGCCATACATTTTTTGAAAGAGCACAGGCAGACCTTTTCAAGGGTAGGTGACTTGTGCAGGTTACAAAAGTGTATGGTGGCTAAAGCAGCGACTAAATGTAGGTCACATTTGGGAAAAGAAAGGGTTGTGAGACAAAGGGCACCAGCAAATGGGTCAAAACATTATGAAAACCACACAAACACAACACATGGCCTACCGTCCTGCGTTCCTACAGGTGTCCCGATGAAAACGGTACCCCACATGTGTGGGTGCACCTACCTGGCCGCCAAGGGGAAAGCCTAAAACACAAGTAACCCCAAGTCTGTTTTCAGAGCGAAATCTCAGACATTCTGCTGACCGGCACAACGTACAGATATGGGCCTTGGGTGTCCAAGCCACCAAGGAAAACAGGGAACCCCATGCATTTCCAAAAAGAGGACACCCGTGGTAATACGCAGAGGTATGATTTGCGCACATCGCCCCATATTTTATTACCCAGACAGCCCCGCAAAGTCCGAAATGTGGGGAAAAAAATGCTTTTTCCGCACATTTCGCTCGACGCACCCATCGAAACACGCCCCCAACAACACATGGCCTACCGTCACGCGTTCCCACAGGTGTCCCGATGAAAACGGTACCTCACATGTGTGGGTGAACCTACCTGGCCGCCAAGGGGAAAGCCTAAAACACAAGTAACCCCAAGTCTGTTTTCAGAGCGAAATCTCAGACATTCTGCCGACCGGCACAACGTACAGATATGGGCCTCGGGTGTCCAACCCACCAAGGAAAACAGGGAACCCCATGCATTTCCGAAAAGAGGACACCCGTGGGAATCCGCAGAGGTATGATTTGCGCACATCGCCCCAGAATGTATTACCCAGACAGCCCTGCAAAGTCCGAAATGTGGGGAAAAAAACGCTTTTTCCGCACATTTCGCTCGACGCACCCATCAAAACACACCCCCAACAACACATGGCCTACCGTCACGCGTTCCCACAGGTGTCCCAATGAAAATGGTACCTCACATGTGTGGGTGCACCTACCTGGCCGCCAAGGGGAAAGCCTAAAACACAAGTAACCCCAAGTCTGTTTTCAGAGCGAAATCTCAGACATTCTGCCGACTGGCACAATGTACAGAAATGGCCCTCGGGTGTCCAAGCCACTGAGGAAAACAGGGAACCCCATGCATTTCCAAAAAGAGAACACCCGTGGGAATACGCAGAGGTATGATTTGCGCACATCGCCACAGATTTTATTACCCAGATAGCCCCGCAAAGTCCGAAATGTCGGGAAAGAAACGCCTTTTCCGCACATTTCGCTCGACGCACCCATCGAAACACGCCCCCAACAACACATGGCCTACCGTCACGCATTCCCACAGGTGTCCCGATGAAAACGGTACCTCACATGTGTGGGTGCACCTACCTAGCAGCCAAGGGGAAAGCCTAAAACACAAGTAACCCCAAGTCTGTTTTTAGAGCGAAATCTCAGACATTCTGCCGACCGGCACAACGTACAGATATGGGCCTCGGGTGTCCAAGCCACCGAGGAAAACAGGGAACCCCATGCATTTCCGAAAAGAGGACACCCGTGGGAATACGCAGAGGTATGATTTGCGCACATCCCCCCAGATTTTATTACCCAGACAGCCCCGCAAAGTCCGAAATGTCGGGAAAAAAACACCTTTTCCGCACATTTCGCTCGACGCACCCATCGAAACATGCCCCCAACAACACATGGCCTACCGTCACACGTTCCCACAGGTGTCCTGATGAAAACGGTATCTCACATGTGTGGGTGCACCTACCTGGCCGCCAAGGGGAAAGCCTAAAACACAAATAACCCCAAGTCTGTTTTCAGAGCGAAATCTCAGACATTCTGCCGACCGGCACAACGTACAGATATGGGCCTCGGGTGTCCAAGCCACCCAGGAAAACAGGGAACCCCATGCATTTCCGAAAAGAGGACACCCGTGGGAATCCGCAGAGGTATGATTTGCGCACATCGCCCCAGAATGTATTACCCAGACAGCCCTGCAAAGTCCGAAATGTGGGGAAAAAAAATGCTTTTTCCGCACATTTCGCTCGACGCAGCCATCGAAACACGCCCCCAACAACACATGGCCTACCCTCACGCATTTCAACAGGTGTCCCGATGAAAACGGTACCTCACATGTGTGGGTGCACCTACCTGGCCGCGAAGGGGGAACCCTAAAACACAAGTAACCCCAAGTCTGTTTTCAGAGCGAAATTTCAGACATTCTGCCGACCGGCACAACGCACAGATTTGGCCCTCGGGTGTCCAAGCCACCGAGGAAAACAGGGAAACCCATGCATTTCCAAAAAGAGGACACCCGTGGGAATCCGCAGAGGTATGATTTGCGCACATCGCCCCAGAATTTTCTACCCAGACAGCCCCGCAAAGTCCGAAATGTCGGGAAAAAAACACTTTTTCCGCACATTTCACTTGACGCACCCATCGAAACACACCCCAAACAACACATGGCCTACCGTCACGCGTTCCCACAGGTGTTCCGAGGAAAACGGTACCTCACATGTGTGGGTGCACCTACCTGGCCACCAAGGGGAAAGCCTAAAACACAAGTAACCCCAAGTCTGTTTTCACGGGAAACTCTCAGACATTCTGCCGACCGGCACAACGTACAGATCTGGGCCTCGAGTGTCCAAGCCACCAAGGAAAACAATGAACCCCATGCATTTCCGAAAAGAGGACACCCGTGGGAATCCGCAGCGGTATGATTTGCGCACATCGTCCCAGAATTTATTACCCAGACAGCCCTGCACAGTCCGAAATGTGGGGAAAAAACGCTTTTTCTGCACATTTCGCTCGACGCACCCATCGAAACACGCCCCCAACAACACATGGCCTACCGTACCGCGTTCCCACAGGTGTCCCGATGAAAACGGTACCCCATATGTGTGGGTGCACCTACCTGGCCACCAAGGGGAAAGCCTAAAACACAAGTAACCCCAAGTCTGTTTTCAGAGCGAAATCTCAGACATTCTGCCGACCGGCACAACGTACAGATATGGCCCTCGGGTGTCCAAGCCACTGAGGAAAACAGGGAACCCCATGCATTTTCGAAAAGAGGACACCCGTGGGAATCCGCAGAGGTATGATTTGCGCACATCGCCCCAGAATTTTTTACCCAGACAACCCTGCAAAGTCCGAAATGTCAGGAAAAAAACACTTTTTCCGCACATTTCACTCGACGCACCCATCAAAACACACCCCCAACAGCACATGGCCTACCGTCACGCGTTCCCACAGGTGTCCCGATGAAAACGGTACCTCACATGTGTGGGTGCACCTACCCGGCGGCCAAGGGGAAAGCCTAAAACACAAGTAACCCCAAGTCTGTTTTTCAGAGCGAAATCTCAGACATTCTGCCGACCGGCACAACGTACAGATATGGGCCTCGGGTGTCCAAGCCACCGAGGAAAACAGGGAACCCCATGCATTTCCGAAAAGAGGACACCCGTGGGAATACACAGAGGTATGATTTGCGCACATCCCCCCAGATTTTATTACCCAGACAGTCCCGCAAAGTCCGAAATGTCGGGAAAAAAATGCCTTTTCCGCACATTTTGCTCGACGCACCCATCGAAACATGCCCCCAACAACACATGGCCTACCGTCACGCGTTCCCACAGGTGTCCCGATGAAAATGGTACCTCACATGTGTGGGTGCACCTACCTGGCCGCCAAGAGGAAAGCCTAAAACACAAGTAACCCCAAGTCTGTTTTCAGAGGGAAATCTCAGACATTCTGCCGACCGGCACAACGTACAGATATGGGCCTCGGTGTCCAAGCCACCGAGGAAAACAGGGAACCCCATGCATTTCCGAAAAGAGGACACCCGTGGGAATCCGCAGAGGTATGATCTGCGCACATCGCCCCAGAATTTATTACCCAGACAGCCCTGCAAAGTCCGAAATGTGTGGAAAAAAAATGCTTTTTCCGCACATTTCGCTCGACGCACCCATCGAAACAAGCCCCCAATAACACATGGCCTACCGTCACGCGTTCCCACAGGTGTCCCGATGAAAACGGTACATCACATGTGTGGGTGCACCTACCTGGCCGCCAAGGGGAAAGCCTAAAACACAAGTAACCCCAAGTCTGTTTTCAGAGCGAAATCTCAGACATTCTGCCGACCGGCACAACGTACAGATATGGGCCTCGGGTGTCCAAGTCACCGAGGAAAACAGGGAACCCCATGCATTTCCGAAAAGAGGACACCCGTGGGAATCCGCAGAGGTATGATTTGCGCACATCGCCCCAGAATTTATTACCCAGACAGCCCTGCACAGTCCGAAATGTGGGGAAAAAACGCTTTTTCTGCACATTTCGCTCGTCGCACCCATCGAAACACGCCCCCAACAACACATGGCCTACCGTACCGCGTTCCCACAGGTGTCCCGATGAAAACTGTACCCCACATGTGTGGGTGCACCTACCTGGCCTCCAAGGGGAAAGCCTAAAACACAAGTAACCCCAAGTCTGTTTTCAGAGCGAAATCTCAGACATTCTGCCGACCGGCACAACGTACAGATATGGCCCTCGGGTGTCCAAGCCACCGAGGAAAACAGGGAACCCCATGCATTTTCGAAAAGAGGACACCCGTGGGAATCAGCAGAGGTATGATTTGCGCACATCGCCCCAGAATTTTTTACCCAGACAACCCCGCAAAGTCTGAAATGTCGGGAAAAAAACACTTTTTCCGCACATTTCGCTCGACGCACCCATCAAAACACGCCCCCAACACCACATGGCCTACCGTCAAGCGTTCCCACAGGTGTCCCGATGAAAACAGTACCTCATATGTGTGGGTGCACCAACCTGGCGGCCAAGGTAAAGCCGAAAACACAAGTAACCCCAAGTCTGTTTTCATGGCGAAATCTCAGACATTCTGCCGACCGGCACAACGTACAGATATGGGCCTCGGGTGTCCAAGCCACCGAGGAAAACAGGGAAACCCATGCATTTACGAAAAGAGGACAACCGTGGGAATCCGCATAGGTATGATTTGCGCACATCGCCCCAGAATTTTTTACCCAGACAGCCCCGCAAAGTCCGAAATGTCGGGAAAAAAACACTTTTTCCGCACATTTCACTCGACGCACCCATTGAAACATGCCCCCAACAACACATGGCCTACCGTCACGCGTTCCCACAGGTGTCCCGATGAAAACGGTACCTCACATGTGTGGGTGCACTTACCTAGCAGCCAAGGGGAAAGCCTAAAACACAAGTAACCCCAAGTCTGTTTTCAGAGCGAAATCTCAGACATTCTGCCGACCGGCACAACGTACAGATATGGGCCTCGGCTGTCCAAGCCACCCAGGAAAACAGGGAACCCCATGCATTTCCGAAAAGAGGACACCCGTGGGAATACGCAGAGGTGTGATTTGCGCACATCCCCCCAGATTTTATTACCCAGACAGCCCCGCAAAGTCCGATATGTCAGGAAAAAAACGCCTTTTCCGCACATTTCGCTCGACGCACCCACCGAAACATGCCCCCAACAACACATGGCCTACCGTCACGCGTTCCCACAGGTGTCCCAATGAAAACGGTACCTCACGTGTGTGGGTGCACCTACCTGGCCGCCAAGGGGAAAGCCTAAAACACAAGTAACCCCAAGTCTCTTTTCATGGCGAAATCTCAGACATTCTGCCGACCGGCACAACGTACAGATATGGGCCTCGGGTGTCCAAGCCACCGAGGAAAACAGGGAAACCCATGAATTTCCGAAAAGAGGACACCCGTGGCAATCCACATAGGTATGATTTGTGTACATCGCCAGAGAATTTTTTACCCACACAGCCCCGCAAAGTCCGAAATGTCGGGAAAAAAACACTTTTTCTGCACATTTCGCTCGACTCACCCATCGAAACATGCCCCCAACAACACATGGCCTACCGTCACACGTTCCCACAGGTGTCCCGATGAAAACGGTACCTCACATGTGTGGGTGCACCTACCTAGCCGCCAAGGGGAAAGCCTAAAACACAAGTAACCCCAAGTCTGTTTTCAGAGCGAAATCTCAGACATTCTGCCGACCGGCACAACGTACAGATATGGGTCTCGGGTGTCCAAGCCACCCAGGAAAACAGGGACCCCCATGCATTTCCGAAAAGAGGACACCCGTGGGAATACGCAAAGGTATGATTTGCGCACATCCCCCCAGATTTTATTACCCAGACAGCCCGCAAAGTCCAAAATGTCGGGAAAAAAACGCCTTTTCCGCACATTTCGCTCGACGCACCCATCGAAACATGCCCCCAACAACACATGGCCTACCGTCACGCGTTCCCACAGGTTTCCCGATGAAAACGGTAACTCACATGTGTGGGTGCACCTACCTAGCCGCCAAGGGGAAAGCCTAAAACACAAGTAACCCCAAGTCTGTTTTCAGAGGGAAATCTCAGACATTCTGCCGACCGGCACAACGTACAGATATGGGGCTCGGGTGTCCAAGCCACCAAGGAAAACAGGGAACCCCATGCATTTCCGAAAAGAGGACACCCGTGGGAATCCGCAGAGGTATGATTTGCGCACATCGCCCCAGAATTTTTTACCCAGACAGCCCGCAAAGTCCGAAATGTCAGGAAAAAAACACTTTTTCTGCACATTTTGCTCGACGCACCCATCGAAACATGCCCCCAACAACACATGGCCTACGGTCACGCATTCCCACAGGTGTCCCGATGAAAACAGTACCTCACATGTGTGGGTGCACCTACCTGGCCGCCAAGGGGAAAGCCTAAAACACAAGTAACCCCAAGTCTGTTTTCAGAGCGAAATCTCAGACATTCTGCCGACCGGCACAACGTACAGATATGGGCCTCGGGTGTCCAAGCCACTGAGGAAAACAGGGAACCCCATGCATTTCCGAAAAGAGAACACCCGTGGGAATATGCAGAGGTATGATTTGCGCACATCCCCCCAGATTTTATTACCCAGACAGTCCCGCAAAGTCCGAAATGTCGGGAAAAAATGCCTTTTCCGCACATTTTGCTCGACGCACCCATCGAAACATGCCCCCAACAACACATGGCCTACCGTCACACGTTCCCACAGGTGTCCCAATGAAAACGGTACCTCACATGTGTGGGTGCACCTACCTGGCCGCCAAGGGGAAAGCCTAAAACACAAGTAACCCCAAGTCTGTTTTCAGAGGGAAATCTCAGACATTCTGCCGACCGGCACAACGTACAGATATGGGCCTCGGGTGTCCAAGCCACCGAGGAAAACAGGGAACCCCAAACATTTCCGAAAAGAGGACACCCGTGGGAATCCGCAGAGGTATGATTTGCGCACATCGCCCCAGAATTTATTACCCAGACAGCCCTGCAAAGTCCGAAATGTGGGGAAAAAAAATGCTTTTTCCGCACATTTCACTCGACGCACCCATCGAAACACGCCCCCAACAACACATGGCCTACCGTCACGCGTTCCCACAGGTGTCCCGATGAAAACGGTACCTCACATGTGTGGGTGCACCTACCTGGCCGCCAAGGGGAAAGCCTAAAACACAAGTAACCCCAAGTCTGTTTTCAGAGAGAAATCTCAGACATTCTGCCGACCGGCACAACATACAGATATGGCCCTCGGGTGTCCAAGCCACCGAGGAAAACAGGGAACCCCATGCATTTCCAAAAAGAGGACACCCGTGGGAATCCGCAGAAGTATGATTTGCGCACATCGCCCCAAAATTTATTACCCAGACAGCCCTGCAAAGTCCGAAATGTGGGGAAAAAAACGCCTTTTCCGCACATTTCGCTCGACGCACCCATCGAAACACACCCCCAACAACACATGGCCTACCGTCACGCGTTCCCACAGGTGTCCCGATGAAAACGGTACCCCACATGTGTGGGTGCACCTACCTGGCCGCCAAGGGGAAAGCCTAAAACACAAGTAACCCCCTAGTCTGTTTTCACAGGAAAATCTCAGACATTCTGCCGACCGGCACAACGTACAGATATGGCCCTCGGGTGTCCAAGCCACCGAGGAAAACAGGGAACCCCATGCATTTTCGAAAAGAGGACACCCGTGGGAATCCGCAGAGGTATGAATTGCGCACATCGCCCCAGAATTTTTTACCCAAACAACCCCGCAAAGTCCGAAATGTCGGGAAAAAAACACTTTTTCCGCACATTTCGCTCGACGCACCCATCAAAACACGCCCCCAACAACACATGGCCTACTGTCACGCGTTCCCACAGGTGGCCCGATGAAAACGGTACCTCACATGTCTGGGTGCACCTACCTGGCGGCCAAGGGGAAAGCCTAAAACACAAGTAACCCCAAGTCTGTTTTCATGGCGAAATCTCAGACATTCTGCCGACCGGCACAACGTACAGATATGGGCCTCGGGTGTCCAAGCCACCGAGGAAAACAGGGAACCCCATGCATTTCCGAAAAGAGGACACCCGTGGGAATCCGCAGAGGTATGATTTGCGCACATCACCCCAGAATTTTTTACCCAGACAGCCCCGCAAAGTCCGAAATGTCGGGAAAAAAACACTTTTTCCGCACATTTCACTCGACGCACCCATCGAAACACGCCCCCAACAACACATGGCCTACCGTCCTGCGTTCCCACAGGTGTCCCGATGAAAACAGTACCTCACATGCGTGGGTGCACCTACCTGGCTGGCAAGGGGCAAGCCGAAAACGCAAGCAACCCCCAGTCTGTTTGCAGAGGGGAATCTCAGCCATTCTGCCGAACGGCACAACTTACAGATATGGGCCTCGGGTGTCCAAGCCACCAAGGAAAACAGGGAACCCCATGCATTTCCGAAAAGAGGACACCCGTGGGTATCCGCAGAGATATGATTGGCGCACATCGCCCCAGATTTTATTACCCAGACAGCCCCGCAAAGTCCAAAAAGTCGGGAAAAAAAATGCTTTTTCCGCACATTTCGCTCGACGCACCCATGGAAACACGCCCCCAACAACACATGGCCTACCGTCCCGTGTTTCCACAGGTGTCCCGATGAAAATGGTACCTCACATGTGTGGGTGCACCTACTTGGCCGCCAAGGGGAAAGCCTAAAACACAAGTAACCCCAAGTCTGTTTTCAGAGCAAAATCTCAGACATTCTGCCGACCGGCACAACGTACAGATGTGGGCCTCGGGTGTCCGAGCCACCAAGGAAAACAGGGAACCCCATGCATTTCCGAAAAGAGGACACCCATGGGAATCCGCAGAGGTATGATTTGCGCACATCACCCCAGAATTTATTACCCAAATTGAACAAATTGTGCTGTGGCGAAAGGCTTGGGGTTACCAGCGGGTTACCCTTTTCCTTTTGCGCCCCCGGTAGGTGCACCCACACATGCGAGGTACCTTTTTCGTCGGGACACCTGTGGGAACACAAGAAGGTATGACATCTGCTGTTGGCGACGTGTTTCGGTGAGTGGACACAGGGAAATGTCTCTGAAATTGGCCGGAAATGAAGACAATTCTCAGACATTTCGCTCTGGCCACCTACCGAAACACAGCGCCAACAACACGTGGCCTACCTTTCCGCGTCCCCACACGTATCCCGATGAAAACGGTACCTCACATGTGTGGGTGCACCTACCGGGGGCGCAAAAGGAAAAGGGTAACCGACTGGGAACCCCAAGCCATTCGCCACTGCCCATTTTGTTCAAGTGGGCAACCTACAGATTTGGGCCTAGGGTGTCGAAGCCAGCAAGGGAAACAGGGAACCCCATGCATTTCCCAAAAGAGCACACCCGTGGGAATCCACTCAGCCCCCCCTAAAATAGCACCATGGTCCATGCCGGTAACTTACCGACTCCGCCATGGCGGAATGGGGAATTACCACCCCATTCCGAGGTTGGCGGGGCGGTAATTCCCCATGCCGCCATGGCCCTTCCCCATTCCCATTTTTGCCCCATAGGGCTCACTGGGACTGGGGAAGGCGCTAATTACGGCACCGTAAATTACGGTGCCGTAATTAGCTCCTAGGTCCCTTTGCGGGTTGGTTTTTTAATGCCTGCTAAAAGCAGGCGTTAAAGTGCCACCCGCAAAGGGACCTCGTAATCAAGCGTTAAGGGTTTAACGGCGCCGCCTCCTTTAACGGCGCCGTTAACCCCTTAACGCCTGGGTTGTAATGAGGGCCAAGGCATTTTACATTAGATAATGCCAAAGTACTTCGAGTTTTCTAGTGCTATGTCTGCAAACCAGTGTATGGGAATTTAATGGCCACTAGGGTGCCAGCAACTAGAAAGATCTAACAACTTGTACCGATAACACACAATATATGGATTATAAAGGCGCCCTAGTGTAAGGGTCCTTTTTTCAACATCTAAAACATGTATAGACAAAAAACAGTATAATGCCAGATTTTTAACACAGTCTATGTAAAAAATTCTGTACACAGATCTAAAAAAGCATGAGACCAGCTCATGCTGTATCAAGGTCGACCGGTTTCATAACCACATCTTCTCTGGTCATCTTCATCAGGACTTTGTTTTATGTAGGGTCTTTACTCCCTGTCTGTGATAGCTGTCTTGCACCCATACGTGTGTGTTCCTATTCCTATAGGACAAGAGTCAGAGAAAAACAGAAAAAGAGGGATGGTCACACTGTGCCCTTTCCAATCTTCTACTATTATTTACTGCTATACCTCAATTATTTTCAATTGGTGTATCTAAAGATATCACTAGGCTCTATTACTGACATGGTCAAATTATTTATGTCCAAAATTGTGCCTATTGTTACAAATGACATGAAAAGCTAAGGAAGTGGAGTGAATGGGGGATCAGGAAGGGGTAAATACGTACACAGAGGAACTCCAAAGCCTTATCTTCCTCACCTACAGGTGTGTACTGTCTGGGATAACCTTATAGCCCATGCAAGAATCAATTATGCATAGGTTTACCGCACTGTATTGGTAGAGTGTCTGCTCAGAATGTCTAAGAGCAGGGTGCTCCCTGGTGCTATGGATACTGTATGCCGCGCTGTCTACTTAAGTGCTGGCTTTTTGGAACCTATAAAAAAACAAGCAAAAAGGCAAAAACGCAGATTAGTCGGAACCCTCGTTGCTTCTGAGATGCCGTTAGTTGTATTGCAACTTAAACACCTTCAAACAGCTCTTACCTGACTTTCTTTAGTGGTAAATTAAACAGAGCATGATCACATCTGTGTGGTGCCTGGAAGCCGCAGAAATGCTTCCGCTGCTGATCGCCAGTCCGCTGTGATGTCTATATTCAAAATAGGGCATCCGAGAAGCATATCAGCTCATAACCCCACCTCCCGGCAGACCCATAGTATCCGGCATTCAGTCTGTCCTAGAACCTCTCTCACAATTTGTTGATTTCTTTATTAAAGATGAAGTATTGAAGATGCGTGCTTATGTAAAGGACTCCACAGCAATGTTAAATCTTTTGGATACCATTAGCTTTAATCAAGACACAGAATGGCTAGTTACCATGGATATAGAGTCGTTGTATACGAAAATACCACAACAAGCTACACTCTCCATGGTACAACATCTTCTGGAATCAGGCATTGACCTACACATTACTCCCCCTGGTTTGATAATCCAACTGGCTGAAATAGCTCTAACCAGAAATTATTTCATTTGTAATGACATCTTTTATCAACAGATATTTGGGACTGCTATGGGGGCTACCTTTGCCCCCAGCCTGGCAAATCTTTTTGTTAATGCTTTTGAATGTGATGCCATCTATCCATCCTCTAATCCCTTCTTGGATCAAATAAAACTTTGGAAGAGGTACATAGACGATGTTTTCTTGATCTTCAGAGGCACAGAAGCGGAAATACACATATTCCACACGTGGCTCAATTCACAAAATCCTTTTCTTAAATTCACTTTAGAATTTGACAAAAAAAGCTATCCATTTTTTGGACCTGAACATTATGTTCCAGAGTATAAAACAAAGTTACCGACAGGAATTCACTCTTGACATATTCCAGCTACCATCCGCAGGCATTGAAAGATAACCTTCCATTCAGTCAATTTCTTCGACATAGAAGAATTTGCACACAGACCTCACATTATGAAGAACAAAGAAAAGCTCTTAAGAAACAATTGGCTAATAGAGGCTAACCAAAGAGGATTATCGACTCCACATACAGGAGAGCCTGAAACATTCCAAGAAGTATCACTCTGCAACAACACCCTAAACCACACACGCAAGACAACATAATGGCAGTCATGAGCTATTCTCCCATGCTGAATAAGCTTGAAAAGGAAATAAAGATTCTATGGCCGATTCTTAATACCGGACAACATCACCTGGATGAGCCGAAATTTGCCATCAAAAGGAGGAGCAATATTCGGGACAAGCTAGTAAAAACGCTCAGAGAAAAAAGAGATAAATGCCCTGCAACCATCTGGCAAAGTACTGCCTCCACAGGACACTCACCATGTGGATCCTGCTCTATGTGCTCACAAACAGAGCGCACAAAAGAAATTGACCTGGGGCTTCGCACCCCCTGGATACAACGACAGCTCACCAACTGTAACACTGCAGGAGTTGCCTACTTGATTAAATGCCCTTGTAATCTCAAATATGTAGAGATGACCATGAGACCTATAAAGAAACAGATGGTCGAACATCGTTCTTGCCTAAGGACAAAAAAGTTGACAGCACCCATGGTAAACCATTTCATCATGAAAGGACATAGTCCGGAAGCATACAAATGGACGATAATTGAAAAAATTAATATTCCCAAACGGGGTGGCAATTTTCATAACATACTTTTTAGGAGAGAACAAAACTGGATATTCAGGCTTAATACACATAGGAGAGGGCTTAATGAATTTATCCAATGGAATGAACTAGCCGTTCTCCCCACTTAAAATCACGACAACAGTGTAGAGGTTTACTCCAAGCATCCAATAACTAGGGGACTAACGTTCATGTACAACTTACCCCCGGACTTCCCTACATTCCTGTATAGATATATGTCCTCACACACTTTTTCTGGATTCAGGGTGTATACAAATGATAGGGGTTGTTGAGTGATGATGGAAACAGATGATGAAAAAATACAATGTAAGAATGTACTTGTTTTGATAATGATGTACCATCAAGCAAAATGTTGTTGTTTTTTAATGTACTTTTAGCCTTGGTTCGCTTAGTATGCAACACAGTTTTGTTTCCTCCTCCTGTGAAATAATCACGTATGATACGTACTGCCATTAATAAAAACAATGTCATAGCGTTTTTTAGAGACAGAGTTCTTTCTCATGGGAGTTCACTAATATATACGTGTATATATATAGTATTTGTTTCTCAAAAAAAACATTTTCTGAACATCATTTTTAATTAATGTTGTTGTCTTCCCCGCGCTGCTACTGAAAAAACCTTGCATTGTGACACGGCAAAAATAGCTGTTTTTCCTTTTCCCTTTTATAATTACTCGTACGGCAAAAAATAGCAGTTTTGCCTTTTCACCATCACTCGTGTGCATTACGAGTAAGGAATAGACAGCCTCTCAGACTGACCTAAAATGGCTGATATAGTGACCAGAGCAAAGATGGCTGACGAAGCGTAGAGTCCAGCTGTGTTTTCTTGGATGCCCTAATTTGAATATAAAAACCTAGCCTTGTGACACGGCAAAATAGCTGCCTTGGCTTTGACAATCATTCGTAAAGCATAAACAAAATAGTAGTTTCGCTTTTTGCTATTCCGAGTTAAATATAGACACCCTCTGAGCCTGACCTAAGATGGCTGACAAAGCAACTAGAGCAAAGATGGCTGACTTAGCATAGAGTCTATCCCTGCTTCTCGGATGCCCCATTTTGAATGAAGACATCACAGCGTGCTGGCGACCAGCAGCGGAAGCATTTCTACGGCATCGAGGCACCACACAGATGCGATCATGCTCTGTTTAATTTACCACTAAAGAAAGTCGGGTAAGAGCTGTTTGAAGGTGTTTAAGTTGCAATACAACTAACGGCATCTCAGAAGCAACGAGGGTTCCGACTAATCCGCGTTTTTTGCCGTTTTGCTTGTTTTTTATAGGTTCCAAAAAGCCAGCGCTTAAGTTGACAGCGCGGCATACAGTATCCATAGCGCCAGGGAGCGCCCTGCTCTTAGACATTCAGAGCAGACACTCTACCAATACAGTGCGGTAAGCCTATGCTTAATTGATTCTTGCATGGGCTATAAGGTTAGCCCAGACAGTACACAACTGTAGGTGAGGAAGATAAGGCTTTGGAGTTCCTCTGTGCACGTATTTACCCCTTCCTGATCCCCCATTCACTCCACTTCCTTACTTTTTCATGTTTTTTGTAACAATAGGCACAATTTTGGACATAAATAATTTGTCCATGTCAGTAATAGAGCCTAGTGATATCTTTAGATACACCTATTGAAAATAATTGAGGTATAGCAGTAAATAATAGTAGAAGATTGGAAAGGGCACAGTGTGACCATCTCTCTTTTTCTGTTTTTCTCTGACTCTTGTCCTATAGGAATAGGAACACTCACGTATGGGTGCAAGGCAGCTATCCCAGACAGGGAGTAAAGACCCTACATAAAACAAAGTCCTGATGAAGATGACCAGAGCAAGATATGGTTATGAAACCGGTCGACCTTGATACAGCATGAGCTGGTCTCATGCTTTTTTAGATCTGTTCACAGAATTTTTTACATAGACTGTGTTCAAAATCTGGCATTATACTGTTTTTTGTCTGTACATATTTTAGATGTTGAAAAAAGGACCCTTACACTAGGGCGCCTTTATAATCCATGTATTGTGTGTTATTGGTACAAGTTGTTAGATTTTTCTAGTTGCTGGCACCCTAGTGGCATTAAATTCCCATACACTGGTTTGCAGACATAGCACTAGAAAACTCTAAGTACTTTGGTACTTTGGCATTATCTAATGTAAAATGCCTTGTGTCTTTTCAGCTCTTATTTATACACTTGGGACTGATTTTTAATTGTTGGAAGTGAAGAAGTGGCACATTCTCTGATGTTGGGAAAGATCCATTGACATATAGAAAACTTTTTTACTGTTATATATGACTGATGGAATGATTATACATACTAAATGTGTTCTGAAAAATCGTTTTCTCTATAGACCGTGATTGAGTGTGACTATGATTTTGTAATTCTCGGTAGGAATTGAAATTAGACCTTGTTACAGGTCCAAGTAGATATACCCTTAGTGTTGTAGTACCCAATATTGATGACCCAGACTTCTACACAAATGTTGTACATGAAATGGACCCCTGGGGGACTAATATATACTATGGGGGGGGAGATTTCAACACCATCCTTGATGTCTCTCTGGACCGCTCGACCACTAAAAAACTGAACTCCTACTAAGGCTGCCACTACGATAACGCACATCCTATCACAAATGCCCATGGTAGACGCCTGGAGGACATTACACCCACAAATGAGGCAATATACCTTTTATTCCTCTGTTCACGACACCGAATCCCGCATAGATTATTGGATAGTATCAACCACCCTTACGTCTAAAGTTACCAATTGTGAGATACATCCCTGCACCCTATCGGACCATTCCCCAATTTCCTTAGAAATTACCCTTAATGAAGCAAAACCTCTGTTAAGGAAATGGAGAATGCCACCGGAAATTCTCAAGGACCCAACTGTTGCAGATGCTCTACATATCGAGCTGGAAGATTTCCTTAAAACCAATAGGGGATCAGTGGACAA